>NW_026533251.1:1560000-1975000 GCF_028296485.1 Oppia nitens
AATCTAATATTCAGAAACTTATACTATACTGTATATACGTAACATATATTACATGCAAAGTATTTATAATTAACAGCATTTACTCTATTTTCATAACTTTATAATTAATTCATTATTTTTATAAAAAAATTCATGTATAAAATACTGTATTTGATTTGCGTTTAAAGATTGGGCGCCATTCAAATTGTTTTTCATACATGACATGGAAATAGTATTTAATTTATAATAAATAAATTTTATGTGTGTAAAAATTAGCACAAATATAATCAATATGCCATACCAGTACATTGTAATTATAATTAGCATCATCAGCATTAATTTTATTATCATCCTCATCATAATGATKATCATGTTGATAATAAATGTAAATTTTTTTGTTGTGTCGTACTATTTGCAGCACAGAATATGGCACCAAAAATATCGATTTGTAATTTTTGAGAAAAACTTGAAAAGTCTAGACTATTAAATACATAGAAAGCTTATTAAATATATAAATATGTACATTATATACTGTATAGTATACAGTGTATACAGTATATATATATATATATATATATATATATATATATATATATAATTTAATATGTTATACCGAACATATACTTTATATTATATGGTATACATTATATAAATAAATATATTTATAATATTGTAAATACTGCACTAAACATAGTTGTGTATAAATATACATTATATTCAGTTATGTCTTCTGCATATATGTCTCTCTCTCTCTCTTATGGGGCCTCGGTGGCCGAAAGGCTAAGTTGTCGGCTTTCGAGTACGATAACCCGAGATCGATACCCGGACGGGCCACCTAAGTATGTTGGGATTTTTAACGCGAGGAAACAGATAATATGTGTACAAAGAACTGTCCACATATATAATGCTGTCCTATCGTTAATAGGTACTCCTCTAACTACTGCACTCTCGGCGGTTATGAGTGCTATACACAGTATAACCAACAATACTGGAGAGAAACATAGTTTAAGGGTTCTCAAAACCCCGTGCATGCAATCATTGTAAAAACGGGGGATATAAATCCTGGATATTGTCTCTCTCTCTCTCTCTCTCTMTCTCTCTATCTGTCTC
This sequence comes from Oppia nitens, assembly GCF_028296485.1. Classification (NCBI taxonomy): domain Eukaryota; kingdom Metazoa; phylum Arthropoda; class Arachnida; order Sarcoptiformes; family Oppiidae; genus Oppia; species Oppia nitens. The sequence continues at coordinate 1,561,090 of NW_026533251.1, forward strand.
TCTCTCTCTATCTGTCTCTCTCTCTATCTGTCTCTCTATCTCTCTCTCTCTCTCTCTCTCTCTCTCTCTCTCTCTCTCTCTCTGAGTGCCAAAAAGCATACAAAACGTTATCATAAGAGAATCGATTCGTCAGATATACAGACAGAGCCACTCAATCACACAACAACTCCCTCTCCCTGTGCTCTGCAATATTGGTCTCTCTGTTTCCATTCACTCACTCTCAGTGTTTAGTGTTGATTGTCTATGTATTTCAGAGTCGGGTTCAGTACAGTTCAGTTGGCATTCAGTGAGCTTACAGTAAGAATATATATATACTGTATATATAAGTATAATGTTATTGCATTGTATTTCTGTGCCATACTCTCTAATACCAGACCTACCAATGTTACAGTACGTTGTACTCCAAGTGTATATTATGTATGTTGTTATAGATGTATGAATGTGTGTGAAAACACAGCACTCTTACTGATCGTCAACGGTAGTGATCATCAATAGTACGGTACAGACTATTACTACAAACATTACTATAATAGTAATAATAATAATAATAATAATAACAACAACAGTAGTAGTGTTTCATAAGTTCATGTGTTTGTGTTATTTATATTAGATAAACATTTTAGTTATTAGACATAACATTTAATGCTTTCATATTTATAGCAATTTTAAAAAAAATTAATATATGTGTGTGTTTGTGTTCAATACAAATATGTAAGAAATAAATAAAAAAATATTGTTATTACTATCACTTTTACAGCACAACGTCGGCAATAACACAACAAAAACAACAAAAGTGAATAAAATCAACATTATTATAGAAATACTGTATAATAATAATAATAATAATAAAATTTAAATAGATTGCTTTATTATTCACACATTTATTATATACATAACTGTATATATCGGTTCATAATAATTATAATATTTATAAACGGTTACATATAAATGTATGTTTTTAAAATACTTATTATTATTATTACTTTCATTATTTTATGCACTATGTTTTTAAATAAGTTTTGTTGTATTTTGTTGTATTTGCTTTTTATAAATAGTAAAATAAAGAATATATATATCAATATATATACTGTATATATATTTTTATATAAAATATTTATTTATGAAAACCAATTGATAGATTCCATTATAAAGTATAACTAAACTTTATTTATTCCATTTTTATTAAATATTTTAATAAATAAATATTTTGTGATCCTTTAAAATTTATTTTATATTATTCTATATTCAATGAGCATTCATTGGCCTAATTGAGTTAGAATAAAATAAACTTTTAAAATAATAAATTTTAATTTTATTATATAAATTATTTTTATTAATATTATATTCATAAATAAACTGTACATCAAATCTGTTTAAATAGTTATTAAACATTCATTATAAAAATACATATATTATTTTATTTTTAAAATGTGTTGAAATATAAAAATTATAACACATTTGATAATTTTGTTAAATATCTAACGTGTTATTTTTTGTAGAGGAAATTCATGATTTGCAAGATTTTTGTTAAACCGTATATAAATTATTAATTCAATTATTTTTCAACGCATTTTGTAATATTTCACGTAAATTTATATCTATTTTTCATACAGTATTAAGTATTATACATAATTTAATTGACAGAAATAAAATATAAACAACAATAAGAACTAAAAATAATTTATTTTAATATAATTGCATGAATTTAATAAAACATCAAAAATATATAAAATAGAGAAAAAAGGAGATTATATTTATTACAACCGATTGAATGCATAAAAATGTCAAGAATTTGAAGAATTTGTGGCTCTTTTGTGAAACATTTTTATCATATGTCAGACAAATTCAAAGGAACCGACTTTTATAGCAAAATATTTTCAGTAAACAATAACAAACAAAAAATATATATTATATAATAAAATTTATTACAATTAAAATAGCCATTTATTGCTGTTTGCCATACAATATGGTATAGATATTAATTGTTCAAACATTTTTTGGATTTCCATTTAACAGTTAATGTATTGCTTATACTGTATAATATAATACTGTGAATATCAGTGCTTTATCTCAAATACAAATCAGCTTAACCTATGAATGGATTCAAGTGTGTTATCCATTGAGATGATAGCAATAGATTTAAGCAACAAAAGACATACACTTTACTAAAAATATAGATTTGTTTTTGACACCACACTGTTAGATATGTAATATATTTTATAAATTTAATTAAAAATATACATTAAGTATAATTTTATATTTAAAAAACATACTTAATTAATTAATTAATTTGCAAAATAAGCATAAAGCATAATTTTTTTATATAAATGTGCAAATTATTTGTTTGTTTAGTTTGTAGAATTTTAATATTAAAAATTGATCTAATAAATTTGATCTAATACATATAATTTATAAAATATTTACATTTTAACTACATTTATGTTTTATAAACCCAATTAACATAAGAGTTATAATAAATTGTTTTAAAATAGATTTATTTATAAAAAAATAAATATTATAAATTATACTAAACCAGTTGAAAATGATAGACAGCATTGCCACTGATATTAATTAACACTAAGTTTACTGATATTAATTAGTCTGCGTATTATATTATCTCCATAAATGCATTAATAACATCGATTAGTCCGATATATACACAAATTTATGATATTATTAACTTTCTACTGTCCAAATAATTTATAACATTGATTACATTTTTAACCATATTTTAGTAGATAACTCATGTTTTATCTAAAGTCAAAGTTTTTAAATTACAAATTTTTATAAATTTTTTATCCTGGTCCATTATACATTATTTTTGATGCTTTAGCCAAATCTAAAGTCAAATTTTTATAATTAAAAAAAATGCTACAAAAACACATTTCATACAAAAAAGTTTGTTGAAAATATTGAAACAATAAATTAAAATAAAAAGAATAATTAAAAATAATTATTTAATATATTTATCTAAAAAATAGTTTTGTTTTTAATAATTATAATTATATTTATATATTTACATATTCATGCATAGCATACATACTTTGCATTGTTTTTTATATTTAGTTTGCATTAAATATGAAAAACAAAATTGAATTAAGTATTCATTTTAATGCTTTTGACAATTTTGCGATACAAACATTTGATTTTTGATTTGCATTTTTATCAGCATTTAAATAAAATTCCATATATTTGAACAAATAAAGCAATAATAAATAATAATAATAATAATAATAATTGACAAAAGATATGAAAAACTAAAATTGAGAAAACATTCAAACTTTTTATAAAAAAGAATATATGCATTATTATTATTATTACTAAAAAATTTAATCAATACACAAAAACTAAAATATTTATTAAAATGCAAATTAAAAATAAATCATCTTTTATATAACTGACTAAACTTTTTATAATTTGATAATTGTTAAATTTAATAAAAATAAAACCATATTAAGTAGAAATTAAGAGTTATATCATATAAAATAAATTTGTTTTTAATCAATATTTTACTGTACACAAAATAATTAATAATTAATAAATTATAAAATATTAAGATCTGTTATTATTCATTACTAAACATTATATTTAATTAATAAGCATAACATAATACAGTAAATTAAATTAATTAAAAAATATATCATATTTATAAATTAATAGCTATTTGTTAAATTATAAAATAGTAGTATTAATATAGTATTAAATGCTAAAATATTATAATATTAATCTTCTAAATTTTTAAAATTTAATACAAAATGAATCATATTATATGATATAGCTTTTATTTAAAATTGTAATTTTTATATGATAAAATATATAACTTAACAATTTATTATTATTAATAAAAAATAACTACTAAAATAATTAATTTTACTTGAGTTTGTATTACTTATTAATTAAAGCATAAAATATTAATAAAAATAATTGATCCAAATTAATACTTAAGATAATTATTATTTTTACTTTTGGCTTATAATCGGATTTATTAATAGTTATAATCCATTGTTTTGTTTGATTTGTTTTTCAATATGAATAAGAAATATAATGATTGAAATGAAGTAATCACTGATAAATTGAGTGCACATAACATGATGTGTGCATCAAATAAATTGTCTCTATTTTTGCCACTCAATCACTCACTATATGTTTTGTTCATTATTTTAATCATATATATAGTTAAATCCATTTTCTGAATTATATCTTATTTTTTCTTAATTTGATTAATCGTATTGTTAAACAAATTAATTGTATTAGTAATTGTTATATTTGATAAATTTGTCTTTTAATTTAATATTATAAAATAATTATTAATAACATCAGAGATAGATTAAATATTTAAGTTAAAATACTGTATTAATTTACATAAAAGTGACATAAGGGGTGATTCACATATTATGCTCGCACTTTTTAAGAAATCTAGACCCCTCCCTTATGTTCGAAGTTGTTCTAATGTTGTTATTTTAAAAATGTCCCTAACCCCCACCCCATAAAAAATAAAAAAGGATCAGGATTTAAAGTATACATCACATAGAATGTGTGTACTTTTCTAGAAGACCCTGTTCCCCCTTTTTGTATTATTGTCCATAGCATTTGTATAGCACTCATAAGCCTAGTTAGAGGAGTACCTACAAATAGTAAGTCAGCTTATGGTAAGGGGACGGTTCTTTCTACCCAAACTAGTTGTTACCTTAATATTTAAAATGTCAATAAACATGTGTGGATCACTTTGTTAAAAATTAATCCCTAATTTCTTAAATTATTTAAATGCGAAACTTCTTAAGATCTCTGCCTCATCCCTCGTTCGAAACAGTTCGCTTTGGCCAACACCCCCTCCCCAAGTGAGAACGTAATATGTGAATCAACCCTTAATAATAAAATATAGTTTTTGATGAAAATATATGATATCAATAAATATTATATTTGCATTATATCTCAATATATTTATTTACTTTATAACTTTCAATATTATTTACATTTTCAAAGTACATAAAATTTAATTAAATATTATTGTAAAATCAAGTAAAAAATTGATAACAAAAAAGATTATAAACGTTTGTTAATGTTTGTAATTTATATATAAATACAATAAAATTAATTTTTAGGTTTAAAATTACATAAATTCTTTAAAAACATAGGAATTCCCATTAGATAACAGTTAGTTCACACAAGTTGTCTGAACAGCAAATTGTATATTTGTGTAACCCTTTAGTTGTCAGTTAAACACAACAACAAATTCCAAACCATTTCAACCGATAATCAGGACAGTAGTAGTAGTAGTAGTAGTAGTAGTAGTAGTAGACCTACCGGTGCTGAACTGGGAATTGACAGTTAATGTAACACATGAACTCTGGTTTCATAGTTTCACTAATATATAAATTTAGTTTAGTAATCATACACACAGTAGTATTAAAGACTATTATTATTACATATTGTATCTATGAATATGATTAACAATCGATATGTTAAACAATTTGATAAATTAATACTTTATAATATACAGACTGTGTTATACTAAACATTAGACTATATAAAAACATAACTGAAATTACTTAATTACTTTTACTATTACTACTACTAAATTTTAAAAAATTAATTTGTTTTAATAATTATTTATTTAATTCCAGCTAAATTCTATATATACTAATTTAATTATTTAAAATTTTTTATTTAATCTACAGTTCACTAAATAATTAATGAACAATATTATTATAGTAAATTATAGCATATTCAATGTAACTCAGATAATAATATAAAAAATTGAGATATTAAATATATATATATTAAACTATTTATTTTATTGTAAGATATTTTTTGAAACATCAGCTAAAGATATTATGAATACTTAAATTGGTTACTAAATAGTCATTTTGAAGTGATTTTGATTCAAACAAAATTAAACACTAAATATTTATATAAATATAATTTATAATAACTTTTTATAAAACTTAAGCTCTTTTTTGTCAACTACTGTATTTATAAGATTAAATAAAAAATATTAAAAATAATATGAACTTTCATATTAAGTATTTAATAAAATAAAGAAATTAAAAAACATGACACTACATGTTATATACTATATAAAGTATAAAAGTTATATAAAGTAAATTTCAAACTAAGTTTTGTTAAAATTGTATGTTGTATTTACAGTACTTATTTTATTTTAAATTAAATTAAAATTAATTTTTTTTATTTATATTAAATAAAACACTAGATAAGTAGTAATATAAAAAGAGACAACTTAATTAAATATTTTGAAACAAAACATTAAAAATGACTTTCAATAAAAAAAATAATTTTGATATTTTTTGTCTGTTATTTTAAGTTTTTGTGTTATCGCATGACTTTAACTCAAAACTACAATAAAATAATGTTTTCTTTTGAAACATAAGAGCCTTTTCTCTCATATGAGTAGATATAGAGTGCAATGACTTTAGCTGTAAATCTCAATAGTATTTCAATCGCTAAATAGTAGTCTTTGCCAGTGATTGTAGGCCTTAAAGGCTATGAACGAGAAAATAGTCAGCAATCGATTCACTGCTTATAAACGAGTAGTAAAATCCTATTATTAAATTAATGCAAACTTTTGCCATATTTATTAAATTCAATACCGATTTTGAAGCTTTTATATCAACAACACTGGGGATTAAAATGCAATAATTTTATACAGTATTATAAATTAAATGTTTATACAGATATTAACAGAGTGTGTAATACAAAAAACACATACACATACACATACACATACACATACACATACACATACACATACACATACACATACACATACACATACACATACACATACACATACACATACACATACACATACACATACACATACACATACACATACACATACACATACACATACACATACACATACACATACACATACACATACACATACACATACACATACACATACACATACACATACACATACACATACACATACACATACACATACACATACACATACACATACACATACACATACACATACACATACACATACACATACACATACACATACACATACACATACACATACACATACACATACACATACACATACACATACACATACACATACACATACACATACACATACACATACAAGTATTACAATTTAAAAATTATAATCTATAGACTATGATATTAAATAATAGTGAGTGTTTAAATATTTTAAATAATATTGTAGTAGTAAATTTATACCACTTAACTAATATCTAATACTTAACTAATTTGTAAAATAAATATCAAATAACTTATAACAATTATGTTTATATATTATAAATCACAAATACTGTATATTTTCATATAATATGCTAAATGAATATATTTTTCCAATTACAGTGTTTAAAAATTCTTCAATAATATATTATTAAATATTTTTTTAAAAAGTAGTAATATATTGTATTAGACATAGGATGCAATAAAAGTAAAACAACTAAAAAAAGTATAATTGATTATTACAGATATATCATATATATATATATATAGAGAGAGTATATAGAGTATCCAATGATATATCACTGCAATTGAAATTTGAGATTTTTTTGTTTGAATCCATAGTTACTGTTTGAAAAGATAAGTGGCTCAACATTAGTGAAAGACATGAAATTGGTATCAGGTTTACTATAAATATAACAAATGAAAAATTGCTTTTATTAATTAAAATTAAATCCATTTACTATATTACATGTCAATAAAATTATATTTTATTAATTTCTAGGTTATATAAATATTGATAGTTTTAAAGTCTCTTATGTTTGATACAAAATTATTAAATTTAATAATAAAAATTATATTACAATGATAGTAGTGTTTCACACTTTACATTATATCAAATTATTACTTTGCATAATATGCATATAATCTTTAAAACTATTGATATATTTTCAATACTCTGTTAAATTAAAATATACTAAATACATATATATATATATATATATATATAGAAAAATTTATATTAAAACATTTGAGTTAAGATTAATGATTAGTTTCTATTAATCATTTGCTGATAACAACTGCTTTTTACAATTACTCCGAGCTTTTGAAGTCTTTCTTTCTTTCTTTCTTTCTTTCACTCACTCACTCACTCACTCACTCACTCACTCACTCACTCACTCACTCACTCACTCACTCACTCACTCACTCACTCACTCACTCACTCACTCACTCACTCACTCACTCACTCACTCACTCTCACTCATTCATTCATTCATTCACTCATACATTTGCTTTGAGTTTTTATCTGTAAAATTAAATTATGGTTTTGGCTCTCCTTTTGATTTTATTCTTAGTTTATATATATATAATAAAATAATAACATTATTTTGCAGTATAATTGTGTTTTGAGTTTACACTTATTTGCTTTCCATTAATATAATATAATATAATTCTTTTATATATTATATTTATTAATAAAATAAATATGAAGAAAGATTTATTGAAAATGAAATAATAATTGCAAAGAAAATATATTTATTTATTTTATTATATAGTATTATCTTATAATAATATATTAAGTAAACTTTATTTTATATGCAATAAATCATTAGAATATGTACAATAAATATTTTTTCTAATTTATAATTATTTGTTATTATAAAGCATTTTATTTATTAATTTAAAAAATATTATTATTATTATTATTTTAAATTTTAAAATTATAAATAATTTAAATTAATTAATTTTTTTATTTTATAATATTACACAGTATAATATTAACAAAATACAGTACAATATATGATATATTAATATTACATTTTAATAAAAATTGAAATATAAGACTATTTTTATTAGTTAAAATAAAAATAAAATAGATAAAAAAATTTGAATTAATTTATTGTATATAAAATCAAAGTCTAAAAAATTATAACGAGATTTCTATTCTGTTTTATTAGAGATTTTTGTTTTTATTTAATATATGGTATATATTAAATGATATATAATTTATAAGTAATATATTATATAAATATACGATATATTAAATGAAAAAACTATGAATTTTATTTCATTGCACTCGTCTTTCAATTTCATCGTTGACTTAATTTTTAATTTAAAATTCATATCACAAATGAGTTTCCACTCTACTCTCCTTTACTTTCGCTTTTCACTCACTCACTCCTTAACCCACACTCACTCACTCACTCACTCACTCACTCACTCACTCACTCACTCACTCACTCACTCACTCACTCACTCACTCACTCACTCATTCACTAGCTCTCAATTTACATAAAAGTAAAATAGCTAATTTAAAATTTAAATATTCGTAAAAAAGGAATAATTATAGTAAAAAGATACAAATACTAGTGTATATGTAATTTAGTTTCATATATATATATTAATATATTAACAATAAATATATAATTTTCTTTTTTATATAAGTTTGAAATTAATATAATAATAATATATAGTGTTTGTGTTAGTGTTAGCATCACAACTATAATTTGTATATAAACAAAAATGTCTAATTTATTACAATTAATTGTTTGAAATTACATACTATAAAAGCTATACATAAAGGCACTGTTGTTTAGTTTTAATAAAATTATAATAAAAAGTGTTGTAAACCATCATTAAAAGTTTGAACACAACGAGTAGCTCATTAGGCCAACAGTTTGTGTATTTGTGTCTATCATTCAATTTGTATGTCTTTTTTAGGATTCACTATTACTGATGTAAAAACTACTTGTGCTTCAAAAGCAAATTCTCTGTCCTTTTATTTTTCTATTTGTTATGTAATTGAAATAACATTTTGTTGAAAACACATAAACACTCTGTGTATTTCAATCACTACTTTATATATACAGTATATTTGTGTGTTTCCCATTAGTTTGTCTAAATACAAACACACACACACACACACACACACACACACACACACACACACACACACACACACACATACACACACACTAGCATCACATGAGTCGATTGAAAATTTGTTAATTAAGCTCACAGTGTGTTCATCACTATTTAGACTATGAAAAGCGCTTCCAGTAATAGTTAGCTAAATGTTTAGGAATAAAATGGTACACAATATTCAATGTGTGTATATATTAAACATATGAATACATTGTACTGTATATACAGCACTGTATATATACTCTGAATATTGTTTAACAGTTACTAATAATATAGTAATAAAGTCTGTGATTGTAGTGAATGTATTGCAACGATTTTTTTTAACGATTTAGACACTAAACATAACATAAAACTTCATCCAATTCAATGTTGTGCTTATTATTGGCACTGAATCTATGATTACACGAAATGGGAGAGAAATTTGTGTAAAAATTGATTGAAATTCGTGTTCAATCACTCGATAAAACATAATATTGTCGAGTGTTTTGTGTTTATTGTTTTTAATCATTAGACATTGCATTTTGTTAAATATATATAGATATACAGTATATTACTATGTAATGTAGTATTTGTATCTAATTTGCTGTTAACACATGCTTGATTAAAATTTATCCACATTAATTAATTAGTCAAAATTTGATTTTCTCACATAAAAATGTTTTTTCATTACTACGTGTTAATCAATAGTATCTTCTGTACAAACTTATACACACATACACATACACATACACATACACATACACATACACATACACATACACATACACATACACATACACATACACATACACATACACATACACATACACATACACATACACATACACATACACATACACATACACATACACATACACATACACATACACATACACATACACATACACATACACATACACATACACATACACATACACATACACATACACATACACATACACACTGTAATTGCATTATAATTCCCTAAACAACATATATTACATCCCAAAATAAATTTAACTAAATATAATAAGCATATATTTTATGTTTATGTTTATATTGAAAGCAAATTTTATATTGTTTTTAAAAATATAATAATAATTAGTAAAAATCCCTGATTAAATTTGTTAATTAAAAAGTAAACTTTATATATATTGTATAAATTAATGTTTTCTTTTGCAGATTATACTAGAAATACTAAAAATCTATATATTTATATCTTTATATATATTATATACTGAATTGTATATACAGTATATATAAATTATTGTTTAATGTGTAGAAAGAGCTTAGGTTTCATTAATAATATGAAGAAATAACAAGAAAGAAAAACATTTAATTTAAGTTATCGTTATTTATATCAAAATAAACAAACACTTAAACAAAAAAAATAGATGTCTATTATTTTTATTATTAAATACTGTATAAAACACATCTAAAATAATTATCCATTTTCATTGATCTATCATTTTTTATATGTTATATATACTGTAAGATTCATTTTATTATTTTTCTCTAACTCTAGATATTTATAGTTCAAATTTAATTATATCATACTATTGTATAATATGTGTGTTTGTGTGAGTAAAATAAATTTATATAAGTTTAGTTTTCAGGTCTCAAAACTCTAAGCAAACTCATAGCTTTCGGCTAATATTGTGTTTATTGTAGTTATTATTATATAAGGGATTATATTTATAGATTAAATATTTAGATATAGCTATAAAAATTACAATTTTTGTGTCGTCGAATAATTGTGTTATAATAGTAATACAATACTTAAACATTATATAATTACATTAATTTATTTTTTTAATATTTATTTTTAATTTTTATATTCATGTCAACTAAATATAATAATTTTAATCATTAATAATTTGTTTAGTAATTATAGTTTATTTTTTCAAAAATTAACTTTAAATAAATTTTTAATAATAATTTATATTTAAGTTACAAAAACAATTACAAACATTGAAGGTATTATTATTATTGTTTAGTTTTCAATTATTAATTTATTTTTATTTTTGTGATGTGTTTGCTTCAAATAATGAGACAAATTTAGCACATATTTACATATAATACATACAGTATATAATATGTTAATACAATTTAAACTATAACTTTAACTATGTTTATTAAAATGCTTTACAATCAAATTATAAATGTCGTATTTTATGATAAATGTTTTTATTTATTATTTTAATATTTTAAGACATTAATAATTTTAACAGTTAATTAAAAAAATTATTCTAAAATCCAAATTTGAAACTTATTTATATATTATAAATAGTATAAAATATTATTTTATTTGTATGAAGTATATATTAAGTGTATATATTAATACTGTATTATATTATCAAACACACACGTAAACTGGACACATGTTTAAAAGACATTATTTTGTGGCAAAATTATGAGTTATATTAAAAATCCATTTTGTTTTGTTTTATTGCTGTTATTATGCTTTTGATTATTATTATTATTTGCTATTATTTTAGCGTTTATTATACGTTAGAACATAATTTACAGTCAACGAAAATTATTGTTATTGTTATTTGAATTATTATTATTATTATTATTTATATATTATTATTATATATAAAACCTTACAAAATGTGAAATATGTGCATAAATTCTTGTGTCACATAATTTACTCTCTCTTTTCCTGAGTGTCCGTTAAATTTATTGGTTGTTATTAAATAAATTTTACTTTCAATTAATTATTATTAGTATTATACAAATTAAATCAATGTATGAAAATTTATATACTGTGTAAATTATTTTATAGCAATATAATATTAATATATAACTGTTAAATTATAGGTCAATGAATAAAATTAAAATTATCATAAAATATTCATTGATAATAAAAAATATAGATTTTATTTTAATTTAATACAAATTTTGTATTATTTATAGTTTATATTAATTTAAAATATAGTAATATTTTAAATAAAATATAGTAATATTTTAAATAAAATATTTTTAATATATAACATTACTTTTGTTGCTTTATTGTTATTAAAAATTCGTTAATCAATTAGATAATAGTTATTAAACAAAATACAATTATTTATTAGTTTTAAATAACTTTTGTCAATATATAATATTGTAAGCAATCCTTATTTGTTGTAGAAATAAACTGTTTGTTTGCCAAAACATACTTTATATAAATTTATGTCATATTATAATTCAAAATAATGTTTGTGAATCAACACAATCAGTAAATAATGTAATTTTATTAACATACAATAAAATACAAATTAATGTCTATAGATTCTATACCAATAAATAAAACAAAATGATTTTTTGCATTGACTTTATGCATAATCATGAAAAACTAGGGTTGAAAAGTACAGTCTATTTTCATCATCATCAATTATAAACAAATTTTTTCTTTGTACAACACTATCATAGTATAATGTAATGTATGTATTTTTAATGTACATTTTAAAAACATTATATTGTGTTTAAAAATTATTTAATGACAATATAATTTTTAGAAAACATTATTTTTATTTTAATAGTTATTTTTAAGAATAAAAATAAAATAAATTAAGATAAAAGATATAAATAAAATAAATTAAGATAAAAGATATAAATAAAATAAATTAAGATAAAAGATATAAATAAAATAAATTAAGATAAAAGATATAAATAAAATAAAAAATTAATATCATAAATAAATTTATTATAAAAAATGTTTATTTTCACTTATATAAATGGTTTTGAAATAAGGTGGCGCTAACTTTTGTATTGTATGGAAATATTGGTCATGTATTATACATTGTATTATACAAAAATGTTGTCTCTGCCAATACAATAAAAGACAAAACAAAATCTATAGAAATTGATGAAATAAATGTAGACTTTATAACGGTTTATAAATAGTGATATATTGGCGGATATATAGTATAGAAATGTATGTTTTACAGCCTGTAATTTACTAGCAATACTCTACTATACTCTATACAACCCCATGACTACTGACTGTCCTATGAATATAAAAATAAATGTTTGGGAAAAAATAGTATTTCCACTGCAAAAACAATAAGGAATTTATACTCCAATCAAATCAAAAAATAGAAACACAAAAACAGTAAAAGCAATGATAAATAAATTTTTATTACATTCATTGCTACGAACAAACAAAATATTGTAACGCTATAACAACACAAACAATATTATACACAGTATATAATAATTGTGATTTACTTATAAAAAATACTGAATAAATCTCTAGAGATGCAAATAAATGTAAACCAAAATTTTTAAATGAAAAAACTAAAGGTATATAACTATATAAAACAGTAATGTTTTTGTGTTGAATTAGTTTAAATCTGTAATACAAAAGAATATTCTATAGTTTATATGTAATTATTTAAATAATTGTGTTGTAAGGGAATAGAAATTGTGAGTTTGCTATTATTTTTTAACGGACCATCATTTTATATACTTATATATATACAGTATATCAGTGGCTATTATTAAGTTAGATAAGTAACGAAACAAACAAAATATATTTATATCTAAATGCCACACTTGTATTACATACTACACATATACTGTATAGTTTAAATCTTACCCATTTTTGAGCACATAATCCATTGGATTAAAGATATTTTTACTACAAAAAACACATCATTGTTTGGATGTTTTAAGTGTACAGTATTGTTGTGCACTCAATATTTTAAGTGCTTATTGTTTGCCATTGTGTGTCCATAGCTTAGAGAATAGTATTGTTATTATTATATAATATATCATATTATACAACAATATACTGTATATTTTGTGTACTAAAGATTATAACTCACACATTTCATAAATATGATATAACAGTCCATTTAAAATTTATTATATACTGTATAAGTGAATGGTTTGTTTTTTGTATTGAAGTACACTAATAGATAATGACCTAATCCCTGATATAACATCACTGGCATAATAAACACAATACTTAAACATAAAATTATTAGTATAGTCTATAGTATATATTGTTAACAAATATATTGAATTTTGTATAAATATTAAGTTATACAATATATATATTGAATATTCTATTGTTGTAATAATTGTTAATATTATATACAGTATACTGTATATTAATCAGGGATAAGCAAGATTTTGAATATTAGGGAGGTATAGAGTGGGGTAAATTGAAAACATCTCAAAAATCTTGGGGATATAGTAGGAAAGTCCCAAAATAATAGAAAAGTATCCCCAAAAAAACTCTTAAATTAATAAAAAAAAAACTTTAATTTTACTTAAAATTGAGAAAATAAAAAATAACATGTCTTTAAAATGTTAAATTAAAAATAATTATGTTCTTAAAACTTAAAAATAATCAATAAAAACATTACAATATGCTGTATATTTTATTATTATTATCTCAAATCATATTATTAAAATCATATTTTGCTTGTACATTATATTTTTTCAAAAAAATAATTAATTTTTAATAGTTTAGTTTAATATTTGTTATAAAATAATGTAATATTTTTATTAATTTTAACTATTTTACTCGAAATTTTATGAAAGGTATATTTCTCCTTGTTTTTAAGCAACATTTTTTATTTGGTCAAAAAGTTTGAGGGGGTAAAATTTCAAAATTTCTATTTTAGGAGGGAGTAAAATGGTTCACTTTACCCCTCGCTTAACCCTGATATTAATATATACTATATATATACCGGTATTATTGTTTGTAACATAGCATTTGTATTATGTTTTTAGGTATTGTGTTTATGTGCGATAACTTTCAATTTAAAGACAAAATAATTCAGAATATGTTTTTCAAATACTAAGAGTGTAATCAAATGCTTATAAATCGTGACCAGAATTTTAAGGACAATTAAATAATAACAGCAATAATAATAATAATAATTTTTAATATTATATTAGTTATGTTATACTGAATTATTATTTAGCGTAATTGGTTACTATAAATTACTGTACATATTTTAAATTGTATATTATGTAATACTGTAAATTATATTGTAAATATCTAGTTAGTTTAGTGTTAACAAAAAATAAAAATACTAATAATAATCTTATTATTAAATTTTTTATACAATACAAATAATAGTAACAACATTACCACAACAAATACAACAACAAATGCCTTTTGTTATTAATATAATTATTATTATGTTATAATATGTGCTATATATACAGTATATATATATACATTATATACTATAATAAAAAATATATAAAAACCTATAATACATACACAATAGAGAGAGAGAGAGAGAGAGAGAGAGAGAGAGATACGATATAAAAGATAAAAATTCTTGACATCGCATAACTTGTTATTAGCATTATATATATTTTTTATTACTATTATGATGATTATGATTATTATTATTATGATTATTTTTTATTATAATATTTCCCTTTATGTAATGTTAATTTTGTAGACATTTGTTATCATATAATACAGAATTATTGTAATCATTTTTTGGATTAATGTATGATAATATTTTTTTATATTTTTTTAAACAGATATCATCGAAAAATTAGCAGAAAATATATTAAATTTATTGATACCATTGTTTGTGATCAAAGAAACAACCAAAAACTCACAATTAAACGGATAATATAGTACTATAAAATACATCAATAAAGTACTTAAGATATAGGAGTGTCTTCAATAAATTAAATATATTATTTTATATCAAGTTATACTTATTGATATATAATAATGATAATAATAATTATTATTCATTAGTTTGTATGCAACAAACATAATATTATTAAATAATGTTAATACATATAATAAAATTACTTAAAATAACAATAATAATATTATTAATTTAATTAAATTTCTTTGCCAAATATTATGACATATTAAGAAAGATAGAAATTTAGTGTTAAATTAGGTTATCGTTTTGATGGCTTTTATTATTACACATCTCATTATTATTACTAATATTAATAATAGTAATGAATTTTTATAATAACAATAATAAGTACTTTAATATTAATATAATAATGAAGAAATTGTTTTGTTTATTGTCGTTGTTGGGCATATGTTTGACACATATTTTTTATTTTCAATTTAATAATAATTATTATAAGAAATGAAATGATAATTATGTCAACTTATAATAATTGTGAAATTATATCAATATTTTTTCCCAGACAAATTTTTATAAAAAATATTTTATCGTTTTTGTTATTATTATTAATTATTTAAATATATATTGAAATATAATTATTGAAAAACATAATTTCTTCTACATTAATAATGTTATTAATAATAAACAAATATAATACTAAAATCAACATTAGAAAAAAATTGTAGAAATATACATTTGATATAATGTTGAATAATATTTATAAAATGTTAATAATTATACACAAAATGAATAATAACATTATTTATTACAATAAATATATGTATAAAATATATTATTTACTATTATTTATTACAATAATAAGTCAACAATCGGGTGCTTCTGGTGTTGCACTTTATGGCCACCGTTATCACCGAAGACGTGATTTAGTGTCGGCCGCGCAGACCAAATGTCTGGACCATTGCTCGTGTATTTGGAAAAGCGGTAAAATTACGGTCGAGTGCAGTGCCGGTCAGTTCAATGCCATACCGGCCGGCATCGGTAGTGACACACAAGTATTGCAAATGACGGGCAACATTATGGCCTCATTGAAAGCCCGTTCCTTTCAAAGTGTAGGTCTCACTAATTTGCAGCGCATATCTCTGAACCGTTGCGGTATAACAGCGTTGGACGAACAGGCCTTCTATCAAGTGTCCAATTTGGTTGATCTCGATATAAGTAATAACTTTTTGACTACTGTGCCCACCAATGCTCTACAATACTGTCCAATATTGCGGAAACTTTATTTCTCGCATAATGTCATCAAACAACTAACCAATGAATCATTTGCTAAGTTTAAACACTTACAGACAATTGATTTGTCGCACAATACCATTGAACTAATTGAATCCAATGCTTTTCAAGGATTGAAAAATTTAAAACAATTATATTTATCAGAAAATAAACTCAGGTTTGTTTTAATATCTTTATATAATAATAACTTTAAATTATTTATAATAACTTTATAATTAAGCATAACTTTATTCTAATAATTTATATATTTTAGAGAAATACAAATCAAATAATTAGAAAAATTTTAGAAAATTGATTTTTATAGTTAAAAATTTGTAATTTTTTAATAGAGAATATTGAATATATTTATACTTATCTATAATATAAAGTGTATTATACTAATATACATTCTATACTAAATAAGATTTTAAGTTATAAAATATATCTACAATATATATCAATATAGAGTATTTGTAGATAAATTACTATATTTAATAAAAAATATCCACATATCCAGATGCTCTACTGTATCATATATATGGTAGTGACAACTATAAGAAAGTTGTGCAATAATTCATAAGCAAAATAGCACAAAAATTAATGAAGTATGAAGTTGTTAGCCCTGAGCCATTTGCCATTTATACCGGAGCCAAATACTAAACATAACTGTACATACATTCCAACAAAACACATATATCTTATGACTATACTATGCTTATGGACGCGATTGGTGTGTTTGTCTGTTAAGGCTCACACACACACACATAACATACATATTATACATAACACACACAACACTACAAATTCTGTCACTGAATTGATTATTTGCTAAACATAGGCGAAACACCAGAATCTGGTGGCACTCATATACAGAATACCAGTTTGTCTTTTGCTAAATATATCTATCATAAAATTTTTTGCTTCTCATGTTTGCTCTCTCTCTCTCTCTTTCTCTCTTTCTCTCTATCATTTTGGGAATGACTTCCCACCATCAATAGCCCAGTGCTCTTTCAATGTGTCGGTGCATTCAATAAGAAGGGAGAGAGAGTTTATATGAAAGAAACTATCATTTATAATATGATTTCTTCCTGTTTTGAAAAATAGCACTAAAATTCTGTCAAAGCATTTATAAAGTAATGGATATAAGAATTTTCTGATGGATTTTCATCAAAAATTTTTTTCATAAAATATATAATATATTTATTCACAAATAGAAACATATATTCTCTGTGTGTTGACTATAATTTTCATATGAAATACATTTTTATTATGATTTTATAAGAAATGACATTTTTATATTTGATATTAAATATAGAATAAAATCTTTTTCGTGTTATTATTTTATTATAAAATTTTATTATAAAAAGAAAGTAATAATAAATTAATAAATGACTTTTTTAAATTACAATATATAATATTTTAGTTTTATATATAATCTAATTTAATACTAATCTATGTAGTTATAAAAAATAATTACTTTATTTTTTAAAATTTTCATAATAATTATCCTTTTTAGTAATTAATTTAAAGAAAATTAAATTTTTTGTTTAAACAATAAAAAATATTATCAAAAGAAACGTTTAATTAGTTTTGCTATAATAAACAACAAAATTAACATCAATTTTTTGTATCCATGTGCAGTATATATATATACATATATATATATATGTCTAATCATTACTATTAAGTTTGAACCCGTTTTGTTTGTGAATCCATACAACAACAACAACAACACAGAGTGTGTAACACAAAACTTTATGAAAAGACAATACATTATACTTAAGTCAATATACTCTTCAGGTCTTTTTCAGGGATTTTGTGTTGTTTTAGTTTTTATTACAAACAAAACAAATGAGATTTCTCTCTCTCTCTCTCTCTCTCTCTCTCTCACTCACTCACTCACTCACTCTTTCTCACACACATACACTCATTGACTCGTTTTTTCTTTTTCTTGAGAAGAAACATAAGGTATAAGAAAACAAAGAATTCTTAAAGAGTTTTCTGAAATAAGAAATTCTGACCAATTCTTACAATTTTCTCACACATATTGTGTTTCATCTTAAAGTAAAGGCAAACACCAATAATTTTCTCCTAAAATCTTTACCTTAAGTTTTAAGAACATATATACACACAAACTAAACACTAAATTCTTAGGTTTTAATATATTTTCTCACTTTACTTAACAAACCTTAATATTTAGACTTAGATATATAGTAAACTGACCCTTACTTTCATAGATATTAATATATATATATATATATATATAGTTATATATCTGATAGAAAAGCCGTCAAAAAGCTTGTGAATGGAGAAACTCGATGGCAAACACTACTGATTATACACTTATTTATCAAACATAACGCAAATAGCTATCTATTTATTTATCATTTGATTACTTTCCGGCGTTTAATATAAGATCTGTGAACATATACAACAATCATCATAACCTAAAACTATTGGACACATAGACAATGTATAGACAAAAATTTTTCTTATAATTGCATTATATTTTCGCTATACTGAACATTACTATTGTTGAGATTAGAAATGATTAAATGAGACAATCCTGTGACCCAACTCTTTAAATATCGATTTTTCTTTATTTAATACACAAATATATATATATATAACATTTTAGTGCATCAGTAAAACATAATTAAGAATTATATTTTATAAGATTCTTTATCATAAAGTACTGTATATGTATTATATATCCTAATTTACAACGAAAACATAAAAAAATAAAAATATACGAAAATTTCTTAATGTTGTTCCCATTTGATGTGATTTTAAAATATTATGATGTTTTCGGAAGAAAATATACGACAAATACTAGAAAACCACATAAAAGATGTATTTTTAATGTTTTTGATGAATGTATGGCAAAGAAAAGGACTGCCTTTTCTGATATACAGTACATACTGTATAAGCATTCATCACAACATGCATTTGGTCTATACTTAACTGACAAATGTATTCTCCAAATATTAAATCAAACAATTTTGTGGTCAATATTTTAATATATAAAAAGTTATATAAGATTGTATGTATAGACAGAAATAAGAATCAAATATAAGCGCATTTATAAATAAACAATTTATTTTTTTATCATTTTATTTAATGCAAATTCTTAGTTTTTCTGATTTTATTTGAAAAAAATAAAATCTCAAAAAAACTAACTGATAGTTGCGATAATGTATTGCATACAAAAAATATAATGTTTTGTTTTCACAACAAAATTTTGCTCACAACTAATGCTCTATTTTTAAAAAAATATATATAAAATAAAATAATCTTTTATCTGTACGCTTGTTGTCAATAGTCATAACATTAGCAATTGATTTTCATACAAAAATATTTGTTTTTTTAAATTTCATTTTTCATATATATATACTGCATAGTATAATGTCTAATAGTAAATAATAAGTATATCTAAATCATGACACTACACACACACACATACAGTATAAATTTATATATACTATTTTGATAAATAATCTGTTCAGTCAAATAAAATTTTTAAATAATTTTTGCCAATTTTGGTGCCACACATACTGAACATAATTTATATACATTATAACTACACATACATAGTGTATATCTGCCTTTCCCTGTATTACATATTTTGTATGCATTCAAAAATTCTAGTTTCCCATTCATGACATGTATATTCATGATATACCGTATATATAATATATATAAATAAAATAGATTTGCTATAAATTTCTTACACTTGAGTTTAATATTTTATATTTCCTTTTATTATATATCCAAATATCGAACGAATATATATATAGAATATTCTTGTGATTTCTTTCTTTTTCTTTGAGCACATATTCTCTAAATGTTTAATAATAAGAGACTTTTTGACTGCAAATAAAAAGAAAAAATATGGAAAAAATTCAAACGAATCACAAGTTTTGCTTTCAATGTTTCCTTTTTTCATTCAATGAATAAAAAGCAATAATAATAATAATATAAATAATAAGGAAAAAGATGAGTACTATACTTAAGATAGAAGACGAGTCAATAAAATATATCTTTTATTTAAAAAAAACTATAAACTTGTTTTCAGACACAAACAAATGCGACAACACTTTAAGTAAAAATTATTATTATTTTCATTTTTATTATATTTTTTGTATTATGCTTATCATTAATGATTATACGACTTATATTTTATATGTATATATAATATATAGATATTAAAAAATATTTTTTGATTACAATTGTTGCAATTACTATTTAATTGTTGTGATATAAGCCTCTAATGATTTGCGAGATATCATTATATTAAATGACTCTTCGTCTTAATGATCATAACATTAAATATAAATGAATTGAAACATAATTGGACTCTTATTTTTTATATACCATATCTCTTGATCTATAAATACTGTATATTTATGTTTGCTATAACTCAATGAATGGCATAAATTTTCCATTCAATATATCCAATGTACTCATACTATGCATTATTATATGGTTAGACCCCATGATATGCACAGTTGGCTAATAAAATAAATATTTTCTTTATTTTCACATTTTTTATTTGTGAGACTATTATATAATAAAAATATTCAAATTAATGTTGTATTACAAAAAAATTATGGCAAATATTTTGTCTATTATACAAATTGTATATATATAAAAAATTAAATATTTTAAGAACTATTTAATAACTTAATTTATTATATATATGTAATAAAATATTTATATGAAATCAATATAAATAATTTATTCTAATATGTTAGACAAAAGATTTGTTTTTTTAAAATAACGTTTCAGATCAAATTATTTTTTTATTAATAAGTATATATTAATTAAAAAATATAAATATTATATAAATAGTTAAAATGATAAACTAATGTTAATACGATTAATAAAGTAGGAGGGGTAGGGCATAACCCCACAATCAAACACATCAATTATAATCAATTATATGATTTAAATCATGTAGTATTTGTTTTATATTTATGAATACTAAATATGTTATAACTATTGTTGGCATAATTGCTAATTGTGCAAAAGGTCAAATAAAAAATTATAAATATATATAAAATAATATTTATTATTCTAATTAAGACAATAATTTGTTTTTAAATTTTAATACTAATGTAGTACATAATTGATTTTATATTATAGTATATTTTAATTTAATTATATTATATTGCGACTATAAAAAATTAAATTAACACAACTAATTAAAATCAGCGGATAAATTGCTGAATATTAGTATTATTGTAACTATAAATATATAGTTTTAATGTTATGTAGTAACTTTTATTTAATTTTATTTATATCAAATTTATAAATACAACTATTTCTATAAATAAAAATAAGAAAATGAATATTCAATATATTATTTAATAAGCAAATTATATGAGATGAAAATATAATCCAATATCTAAAATGTATTGACATTTTTATGATTTTATTATTAGATTTGTTTTTATAACATATTTTACACTATTTATATTGATAATGATTGCATTTATTTTCATCACTTAATCCCTGAAAACAATTGACATATAATTTTTACTCCATTGACTTACCGATGATCTCTCTCTCTCTCTCTCTCTCTCTCTCTCTCTCTCTCTCTCTCTCTCTATTTTTCTCTAAACGCGTCTATAATGCTTATATACATTATATGAAATTGCTTTTATGCTTTATAAAATAAAATCAAAATCAACAAAATAAAATTTTTAAAATAAAAAACATCAGTAAATTTATGGAAAATAAAATGCAATACTATTATATTATCAAAGTTTATATATTGTATATTTGTACACTTGAGTGCACCGGCATTATTATGGTCTATGTGTGCATGTATGTCCTTATTTTTGTATATGTATGTATGTATGTGTTTATGTACTGTATGTACTTGTGTGTGTATGTGTGTGTGTTTGTGTTTATGTGTAAAACATTAGGATGATGGCCATCAAATGTATGGCACATCTCATTTAAATCCAATGCTATTAGGATTTGTTTGGATGTATACAGTAGTATATAAATGTGTATATTATAAGAGTATATAATGGCAAAGAAGTTGATATCTGAAAATCACTGTTATTATTGCAACTCATTTTCAAACAAAACACAAAAAAAAGTAAAATCACTTTAGTTTTGTTATTGTTTTATAAAAATATTTAGTTTCTTTTTCTCTAAAAATACAAATAAAAAAAAGATAATTTTATTTATTTGTTATCTAAGACAACATTGTTTTGTGCAAAAATTCAAATTTTATGAAATACAATATATTTATATATATATATAAATAAATTATTTTATGTGAATAACATTAGCGGTGATTTTATTTTGCAATTGCAATTAATCAAACACTTATTACAATACGAGTCAATTTAATAATTAATAGATTTGCATATAATTTTAATGATTATTTTAAGCAAAAGCATAAAAAACTATAATATTTTTTATATGATTTACCGTTAATAATATTTTGCTACTATTGAAAAGCTAATCATAATTTTTAATGAAAACTATACAATGATTACATACAGTATTTATATTAATATTTTTGTTGCCAATGTAAAAGGCCATACAATTAGTAGAGTCCATATCAGTAGAAAATATAATAGTTGTGCTAATAATTAGTACAAAAATAATCTGTAAGTTATAGTGAAGGGGTCATCAAAATAGGGATCGCCACTAGAGTGGTCTGTTTTAGTCAACTATATGTCTATATATTTGGTAAGTTTTAGGCACTGGTATGTAACCAGGGTTAGTGTTGAAAGAGATAGCACACAATGATTATGTTTGCTACTCTCTCTCTCTCTCTCTCTCTCTCTCTCTCTCTCACACACACACACACACATATACACACACACAACACTACAGTATACACAAACGGGTTCATTGTATGGCATATATTTCATGGCATTATCTCGACTCAAATAGCAGACAATTGCTTTGTTATAATTGCCAATCGATTAAATGTCCACTAAATGAATGAATGAATGAATAAATCAATGAATGAATGACTTCAATGAAAATGCTTTTTTGTTTTATATGTTATGTTTTGGTCGCTTTGTTTCACTGTTTGAATACTTGTCTAATAAATGAAGTCATCTCGTGATAAGTCAGTCACTTAAATGGTCCACTCGTTTGGTACTAAATGTGCTCACATTAGACACACTAAGGCATACCATTCCAATGCATTGCATTCACTATTTATCTATCTATTCATCTCAACACACATTTCACAAAAACACTGGCATTTATATATAGATTTATATATATATATATATATATATCAGGTTTAAGTAAGGGTTTGAGTAAGTAAGATAGGGGGCGGGGGTAAGGCTAAAATAGCCCTTAAGATCGAAATTTTGGGATTTTACCACCAGACTTTTTTTTACATACTCGGAAAAATTGTAGCTTAAAAACAAGAGCAATCACACCCCCCCCTAAAATTTAAAAAACAAAATTTTAACTAAGATTTAATAGTTAATACTTAACTTAGTTTATTACTTAATTTTTTGTGCTTTTTAAAACATTAAAATTGAATTATTTATTGTAACTCATCAAAATTAGCCATTATTTTAATAAAATTATGTAATTAAAAATTTAATTATTTGTCCAATAAAGTACTTATGTTACAAGTAGAATATTATTTCTAAATAATTATAATTATGATAATTATATTTATTCTAAATAATAATTTTTTTATAAATAATTTTTATATTTTACCCCTACCCTAAAATCCTAAAAAAACCTTGCTTAGCCTTGATATATATATATATACGCAGCGCATACACACATATATAAATACTGATTAAAAATTTACTTATTTTTTATAAATTTAATTACTAATATTTACTATTTGTAAAAAATGTATACCATCTTTATTTAAATTTATATAATATTACACTTTTAGCATTATTATATATTGACATGTAAGAGCTGCCAGTTATATATTGATATACATATTGTTATTCATATATTGCTATAAATATATTCATGAAATTACTTATAAAATGATGTGAACTAATGTGTGTGTGTGTTTGTAGATGTGTGTCTATATAATAAAATTTGTGACCCATAAATATAGAGAATATCTTTATCACTATATTACAGATTATTAACAAAATTTATAAAATATTATATATAATGTATTCACCAAACACCGTATTTTATAACATAATCAGTAAAATACTTTATATAAAATGCATTATATTATATTATATTAAAAGTACTGTATTTATATTTTTTCTTTAAATATAAACATTATATCTTATATACAGTAGATTCAGAGTATGGTTGTCCATCATTTAAAATATACTGTAATATTTATTAAAAGTGATTCAGTAAATAATGTTTGTGAAATTTGGCTCCCATTATATTGAGTGCTATAATAATAATCATAAAAAAACTAAAGTAATGCTCTGACGACTAAAACATATAAAAATAAGTGAATAGCAGTTTTAGTGGGACTTAAAGTCGCTGTTTTTCTGATAAAAATTTATAAATGAAGTTATGGTATATTAAACATAAATATAATCGCTTTACTACTTCTTATAATATACTATATAATAATATAAATATATGAAAATACTATATATTGTATATATGTATAGATTTCTTTCGTTTTTAAACAATCAATAAACACAACAACAATAACAACAAACATAACCCTATTATATAGACTATATTATACTTGTCTTTAATGTCGTTAAACGGTTGATCCAAATCTTCAGTTTAATAGCCCTAACCTTTTATATAAAAACACATCATTTTGTGTCTCAACAATAGTAATCCTTTATTTTGCCGGATTTCACCCTCTTTTACAAACACACAAATAATAACACCAATCAATTATATTTCATTGACTACAATTCAAAAAAATTATACCCATTTATAAAATAAAAATCTTTGTATTGATTATACTTTTTCCAATATATTATATTTTATATAACAAATATAGCTAATATCAATATCACTGTTACATATAATATAATCTATTGTTGAAAGCATCTTAATATACTGTATTTATATATTATTTATAAATAATGTATTTTTTGTTAGCTAATGTATAGATCTATAAACACGAATATTGAAATAGTATATTAATATATTGTGTAATACATAAAATAAATTTTTGTATTTTTGTTTGTGCAAAATAATAATACATACAAAAATATCAGCAAAATATTCTCAGTTATTCTCATTATTGTTGAACACATAAATCAAAATCAATTATTTTTATTATCTTAGTTTTTTAGACAATTGACAAACATTTTTTATGACTGCTATTAATATTTGTTTAAATTTCTTATAATGATTTATTATACAAGTATTAAATAATACAGTATTACTAAAATATATATATTTTTAACAATAAATCACATAATGAATAATGACATTATATTTTGGTAAATTAATTTTTTAGTAATTTTATTTTATCAATTGTTTTTATATTTTTTTATTCAAAAGCTATATATCAGGTCATGTCGTCCGAACTTTGCCGTCATTGTATGAGCTGACCCTACACTATAACCCGTGGCACTGTGATTGCAAGCTCCGGGATCTACGCGATTGGATGCTACAGCACAATATACCACTGAGCTATTCTCCCAACTGCTCGACGCCAAGTCGGGTGACCGGCAAAGAGTGGAAAGACCTACATATTGACGACTTTGCCTGTTTGCCCATCATATTGACTGTCGACCAACAAATCCATATTAATGAAGGCAAGAAATTATAAAAAGTTTTCAAAAATATTTTTTATTATTTATTTTATTGTCTAATTAATGATTAATTGTTTTTTGTTGTTATGAAATTTAAATCAAATTTAATTTATCCCATACATAAAATCCCATATATATAAAATTTATCTTAACATAATAATTGAAAGTGGATTCATTATATCTAGTGTTGGCAAAAAAGAGAAATTTATAAAATAATAGAGAAATTTCTAGAAAGTTTCTAAAAGAAATTTCTATTTATGGGATCCCCATGTTAATTTTATTATCTCGATATTTGCTATAATATAACAATACATTAAATATTATATTAGTATTTTAATTATTAATTAAAGTAAAAAATAATTAATTAAACTATATTAAACTATGATATATATATATATAATAAAATAAATAAAATTTTTAAAAACTGATTATTATTAAATAATTATAATTATAATTATATTTATCTATAGGTATCCGATTTGGATAGTACTGTACTATACTGTATGATATTATATGTATATTATCATATCTTATTAAAATACTGGTATTACAATAACTATAGATATGGGGATCCCATAGTATAACATTAAAGTTAGATTTCTATAGAAATTTATTCATGAGAAATTTTCTAGAAACTTTCTCACGGAAATTTATTAGAAACTTTCTATTTGCCCATCTCTAATTATATCTCAAATTGATATTTTAATTATAAATTTTTATTAACTTTATGTCAACACATATTCAATTGAATCTTAATATTACATAATTGCTTGCAAATATATTATGCAAATATATTAAAAGCATTTTTATTAGTCAATTACATATCTTAAAACTAAATATGTATATATATATATATATATATATATATATATATTTATTTATATTTTTGTATATTCAATTTAGATAAAATACATTATGAGAGGATATATTTCATTTCTTAAAGATCAACTCTTTATATTTACAGTATATTTAATATATATGCAGTATATATGTACTGCTAATATATTATAGTAATATATATATATAAAAAGCATAACTCGTATGTCTATTAAGCATTAGAATATTTTGTAGAATAAATTCTGTATTTGAAATGATTATAATAATAAGTTACTATATATATATATATACACTGTATAAAATATATATATATATTATTTGTATATATATAACTACTACATAACTAACGATTAATGCATTATTTCATTGCATACTCGCATGACTTAACATTGATGGCAAAAATTTATCATTTGTTTAGTAAAAGAATAGACAGAAAAAGTGAGTGAAAGAGAGAGAGAGAGAGAGAGAGAGAGAGAGAGAGAGAGAGAGATGAAAACAATAGCAACCGAAATAGTATTTATAGTTTATATAATATGTTTAAATATAAAAACAAGTAAATATAAGTAACACTAAAGATGTGTTTAAGGATGGGTTAGATATGTAATGAAATAATTTTTTGATAATTTTTCATTTTACTCAAAAATAATTATATATTTATGAAATAAAATCTGCTGTAATTTTGAACTAAGCTTTTTGCATATTTTATTATCATATATTGAAATATATAATCTAATACTATGAATTATTTAAATTGGGTCTCGTTCAAAATATCCAAAATTAAAATATCCAAACTTATAATATCTAATTCAAAATATCCAAATTTAAAATCTCAAAAATCTAAATATCCAAACTCATAATATATAATTTAAAATCTCCAAAATTATAATATCTAAACTTATAATATCAAAAAACATTTGATCCAATTTAAATAATTCTAATAAAAATATCCAAAATTATTTTATATAAATCAAAATATCCAATTTTTTTTGTTTCCAATAAATATTTATAATAATAGGTAAAATTAGTACTATAAATTGTAATTACACTAATTTTGGATATTTTAAATTAAATATTATGAGTTTGGATATTTAGATTTTGGAAATTTTAAATTTGGATATTTTGGATGCGACCGATTAAATTATAAAAGATTTTATTTTTAGACTAAATTAAATAACATATAAATTAGTTATAAATTATTTAAAAATATAGTATCTAATATTTTACATTATATATTATATATTTTTTTACTTATAATACAAATGGATAAAATACTTATTTATTTTATTTTATGTAAAATGTATTTTTTCTAAAATAAAATCAATAAAACAATAAATTAATTGTATTTGATATTATAGTAACGCAATAATTATAAAATATGTTTTTAATAAATATTTGTTAAGAAAATTACATTTTGTAGTATTCAGTAAATCTTTTAAGAAAAACAATAAAATAATAATAATAATAAAATAGCTGAATATAATTGTAAGTTTTAATAAAGATTTCTTGTTTTTTTTTGTTTAAATCTGTTACTTAAAATTTATTTTAAATCATTATTTATTTGAAATATATTTTTTAATAAAAGTTTTTGAGATTGTAGTATATAATAGTTAGAACTCTCTCTCTCTCTAAACAAAATTCATGAGATTTTATTACTTTTTTTTGCTACACTCTCTCCTCGTGGCTCTTAATAATAATAACAAAATTTATAGACTCGAGACATAAAGTGTCAGTTTTTCCTAATTTATTATTATAAAGTATAAAAAGCAAAAAAATCAATGGGTATTATACTTACTATAAATAAGAAAACAGATATTTATATAAAATAAAATATTTTGTACAAAAAAGGCAACTTTTGTAGACTTTATGTCCACCTTATAATTGAAATTTTTATATTTTGATTTAAATTTAAATTATGAAATAATAATTTTTAGCAATTTTTCTTCTATATATAAAATATATTTTTCATTTACAGTATTTATGTTATAACTTTAAAAATGCATAATTTATAATAATAATACAATAATTATTATTTGAAAAATATAATATTTTAGATATTATCATATGATTAGTATTATTAATATGATTAGTAGTAGTAGTCCTAACTTACACTTTTGCACATAAAAACTATTTCAAATATAATATAATTGGTGAATATTTTTTCATTATTTTAGCTCTCATTTTGAGTGTCATTTGCAGTAAAATACATCACAAAAAAATTTATCAACACTACAACAACTATAGTTATATTAAATAAGATAAATAGATATAACTAACTAATGCACCAAAAAATGAGCATTAGATATACAGTATATATATATATATATATATATATATATATATAGATTAGAGTTAGATATATAACTGTTAGGAATTAAGGATGAATGTATTGAAGTGAAAAAAATTAAGAGAATAGTAATGAGTCTCTATATGTGTGTGTGTTATGAGTTAGAGAACAGTGGGTTAAAGGATAGGGCTATGAGTGAGAAAAGTGAAAGAGTGGGTGAGTCATAGATAATGAGTTTTGTAAAACAACTGGTTATTAATGATGATTTGGTTGATGAGTTGGAAATGAAGGGCAAAAACAATGATATCTATTTTGGATAGAAAGGGGGGGTTTTGTGTGCTAATGAAAAATATTTTGTCATCACATTAATTAACTTTTTTTAAAAAACAAAACACTAGAAATTTTTAATGATATATTGTATAGAATATGCTATAAATTATAAGAAACTTAATTTATTTATTTTAGTTGCAACTAGAAATATTATACGATAATACATAAAATATTTTTGTAATAATTAATAATATTAATATAATTAAATTGATTTTATTGTTTATAATTATTGCATAAACTTTATAATAATTTGGTTAAAAACTAATGATATAAAACTAGTTACTAGATATTATACAGTATTTATAGGTATTAGTTATATAAATTTCAATATATTTTTTAATTGATTATTTTATTTTCAATAAATTGTTTATTAATATTTTCATGCAAATCGCTTTTTAAAATTATAAAATATTTTTAATAAAACTAAATTGAAATATAATAGCAAATTCATATGGCATTTGCTATCTAAATAGCAACATAATAGTGATACAAACAATAGTATTATTATTATATACGGTATTTGTGTTTTTTTGCAAATATAATATTTAATTCATTTTTCATGCATTTGACAAGTGGTTAACATTTTTATGTATTGTATTTTGTTGTTTGTCTATTATTTGGCGTTTTGTGTGTTTTATTACATTTCCGTTGACATCTAAAAAAAAGTTTTTTCTAATATTTTTAATGTAAAAACCATTTTTTATCTCCAATTGGGAGTTCAATAACATTAAGATTTAATCTGCAATAGAAAGAGACATAATATATGTTTACATTGAGATATTTCAATATTATATATTATTGACAAAAAAGAGAAATTACTAAAATAATTGAGAAAGTATCGGTTAAGGAAATTTTTGAAATTAATATTTTAATTGATATATTTTAATATATAATATAATTTTACACATATATATTAAATTTTAGATCAATCGGATCAATATTTTTATAGTTATTAAATAAAATAATTTTTGATTATAATGGGAGGTTTACAAGAAAAATAAAACTTTGACCCCCCAAAAAACATCCATCCCTGGGATCAATTGTCATGAAATTTTTTTGGTGACATTATAATTATCAATAGATGTTTTAAGGAAAGTGTGGATCTGCTCCGCAAACATAATCTTAAAACTAAATTACTAAAATATGTCACCATATTATATATGTATAGGGGATAAAATTTTACAAAAACTATAAATATAATTACAGTAGATAAATGTATTAATTATATATAGGAATTTAATAGTATATTAATAACTTAAAGTTTTATAGAAGTTTCTTTCTAAAATATTTACTAGAAATTTTCTCATGGAAATTTATTAGAAATTTCTATTTGCCCATCTTCACATATATCCAACGTGTAGCTTAATATATATATATATATTATTTATAAAACTAAACATAATAATATGATAATATTATAAATTTTATTTTTTGATATCTAGATTAAACTTGTCAGACAATCAAATAAATGTTACATCAAATTAAAACATATTTTTTGTTTGTAATTTATTTTTATAAATATTGCTAATTAATGTAATAATTCTTTAAGTAATTGTGAAAATTATATTTAATTAATTAAAAAATTATATTCATATATTATTTCTCGCAAATGAAATAAACTTTAATTACTAATGTATTAAAGCATAAAATATATGATATACTGTATATAATCATTGATTATTGAATATACTGTATAGAAAAATAAATAGCACTTTAATTGATTTTGTTGTTGTTTTCATCTACTTTCTCACCCACTCACCCACTGTTTTATTAATTCACTTATCAATACTATTGAACGAAAATGAGACAAATGAGTTGATGATCCAACCCATCAAATTGTTTTTCAATTTGTGTCGATTTAGTCAACCATAGGATTCACAATACATAACTACACATTTAACAGACAAATCTATATTTGTTTATATAAATTATTTTAAATATTACTCTGTATTTTTTTTTAAAAAGTGCACAAACATTAACTAAATATGAAATATTGTATTAGTTTTAATAAAAGTTGGTGTTATTAAAATATAAAAATTAAATACTATATTATACAATATAATAAAAGAAAAATGTAATAATATATAATTAAAATGAATACAAATGAGACATAGAGAGAGAGAGAGAGAGAGAGAGAGAGAGAGGATGTGATAATATAGAGAACAAGAGTAGACAATAATCTATATTTTGCTTACATTGACTATAATATTAGCTATATTTTGCTAATTGCTGTTACATTACTTACTAGAATATAATCATACATTTTCATTACGTCAAATGTTATACAATATTTTATTATTATTATTATTACTAAGTTATGTTTGTTGATGATATACTGTGTAACAGTAACTGCTATATTTGCATTATTATATAAATTATATATAATAAGCTAATTGTTTATATGAAATAATATCAAGTTATATCTAAATAATAATATTTATAATTAAAAATTATTATTTAGCATTATATTTGTATATTTATAAAGTGTTATTTTTTACAGAGTCTCAATATTTACTTAAATAATATTTAAATTATTTAATATAAATGTAATATTAATAATTGATTTTAACTGACACTTTAATACTGTTAATATGCCTTACTTTTAGTAATAGTCGTAATAATAATATACTGTATTAACACTCATAACACTCACAGTCACTGCTTTCTTGTAAGACGTTTGCCAACAAAATATAACCTTTCATTGAAATATCTCTACAAACTGTTTGTCTGTAACTGTGATCCTTAACTACAGTTACTGAGTCAACCATAGAGACTAAGAGAGAGAGAGAGAGAGAGAGAGAGAGAGAGAGAGAGAGAGAGAGAGAGAGAGAGAAGAAAAAATCAGATAATAGGACTTAAATAATACTTTCTAGCAATGCATGTGTGATAGAGGACAGACATTCAACTTTTTCTCCATTTCCTTATTTATAAGATTGCATAGTCTTAATGCATCAAATATTCATCTCTCTCTCTCTCTCTCTCTCTCTCTCTCTCTCTCTCTCTCTCTCTCTCTCTCTCTCTCTCTCTGATTCTCTCTTTCTTTATAGTATCACTTCGGCAGTCGTTTCCAATATCTTATAGTAGAAAGAATTGTATTTATTTTATATACATTTAAATAAATTTTTAAAATCTATTTTACTTTGAAATCCCCTTAAATTTTTTATATTAACACAAAAATATTTTTCTCTTAAGATATTTTGTTTCAAATAATATTATAACATATTATGTATACTTAATGCTAATGTATTCTTATTTTTTATATAAAGTTTTCTCATATAAAGTCATTGCTTTAATATTAAATAATAGGCGAAAATGCATCGATCACTTGTATGGTTGAGTCTATACCGTTGGCATCTGTGGACTGGCTGTCAAAGGGTCGGGCGATTAAAAACATGTCGTTAATGACATTTGGCAGACAAATGTATCTCATTAGGGACGGACAAAACGGCCTCTTTCAGAGGACCAGTACATTGTATATAATGAATGCGCTGGAAAAGGATGCCGGAAGGTATGTGCATATCGTGTATACATAGTATAGACAAAGTATTACCTATAATACCATATAATTTGTAATACATTATATTGATTACTTAAAACATACGAACTATTATTGTAAAGCAAAAAGATTTTGTGTTACATTGACTTAACTATAAGTCACCAAAAGTCAAATAAAAGCATTGAATGAATATATTAAATAATAGATGAGATCTTAATTAGACTAATGAATGGAAAGGACTTAAGTTTCAATAGCTTTAATGATTTTATATGAGTTTATACTCTTTTTAAGAGATCTACACATTAAAAGTTATCCATATATTGTATTAGAGTAAATGTACTGTACATTCATCGAGAGTGAGTTATATATAATACTATATTATATATACGGTATATACAGTATACAGTTTATGCAATATACTTATTTTATTGTATAAATTAATTACTATAAAATATATTAGTGTACACTGCAATATAACTCATAGCGTGATTAATAATTAATTATAATAAAATGCATTTTAGTCTCTCTCTCTGTTTGTTTATTATTACGTGAGATGATTGAGTGGTTTGTTGATTGAAAAACAAATTATTTATTTAGTTTGCCATTTGTTGTCAATCATAAGGTCGCCACCACAGAGAAAGTGTTGTTGTAATGGAGTGGGAGAGAGAGTCAGAATAAGCGGGTAAGAGAGTGGGTGAGTGAGTGAGTATACATTGTTTACACATTATACATGTAAAATATAATGTATATGTTATATATACTGTATACACCATATACAATATATAATATATATATAATATATAGTATAATACACAATCAATACAATAAACAAATATAAATAGTATGATATACCTGACAGTATAGTAATATTATTATAATAGCTATCGTGTTTATGTACATCTCAGAAAAAATGTTGATTTCTAAGCAAACAATAGTTTTGTGATCAAACTTTTATTTTTGTTTTATCCCTTGATATATCAGTCATACATATATAAGGAAATAAATACACATAAATATATTGATATATCTATAAATATAGACAATATATATATATATAGATTTATATATATATATATATATATATATATATATATATATATATATATATATATATATATATATATATATATATATATATATATATATATATCAAATCTATTGTCAATATATGTATTCTTTTATTTCTAATAAATATTCTATTAGTTGACAGAATTGTTTGCAAATAAACAGAATATTCGTTAGGGATTTAGGCGTTTCTCTAATAAAGAGAGAGAGAGAGAGAGAGAGAGAGAGAGAGAGAGAGAGAGAGAAAATAATAATAATAATAATAATATCACAATCTTAATAAAAAAAACAAAAAATAAGATTATATTTATTTTTATATAACTTTATATATGTTTAGTATTTTTAATTGTATTTATAATGATTATTATTATTGATTGTTTATTATATACGATATATTGATATATCAAATATATTTTTCAAAGCATTTTTATTTTGTGGGAAAATACAGAAAGTCTTCATTTATTAATAAAATATTATTTTTAGTAAATATATAGCAAACGTTTTATACTGTCTGAAATGTGTGATATAAAATAAATGTGTTATAAATTTTTATTAATAATATAAAACTTGCTGTAAATGCAATATCTAGACATACATAATACATCGCTGGATCCAAAATAAATGAACATAAAATTATAGTAAAAATCTAAAATATCATTAATAATATGCTCAGATTAAAGGATTTAAATATTTTATGCCACCTATAATAGACTTTGCATTATATATTACTATATGCATAAAATTACTTTAACATTATATATAGTTTGTATGTTATAGTATAAAATTAATTTAAATACTTTTAAATAGGTAATATGCTTATATATTATCAGAGAAAAAAGAGATTCAATTATATTTTGGATAGAATTGTGTGTTCAATGGTTTTATAAGGGGTGAAAATGATAAATGATGTTTAAATGTCTAATAAATCTATGTTTGCCAGCTATAGAAAAATAGTATCCTATAAATAATTATCTATTAAAATAATATTCGCTAAATCTTAGTGAAAATCTTTAATCAATTATATTATATATAAAAAACATTTAAATTGTTTGTCATACATGAATAGTAGTCTATTTTATTGCATTTGTATAAAATTTCATTTGTTTTCTCTTTAATAGAAGTTTCAATTTATATTTTTTATATGATGTATATATTGTATATAATTATATATACAGTATATTTAAATAGTGAATAAGTGTATGAGTATTGTGAGGAAATGTGAGTGAGTAAGTGAATCAATGAATGAGTGAGTGAGTGAGTGAGTGAGTGAGTGAGTGAGTGAGTGAGTGAGTGAGTGAGTGAGTGAGTGAGTGAATGAATGAATGAATGAGTGAGTGAGTGAGTGAGTGGGTGAGTGAGTGAGTGAGTGAGTGAGTGAGTGAGTGAGTGAGTGAGTGAGTGAGTGAGTGAGTGAGTGAGTGAGTGAGTGAGTGAGTGAATGAGTGAGAGAGTGAGTCTAGTATTCAATAAGTATGTGATTAATTGCAATTATTTGAAGACAAGAATTTTACGATAGATTAAATAAAATTAATTATCACACAAACAAACACTTGTGTATAACATCTAAATTTTTATGGATATAATATATAAATGAATTATAGTGTTATCGACACACAAATTGAACCGCCATTTCTGCTGTTGTATTATTTAATATTATTTTATATATAATACTAACTGTGAGATAATATTATAATAGCAGAAAAAATTTTAAGCTTTTGTAATGTTTGCTATAAATAATTCTATAATTTTAATAATAATAAATATAAATAATTTTATACAGTATTAATATATGATGTGTAATATATGTTATATAATACTTTATACTATATAAGCAAATATAAATTTTGTTGTTAAAATTTTATGAATAAGTCTTGTCTATGTTTTATAAAATTAATTATTTAAAACTCTTAATGTAATAGAAAAACAAAAATTAATAATATTTAAAATCCCTTTAAGTGAGAATTTGTCATTAAATATATAGTAATGTTGTATTTTATATATTTCAAATGAATTTTAGCATAAAAATTTAATATATTGCTTTTAAAAGTGTATATTTCGTAATATAATTATAATAATTATTTAATCCTTTAATTAGTTGGTTTATAAAATTTTAATAAGCTTAAAATATAAATATATTAATGTTTTTAATTGATATATTTTTTAATAGCTTTTATGAAATTATGACACCGAATTAATTTCATTTAATTAAAATTATTTTTAATTTTATATTATTTTATTAAGTATTAAGTTATTTATTAATATATTTATAATATTTATTATTGTTGTTATTTTTTTATTAAAAATCTATTTATGTCAAAATATAAACAATAGTGAGAGTGAATGAGTTATTGGATATTCAATGAATTAGTTATTGAGTGAGTGAGAGAAAGAAAGAAAGAAAGAAAGAAAGAAAGAGAGAGAGAGAGAGAGAGAGAGAGAGCGAATAAATGAATTTAAGAGGTATTCATTAATAATAAGTAGTAATAGGTCTTTCTTTAATTTCTTAACAATTATTTTATATTATGAAAAGAGAAAGTTATATATATATATATATATAGAGAGAGAGAGAGAGAGAGAGAGACTATTGAGTAGATGATAGAGAAATATATGAAAAGAGACAAAACAAGAAAAAACAAGTTTTGCCAATAATAGAGACGAATGATTGAGGAAATGAAATGAATTTTATCGCACAATATATAAGCCATTTATTGGTCGCAAACAGAGAATATCTGGTTTTTACCTAAACTCACACAAAAACTACTGTTATTAGTGATAATCAATTTTGGTTTAGTTTTTTTTTGTCTTATCTTTTTGTGGAAAATTAAATAAAAAATCTTATTTAAAATAAAGTGAAGTTTTTTAAACACACATAGAAATTGAGTTTTTGTCTCAACATAATCTCGTTTCAAAACATATTTATTTTTTTATTGAGACTATCTTTATAAATATATATATGACTTTTCTGTTCAAATAGCTATACATGTGTCGGTAGCAACAAAGCGGGAACTGTATCATCCAATTTAAGTTTGAATGTACTCAAAGTGCATTCAAGTATAGCGAGCTATAGTGGAGAAGAGGTGGCCGGTATGGTATTGGGAACGATATTCATCTTTTTGATCATTTTTGTCGGTATTTGTGTGGTTGTGTTGCGATCCAAAGCGCACTACCAGAACATGGGTTCGGCCACTCGTACCAATCAATCAGCAGAAGCTAACCGATGCAAACCCGATGAACGCAAACTATTGTCCGTACATATGAATCACAACACATATGTGACACAAGTGGCCACAAGTAATCATTTAGAGTTGAAACCCATTGCCAACAACAACGATAGCAAACATCTTAATCACATCGACCGTAATGATAGACATAGTGTGAACAATGTTGAAGAAGAGGATAACTGTCTGATGAATGATATTCAAAGCAGTTTCAAAACAATGTCCGTAACGACAGCACAGCCAACAACAAGTTGTGATAATATAACTGAAATCAATGCCAATGATAGATGTGATGACAACAATGTGTTGTCAAACAGTGATGTTATCAGTGATAGAGTGGACTTAAATAGTCATCAAATAAAAGAAGTTGTGATGAATCCAAACTGTGATGATTTTAACGCTGATTATAGTAGTAAACTATTGACCGATAGTGACAATGCTATTACTTTGTTGCCATCGATGGCCACAACTTCTTCATCGGCACAGAAATCGCAACGAATGAGAACTGAAGAGCTTCTTAAACGTCGCGCCTCTGATATAACCCAAGAGCTTAACAAACGTTTTAGTGAACAAAAACTAATGAACGGACAGAACCCCAACCCCTATAATAAAGACAATAATACCGGTGCTCAGCATTCGGTGCGCTTCTCAAACAATGCAACCATTTATAACTATCAGTGTCAACGATTTGGACACTCTATGGAGTCATTGGACAGTAATGGTTATGATGGCTATGATTACCTAAATTATAGGTCCAATGGAAATCCTAATCATAACAGTTATGACTTACCAAATGGAAGTGTTGGTCCCATAAATAGCAATAATCATAATAGTAATAATCATCGATCGCTGTTGGGTTTGCCCTATTCGTTGAGACCAATTAGGGGATCAAATAAACAAAGTCGAAGAAGTGGCGGATCGTTAGCCGCTTTATTGGCTATCAATGCTAGAGATTCACCCGATGAAGGACTGGGAGATGAAAGAGAATATGAGACCGATATTCTTGATTAATATATTGGCTATTAGTTATGGTATGAAACATAAAATTATAATTTATTAATAGATATAAATCTAGATCATTATATATAATAAATCTAAAAACAATGATTTAGTTATATAAAAAAGAAAATTATTTATTAATTAATTTAATTATAGTAAAAATCTCTTACACATTATTACACATTATTAAATATTTGTAATTACAAAACCAAATAACTTGCATTTTAATATAATGTATAGCATTGAATTAAATCAATTATATTATTAAAATACAGTAAAAATCTATATTATAACTACAATATTTCAGAGGAATTAGTGAAACACCTATTTTGGTTACATTTAGCAGAGTTTAACTAAATATTTATTGCAACCAAATTATGAGATAATTTATGTCATATTTTATTTATTTTAACGATCAGTGGTTCACTAATTATTCCCAACATTACGATAACTGTGTTTTATTGATGTAAACAAAATATAAATAAAAATTTTGCTGTATATTTTACTGTCTATTATATAGTTATTGCATGAATCTTTATATTCAAATACACATTTTATAAATGCATATTATTAATATTAAAGTAATTTTTA
The DNA here is from genome assembly GCF_028296485.1 of Oppia nitens. NCBI lineage: Eukaryota > Metazoa > Arthropoda > Arachnida > Sarcoptiformes > Oppiidae > Oppia > Oppia nitens. The sequence goes on from NW_026533251.1 coordinate 1,601,319, forward strand.
TTATGATACAGAATAATTGACATATTGTTAATTGATATAAGTAAATAAAAATAATTTTATTTAATTTATGCCTAATATATCAATTCATATATATATATAATATATTTCAAATTAATAAAAAAATTATAATACCTAAATAGTTTATTATTATAATGTTTAAGATGAGTAAATAACTAAATATTAAACATTTAGTATATTTAAAATATACTTCTAATTTTTTAAAATTTAAAACACAGTTTAGTAAAAAAAATTAGCAATTAATTTTATGTCTTTTTAATATGTTTATTTATATATTACTGAATATATTTTTATAAATTTCTTACTATAAAACTAATTTACATAACGCTTAAAGTTATAAAATTTAGACACTAATTACTGTTTAATAATTAAATTTAAAATTAACTGAAATTTTTGTATTTTTTATTTGTTTCAGGGATTAAATGATTTCACTCAACTTTGATTTAAAAGAAACTCATATATAAATAATTAATTGTGTGGTAAAACCAATAAAAATAAAGTTTTTAATTAAATAAAATATTTCGTAAAATATTCGTTATTATTAAACATTTTGTTAAACAATATAACATTTTTTGAATTTAATATATACAATTATAAAAAATAAAAAATCTATTTTGTATAATCTATTAATATTATGTAATTATTAATTGTTTAAATTAATAATCTTCAATTGTTATAATGAAATGTGTGTATAAATTAAACATTTATTAATATTATTATTAAAATATACATCAATAATCCAAATGTATATATTAATAATTAATAAAATAAACTTTAATAAATATAATATTATTGACTTTTATTAATTATTTATTACTTAAAAGTATATTTTTTATTAAAATGTTTTAAGTAATTGGTTTGCTATTTAGAATAAAAATCAAATAAAAATATTGTTTAAAATTATAGGACAGCAATTCATATTAATAATAATTTTATTAAAATTAGGAACAAGTGTTCAATAATAAATTATTAAATTTTATATTATACCGTAGTTTAGTTTAAATTATTATTTTTTATACAATTTTAAATAATTGTATTAACTACAATTTTTAATTATTTACATATATTTTTATTTTATAAAATTCACATTTTATTAAGTATTTATTTAATTTTAAAATAAATTTAATTTGATTACTTATTAGTTAATTAAATTCATAATAAATTAATTTTCCAAAATTAACTAAATTATCAAAATAAACTATAATTTAAAGATAAATATTTATTTAATATTTCATAATTTTTAATATAATTTAATAATTTTTTTATAGTAATGAATAATAGTTTGAATTACATAAAATATGTTTTGGATCTAATTGTTTTATTTATTTTTATTTAATATTACTGTACATTAAACAATAATTAAAAAAATCATTTTAGCCTCAACTATATCTGGCTAATGTCTTGACTATTATTTTATTTGTTTTTAGTAAAACATACGTGTTATTAATGATTGTACTAATGCTTATAAAACTAATTGTAGTTTTTTTTTGCTTTTCTAATACAAATGGTATTACAAAATAATTAATTAAACCGTTAAAACTAGATATTAAACATATTTTTGGTTTATTATTTTATTAAAAAGATAATTAATACTTCATAAATATTGTAATGTTATAAATGTTTTTACAAAATTATTTGTTTTATAACTTAGTTTTAATTGTATTGATTATTAGTTTTTCAATAGCAAACAATTATTCAATCAACGGTAATCAACAAAACGATAATAATAATGATAAAAACTGGAATAAATACAATGATGAAGATTACTATTATGATGATAACAGTGATATATTTGACACATTTAGGTCTATAGAATATTCTGAGGCAAACATAATCGATGACAACAGTAAAAATGGTAATACATTTTGGGCCGACTTTTTGCACTATGACTTATACAAACAGTCCAATGACTTGTCTGGTTTGGTCGGACTAATTGTCGACCGATTGGATATGATTATCGAACGGTTCCCGATTACTGCCATTGTTTTGGAACCATTAATTAGGATACTATTAGGTATTTTAGTACCATTTACTAGATATGCCGTTGACTGGACAGGTGCTACTTTGGAACTTAAATATATGATAGAAAACAACCATGTTCAAATTGATATTATATAATTAAATGTCTGCTATTAAATATTATTAAAAAATGCAAGTCATTTATAAAATTTGTTGTTCAATTTTATTATATGCTAATAGTATTAAATAAATAAAAAATTTAAATCTTAACACTAATATTATTATAATTGATATAATTAACTTATCATTAATAAACAAATATTTTTTGTATTATTTCGAATTATTAAAAACAAATTTTATAAAAATATTTTTAAAACCTATTTACATTTATTAACTTAGATACATTAACATTCAGTATAAATAATTGATATTTTATTGCTAAATAATTTGTCTAAATCATATTTAATTATATATTTATAAATTCTATTTTATTAAATGATGAGTATAAATTTATATTTATTCTATATATATATATTTACTTAAAGAATATTGATTGGAATCTCTCTTTTTTTATTTCTCTATTTTTATTTTACTTTTTGCATAATTCATTGTATGCCCACATATACTGTATAAGCACAGAGATTAACATTTGTTGGACACAAAATACAACTCAAATAATATTTTTATACTTATCTGTCTCTCCATCGATACGGCGATTCTTTAATACTATAATATATATATAGTATAAATCATATGTACAGTATATAAACTACAATATATATAGTCATATAATAATATTGTACTCTCTTGTGCTAAATGATGAATAAGTAATACTTTGAACGAATTTCATATGAATTCACCGAAAAAAATAAACAATATTTTTAAACATAATAACAGCGATCAAGAGTTTTGTGTTTATTTTTTCATAAATATAAAAAATACTATATTTTTTTAGTTTGTCAGTGGTTTTTTCACATGTAAACGAAACTCTACTTGAAATTTAATGTCTAAATAATTATTTGTATACAAAAATACTTATGTATGAACAAAATAGCGTATAATTTTTTTTATAAGAAAAAACCCAATATATTTAGGATTTGTTTTTGGCTTAAATATGTTATTTTAAAAAAGATTTTAATAATGTGTGCAAATTATTGTATAGCATATACTAAAGTTTTAATATTTGCTGATAATAAAAAACTAATGTTTTAAAATGTTTTATCAACAAAATATTGTAATAATTTTAATAAAAATAGTAGTAATAATAGTAATAGTAATCTTAAAGTATTAACCAAATTACTATTTTCTTCCAAATGTGCGATATATTACATTGTCTTTAACTAAACATATAAATAATATATATATATATATAAAGACAAATAAAAAAGCCAATGCTATAAATATTAAGTATTTTTTTATGTTATATACCATTATTATGATTACGGATATTATTATTATTATTATATTCATTATTATATTGTGTCTCACTATTGTATTTTTAATGACATATCTGTATATAATAGAGCAGACACTCAGAGTTTTTTAATTTTTGTAAAAAGAATAGACAAATGTACTGTCATTTAGTAACAAAAATTGATATAAAAATCAGTGTTAAATGAGTTACAGAATTAGTGAGTATATTGTAGACACAGAATATATATATATATATATATATATATATATATATATTAATATACTGTATATAATGTATGTATAAATATATTGAATGACAAAGTGGTGCACAAATGGCAACGCCTTTACAATCGGTGAACACATTATAGTCTTTGCATTTATTTCTTCTTAAATCCAAAAATCTTAAGATTCTGTGGATATTCTGTGTATATATTCTTAATGCGCACACATTTCAGACATCTCTCTCTCTCTCTCTAATGTCTTCAATGTCTCCACTCATATGAGTTATACAAAAATCTTATCGATTTATTTTTTATGGACAAAATTTTTTGAACTAAATCTCTCCACTATTACTACTATTACTTTCTTTATAATAACGAATCTAAACTGTATGTACATTATAACTATATTTTACTGTATATCTTTTTGTGTGTTTATCTTTTGCATTAAATGGTAGAGTATATGGATATAAAAAAATTATGTTTTATTTTTTCAATTGTTTTATTCAGTCAAAACACATGTATTGTAAGTGTTTCTGAAATTTGTAATATTATAAGTAACACAACACTATAATAATTATAAAAGACTGTAAATAAATAACAATATAAATGTATGAAGTCTAGTGTTTTTTGTTGTTAATATACATTTGTAGTTAAAAGTTAGTCACACAACTCATATTTGCCAAACATTGCCAAACATTTCGATTCTGATAATACAAGTTTTGCACAATAATGTAGAAGTGTTTAATAAATTATTAACGATAGTATAAAACGCGTTAAACATTATAAACAAACAAAATTTTAAGAGAATAAACACTTTACTATATATTGTATTATAAATATTAATGCAAAAACATACCAAACGTGCAAATTTAACACAATATATTGCATTCATATATTGACTGCAATATTATGTTTAGTAAATTCATTATCATTTCGATAAATTTAATTAAACTATAATTAGAAAGTAATTGTTTATTTTTAATTTTCAATAAATACAATATATTAAGCTATGTACCGTATATAAAGTATATTATTTTTTAATAACTAAGATATTTTTTAAACAATATTTAGTTTATATTAGAAGTTTTTTAATTTAATAGATTAAATTTGTTGTCCAAAATATTATATTCAAATTAACTTACTATAGATACCACTAGAATGTATAAAATAGAAATTTTATTGAAAATATATTGAAATTTATTAAAGTATTGGAAAAATATTAATATTATTCTTTACATAAATATATCATATCTACCAACAAAGTAAATTGGAAAAAATATCTAAACGATTGATATTAATAATTGTTAGACAATAAAATGATAATTATTTTTTATATTTATATAATAAATTAAATTAAATGCAATTAGCACTAAATATATTTATATAATTTGTTTTCCAAAAAAAAAATTATAATTCTGATAATAGTGGGACCATTTTCTATATGCATATTATTTTACAAAAAAAAATATATTTTTATTATTGTAATTTATATTATTAGCAAATTGGCAATAAATGATAGCAATGCTAATAATATTATTTTCAGTGATTAGAATTCATATAGATTTTCCAATAATCAGTCATTCATTAGTTATACTATAATATTGTTGATCACTATTTTTTCTCTATTGGACACACATTTACAGCACTTATTTTTATGTGTGTTTAACTCATTTATCGTTTGTATGCATAAATGATCGTAAAATACACATACTGTACATTAAGTGAAACATTGTATTGTGTATATACTCTATAAATATATTTTTATTTTATTTCTAAATATCACATACTTTTTTATTTGAATACTAATAACTCTCTCTCCTCTCTCTCTCTCTCTCTCTCTCTCTCTCTCTCTCTTCACACACATACACACAGATGACATACAACTGTATAAATGGTCAGAAAATATATAATACTTATACTGTATATGCAGTATAATGTGTAATATAAATGACTGTATTGTACGTCCGTTCCTTAGGCGACCCACTCATACATTTCAATATAATGTTATATACAGTATAGAGACGTGATTTAGCTGATTGTGTTTGCATTGAAACGGGTAATCAAATGCTAATTTTTGCGTAAAACCACTGTTCAATTGATTGCCAGTAATATCAATATATTCAGCAATTTCTTCAATTTCAATATTATATCGTATAATACTTACTGTATATTTTATATACTTTGTTTGTCGTAAATATTGCCGTTAATATAATATTATGCAAAAGTATTATTAGATTAAAATGAAAACATCAAACCTTTCTCTCCAATGAGGTTTTGATAGACTATTAGGCGACCAAAAGTTAAAATAATTGAAATTTAAATAATTTATACCAAAGCTTATCATTTTGTGTAATCATTGTATGGATAGGGGTTTAATGTGTGGCAATATATTTGCTTTTTAGAGGACAGAAACATTAGTTCAAATGAGATATCATGTCATATAAATTTTCGTTAGATATCTATATAGAAATGAGACATACAGTATGTTTAGGGTTTGGTTTAATTTTTATTACTTATATCTATCAGTATATCTATATTTATTTATTACAAAAACATTTATAAACTAAAATGACTGCATTATCTTTAAATAAATGATCCCATTATTAATAACTTTAGTATTCAAAAAGCATAGTTATCTATATTTATTATTCTATTTATTTATATAAGTTAATTAATTTATCACAAAATATGATTAATTATTTATAATGAAATTAAATATCAATGTTTTGTAATATTATATATATTTATTTTTTTAATATTTTTTTCATTTAAAAAATTAAATTACAAATTACAAAAATTACCACTAAATTAATTTTAATCATTTTATGTATTTATAAATTTATAATTATTTAAACATTTTATTAAAATATTGTTTATTATAACTAAAAAATATAAACTTGTATATCATATAATATTAAATAATATTCATATTAAATAAAGACATGATTGCTAAGTAAATTTTACTAAAAATTTTATCGTTAAATATTTATGACAAACAAATGGTTGCTTAAAATTCAATGAATAAGTTCGTGAAAATCAATTTATTTGATTTTTGTGCAATAATTGGTTGAATATTGGAAACATTTGTCAGAAATTAGTTGTTAAACATAGTCAGAGTATTTGATAATAATTGAACATTTCGTAAAACTTATAAACAAATTGCGTAAACATACCAACACTTTTTGGTCTGCGCTGTTTTATAGATACAGTTCCCAAACAAAGTAATTGCCTTTTAGCACAACTGCTACTACTACTACCACCACCACTACTCCTACTATTACTACATAACTACAAATATATGAGCTCTAGTGGTGATAAAGAGTTTGCAAGAAATGGTGAGAGGAATAGGGATGTAGTCTATGGTCAGTGCTGTGCATTGCAGACAAACTGAGAAACTGTATGGTTATAACAGAATTAGGTAAAAGTGATTTAAGGATGAAAATTGTCTGCTCTTAAGCACATACATACTGTAGACTATAATTTAAGTGCCAAACTCTTTGGGTAAAATAGGTGTTAACACTAAATAAACGTGAGTTCCACTACTAAATGCTTGAGAGAGAGAGAGAGATGTACTAAAAAACGTGAGACGGTTTACGACGAGTATTCGTATGAGTTTTTAATGCTATTTACTAAATGTGTTTGTATTTTGTATACATAAAAAGCAAACTTTTGGAAGATAAGTATATATCGATCGAAATCTATAATAATTGTTGAAATGGGAGAGAGAGAGAGAGAGAGAGAGAGAGAGAGAGAGATTTATAGATAAATATAATAAAAAGAATATATAATACTGTAAATAATAAAGTAATAAAAATTTAATTTTTATATTCTATTGATATAAATAAAATAACCTGATGTAGTAAAACATGTTCAATAAATTTATTTTTATAAAAAAAATTTCTAAAAACAACACACAAGTTAGCATATAATTTCAATTTTATGTGACTTACATTTTTAAACATTACTCGAAAAATTTAATTTTGTTTTTTAAAGTAATTTTACAGAAAAACGCTGTTGCGAATATACAATAATATAACTGTATATATATACTGTATGTATATATAACTTAAAATAAACAAAATGTTATTTACTAGTCTATTAAAATAACTACTATACAATTTTATTTTGTTTAAAAGAAACAAAATTACTGTAGTTTAGGGAAAAAATCTTGTGTGTATTAAATTTTAATATATAGTTTGAAATAATATAATAGTTGTGTGACTGAGTGTATGAACAAAAATAATAACCAAAATATAAGGTCACTGTATTGATATATATATATATTGTGTATAATATTGTCTGACTATTCCAATACATATACTATCAATACTATACGTGCGTAAAGATAATCTATGCATCGATTTTATCAAGACTTTCATTTTTGTGTGCATAACATATATATCATACATACTGTACTATATGTCGAATAAACACTAGTATTGTTAAATAAATTACTCATTGGCCAGACATACAGTTCATATACACTCTATTATTCTCTACCAATCTATAAAAGCCTTCTGTGTGTATGGATGTATGTGTTGTGTTATTTTCTGAGTGTAGTTATATGTAAAAACCACTGGTTTATTGTAAACATTGTTAGCATATATTTAGTGCATAGAGTATGTGTGCATTTACTGTTAACAACCCGCGTGTTTGTATGTATGTATGTATGTGTATGTGTGTGTGTGTGTGTGTGTGTGTGTGTGTATGTGTGTGTGTGTGTATGTGTGTGTGTGTGTGTATGTATGTGTATGTGTGTGTGTGTTTGTTTGTTTGTTTGTTTGTGTGTGTTTGTTTGTTTATGTATGTGTTTGTATGTATGTGTATGTATGCGTGTGTGTGTGTGTGTGTGTGTGTATGTGTGTGTGTGTATGTGTGTGTGTGTAATGTTTGTGTGTGTAATATTGTATTCAGTAGTGTATATCTAGTGGTCGGTCAGTCAATCACACAATCAGCATATCTCTCAAGATTTCATCTCAAAACTCCTAAATCTCTTTCACGATTCTCAGTACACATCCATTACCAGTGATTTCCAGCAAAAAATATATATATTATATAAAATAGTATTTTCGTACAAAATATGTGACGAGAATTTTGGTTTACAAAAAGTCGTGAATTTAAACCTCTTTATAATAAAAAAAAATTCTTATAACGAAATAAATTTTCTAAAAATTATTTTTTCTTTTGTTTAGTTTTACATTTAAACTATAAGCTATTCATTGCTAAATAAACATTGTTTTATGTCTTTTATGTTTGTATAGAAATATCGTATTATAAAAGTTTTCATTATTTTGTTTTTAATGCTATTACAGTATATACATTTATATAAAATTTATATGTTTAAAAAATAATAACAAAAAACTAAAAATTTATTGAGTTTTACATAATTTCTATATTAAAGAAAAATTGTTTTAATAAAATTCGTATTATAAAAATAAAGAATATTTTATGATTTAAATATTTTTTAATATAACAATTCTATAAAATATATTTTCTAATATTTTTTCAATATATTTCATGTAAAGCTAAAGTAAATGGTTTTATTTATGTATCATATGTGGTTTATTTCAAATTGCCATAAAATTAAATATGTTTTTTAAACATTTTTAAAACGGTCATAATAATTTATAATGTCATTTATATAAAAATTTTTAATATATTTCTATCAAAAGAGCACAACACATGTACACAATTTAGTAGCGTTTATACTGTATTACTATTATATAACTAATTCAAGTAAATAAATGACAAAATTATATACTATTTTCATAATAACAGCATAAATGATGGTTAATATAAAATATGAGAAAAACTTTGAGAGACATTAATCAGAGTCGCAGACAAAAATAAAAGTCTAATTTTGTGTAGCAATAAGTGCTCACACTTTTGATTTATAGCACCTGACATAACATCACACACTCACTCACTCACACACACACACACACACACACACACACACACACACACACACACACACACACACACACACACACACACACACACACACACACACATACATACATACATACACACACACACAACAACAAAAAACAATTCAAATTACCAGTCAATTCCCAACCATTACATACCAGAAATATTAAGGGCAGACATATGAAAAAAAGCAGAAATTAAGGGTATTATTGTTTTTTTTGGATTCAATATCATAATAACAAGGGAGAGACCAAAAACCAGTTAATAGACATACAGATACAGACATTAGAATATATGACATTAGGAAGCAAAAGAGGAACGGTATGTCTGGCAGTTAAAGCACAGGAAGACAAAAGTGTTCACATAAGAGACAAAACGTGCAAAAAAGAAAGCAAAAGATATTTCTGTACCGTTTCTATAGTTTAACTCAAAAACGATAGATATTATTAAGTATTAAATGGGACCCAAATGTGTGGCACTGATTCACATACGCACGCATTATAGCGTGAGTTAAATGCATTGCTAAACAACCTAACGGTGTATATAAATATATTTATAATACTAAGCTTATGTGAAACACCCGTTTTTTAGATGTCGATCCCTCCGTAAAATCCGGACTTTCAATATCCGCGTTAAAATCAATTTTATATTAAAGAAATATACATTATTTATTATAATACAATTGATAAAGCAATTTAAAACTAAGAGATTTTTAAATATATATATAATTAGTCAGTAATTATGTATGCAAAACAAATTTGCTTAAAAAACTTTATTAAGCTTATTAAAAATTGTCTAAATTTTATTTAAGCGTAGATGATAGTAAAACACTTAAAAATATATGTTGAACAATATTTTACATTTTTAATACAATAATATAAATGATATTTTTCTCAATGCTTGTCCTAAACGCTTAAACGTTATTAAAAGTATTTATATGTCATGTATTTTGTAAATCACATGCAATATAATGTATTTCTCAATGAAAGAGAGAGAGAGAGAAAAAAAAGTCGTCTTATGTTTTAAATGTTTAGAGCAAACAGTAGTAAAGAAGAAATGCATTTATCTGAAACATAAAACATTGAAAGAAAAATAAAAATAAAACCATTAATACTTTTGAAGAAAACATTAATTCAAATATATTTTGACAGATATATCAAGGATTCAAATCAATTGTGAATTTAGATAAGCCTTAAATTGTTTTATGATATGAGACTCAAAGGCAGAGAAAAACATCAAACATTGAAAAGAGAGAGAGAAAAGAGAAAAGCTTTAAATTATAGCCTCAAATGGTTTTATCATAGCATCGAAAAAATAGCAAATAAAACAATAGCTTTTATATTTATACATAGATATCATATATATTTAATATATACGGTAAATGCAAACAAAGATATATACGGTATATATATATTGATTATATAACTTCTATTTTGCACATAACTATCATATATATAGATATATAGTATATATATATATTTTCATAATTATTGATTTTATACATTTGAATATATATTACTGTTACATAAATATATATATAAATTTTACATTTTAAAATAAAATTATTATACTTATTTAGCAAAAGTTTCATTCAATTAATTCTCATAAAATAAGATGAAATCAAATAGTCTGCAATATTTTATTTTTGTTGTTTTATTAAATTTCCTAAAATTTAGTCATCAATTACTGTATATAAATAACATCATTACAATTGTAATACAAATAATAAAAATCTAAAAAATCGTTATATAAAAATTTCTTTACATTTTTTATATTTATATAACTTTACGGCATTTCTTTATTTTAATAATACCGGAGGGAAACCCCTGAAAACTTATTGCGATATCATTTCATCCTAAAAATGTATGTTTCATCTCCTTATTCATTGTCAGCCCTCTCGACAAAATACAAGAGTTAATGAGATCTTAACTTTTATTTTTGAGTTTTATTTTTTTTTGTTGAGAGATTTTCTTTTTAAAATAGTTGTCTTACAATTTACTTCACTAAACTAAATGTCATAAAATAAAAATATTAAACAAGAGAGAGAGAGAGAGAGAGAGAGAGAGAGAGAGAGAGAGAGAGAGAGAGAGAGAGAGAGAGAGAGAGGAGAGAGAGAGAGAGGAGAGAGAGAGATAAAGTTTAAATAAAACTTTCACATAAAGTATTAAAAGTTAAATCTATTTCATTTTTATAAATAAAAATTGTATATACACTATGAACACTCTTTTATGGTGAGTCAAAAAATTGTCTCTCAATTGTAGATATTGCTGAAAATAGTGGGCTTTTTAAAAATTTAATCATAAAAATCTTATCTGAAAAAACAAAATATTGATGAAAATTTTACCTCAAATAAAATCTATTGTTTAATATTGTATAATATTATAGATAAAAGAGTGAACTTTAATTTTCTATATTAATAGATATGGTTTTATATTGAAAATGATTTTCTCTTTTAAATCATCAAATTTTAGGTAAAAACGTAAGGATTAAATGATAAATTTTTTATTAATCATTTCTCATTAAATTTGTTATTAATTCATTCATCACATAAAATATTACAGTAAATGTTTTTATATCTAAATTTTAACTAACAGTAATTAATAAAATGACAAATATTATTTAATAAACCAATAGTTTAGATATTAAAAATATTAATATAGAAAAATTGTACTTTTAATAGTCTATAAATCACTTAAAATTTATATCTAATTTGATGACTCATTAAAGTCAAATTCAATGTTATAACTATTTTTATGTAACTAATAAGTTATATACCATATATAATACAAATCTCAAGATTTTATTTATTAAGTTTATAGTTATTATATATATAATTATATATAATGTATTGTGTGTGTGTGTGTGTGTGTGTGTGTGTGTGTATGCTTTGGACGTTTATTACAAAATAAAAAATTTCCGCTAAAATTGACAATAAAGTCACATTTTTTGTTGGCATCAAAACGTATTTTCAGTATTTATAAATAGAGCATAAAATTGGTCATCAAATATATACTGTAGAATATATATTATATATATACCATATATACCAACCAACTGTGTATATACTATATATTTAGTATACTGAGTATAAATTTATACTTATATAATCATTACAAAATAACAATCATTGTTACCGTAATACAAAACAAATGCCATAATGAAATCATTATAATTTAAAACAATAAAAATATAAGTATACATAATTATCAAAAAAAAAATTATTACCAGTTATTATATTAATAAATAGTAATAAATATTAATTACATTTATAATTTAAACAAATTCGTTATTACAAAATTTATATATAGCAGAAATCATAAATAAATTCACATTTCTTTATATAATTATAAAGTAATAACTTTATCATTAAATAATAATTATCAATAAAAAAAACAATTCAAATCAATAAATTTTTATCACTTATACATCTAACAAAAAATATGTTTTGTCAAACAATTAATAGTAAAACAGTAAACATTAAATAATTAGTTACAAAAATACAGATTCAAATATAAATATTTATACAGTACTGTATAATGTATATTAATATTATCATAATTCATATTGAGATTTCGTTAATTGGATTGACATCATATCATTAATTTTAACAATAAATAAGTATAGATTTAATAGAAAATAATTATTTTTATAAATTCTAAAATTTTACAATTAATACCATTGATTATATTATCAATAATTAAAAATATAAATGCATTTTCCTAACTATTTGTCATCAAAATGTTTGTCAATGTTTTTAATGAGATTATCAAAAGTAGTATCAATTATTTGATTGACGTCATGAATGAAATCCATGTCCTCATAGATATATGAGTTTCGACGACTTAAATGGGAAGTAATTTCATTGTTCACCACTGAGTAGTCCATTGAATTGATCTCTTCATTATTGACACATTCATCAATGTATTGAAAAGAAAATCCATTCAATGACTCATTTCGATGGTCGGCGTAATCCAGTGTTTCGATGTCACCAACAATTCTGGGATCACTTTCCGATTTTCTCTTTGACCGTAACTTCACATCCGTTTTACTGTTGGTCTTCAGTGACTCAGTATTGTTACTCATATCGAGTATATCGAAAGCAAAACCTTCTTTAAAAATAGCATAAAATTAAGACAATATAAGTAAAATCAAAAAACTAATGAACCATTTATTTGATTGTCATCGCCATCACAGCCATAATTGTAGCGTTCATTTCGTTTCTTTTCCTTATATTTATCGCACTTCTTGAACACTTCTTTGTCGTCATTTATAATGAATATTTTTGGAGCATTTCGTGATAAACCTATTATTATTTTTTATTATAAGTCTCTACAATCCATAAACACATTACCGTAAGACCATAACATACCTCCGCTCTTACGAGAATTAATGGTAGACTTTTTTGAGTCAAACAATCTTCTCAGACCAGATAGTATTGAATCGGAACCGATGTTAGTATCGATTGAAATCCCTTCTTCGCAAGCATTATACGCCAATCCATTGCAATCGATGTCCACTTTGGTATCAATTGTCTGTTGATTGGGTATTACTGTCCTCTTCAGTTTCCACCTCTCTGTTTGTCAAATGATTTGTCAAATTAATTACTTAATCATATGCTAACCAATCATTTTTTTGAAGACTTACTTGACTTTTGACGTATAAATCGATTATCATTGTCCAGACCATTGTCCGCACCACTCAGTGATACATTAATTGGTCCATCAAATGACCCGACAGTACCTTTCGTTTCGTGAATCGATTGGGATTTGTCTTTGATTTGTGTATTCACTTCTTTGTCTGAAAAACAAATCAAATAGTCATTACTGTTAATACTATCACACAATGTAATCATAATAATTCAATCAGTGTTGTGGATCAACTACAAGACATACTGTTTTTGTGGACACGTTTTCGGCAAATACAGTAAATTATTATTATTATTATCACTGATAACACTAATAACAGTATTAACAGAAATATTTCTTTCAAATCCATGACATTATATATGATCACCACTAGTAGGTCACCGACGATGACATCAATTGATGTCAAATCAAAGCCAAAAAAAGTCAACGATTCAGACAATGGTTTCAATTAAACATTCATTCAATYAATCAATCAATGAATGACTCAAACATACAAATCGTTTAACAATTTCATCAAAAAGTTTATCAATTCATTCATAAAACGGAAAGTTTATGAAAATAACTTTTCATAAACACTATTACGAAATATTTTATAAAAAATTTTAATTATTAAAGTTTTCATTGATATTATTATATTAATTTTAATTTAAAATTTAGTCAAAATTATCAAATCTATGTTTATTATCTATTATTGAAGTTCACTCAATGATGTAAATTTTATTTTATTTATTATTATCATTATTAAAATGTGTTATAAGTGTTATAAAAATAGTTTATTGAAAAATTATAAGAAATTTCCATTAAATATGACTATATATTGTATATTAATATAGTACAGTAAACATTTCGATTTATGCAGTATAGGAAAGCACTGTTTATACTATGCTTATATGAAATCCACTAAAAGTTCATTAAAATAAACAAATTTATTAAGTATTAAAAATATTATTTTCAAATTAACTCTAATATTATACTAATCTTTAATTTATCAATTATATTAATATTCTATCAATTATAAAGATTATTTTAAGAAATAACAAACATTAAAAATAATAATAACTATAATCACTAATTAATTAATAAGGTTGTGTATCGTAATCAGGAAATAAAAATCAAATTAAATATAAATAACTAAATATAAATAATAACTAAATATAAATAATAACTAAATTTTAATAATAACTAAATTTTAATAATAACTAAATTTTAATAATAGCTAAATATGTCTGAATTCTATCAACTAATTTTTTAACCAAATTATTCAATTTATTCAAATTAAAAAATAAAAATAATGTATAATTAGAAATAATTAAAATAGTAATATTTTTGTTATAATTAATAAATGAAATAATTTTATACTTTATTAATTTTTAGATTGCTACAAGTATTTAAAAATATTCGTTTATTAATATTTCATAAAAATATAATCATTACATACATTAACAAATACAAAGACAAAATTATTTATTTTATTTAGTAATTTTTCATATTAATTGTTTAAACTTCAAAAATTTAAAACTAATGTTATTATAAACTAATATCTTATAAATAATTTAACAAAATTTAACAAAATTTAACTAAAATTACAATATTTAAATTAAAAATAACTTAAATTATTAAAATTAATGTCTATAAATTTAATTATATTATAAGCATTAATGTGATAAAAGTAGTTAAAAAATACTACTTTTTAATTTAATTTTATTAATTAAATTATTTTTATAATCTAGTTTTTAATGATTTCATAACTATTATTTGATGCATTTTTATAATTACACAGTAACTAAAATACATTACCTATAAATAAAAATTAAAATGTTTTAAATAATTAGATCACATTTTTCAGTCAAATTTAAATTTAATATTTTAGTTAGAAAAGAATTATTTAAAATAATACTTAAAACAGATTTCAAAACAAATAACAAAATAAATAATAAGTATTAATAATTTGACAGAATGTTTATTAATTATTAATAATAAAGCTACATTAAATTTCCTTATAACGTTACACCAACCGTCAATTTTTTGTTAACTTTTAATTGCATTAAATTATCAGAAAATTAAATATTTAAGACACTTTAATATTTATTTATTATATGGTGTAATAATAATTTAATTTTTGAAACAAATTAAGTTAATTAATTAATTTATATATTACTGTATTAGTTGTTAGTTTTTATTGTACCCACTCCTATACTGCATAAAAAGAAATGTTTACTGTATATTAAATATACTATTTATAAATCATATACATTACAACAATTTATAATAATTATATATTTAACTACTTCTAGATGTTATAGAAATTGTATATATTATAGAAAAATTTAAATTATACATTAAATCATATATTAATTCAAATATTAATACATTATTAAAATAAATTAATTGAAAAAATTGATTTATGATTTTAAGATATTTTGAATATGAAAGTGCAATCCCACACACTTTCACTCGTGTCTTACACGTGCACAATAGCGTACACTCTTTGGGGTTTCTTTACTATTATAAATAATAATAATAAATTACTTTCAAATTTAAAAATAGATTTAATTTATTACTGTATCTTTTGATTGGTGCCAATGGATCCGTTTGTACGGCAATATCAATCATTTCCATCAATTTCTTATCATTGACATTGATGTCCACTTTTTTAGTAATAAATAAAACAAATAAATTAATAAACAAATTATAGAAACTTTTTTCTAATGAAAATTATAATAATTGAAATAATCTTTTTATTACCTGAAATGGACGGACTATTTATCACATCATTGTAATAATTAGATGATTTGAATGTCTTTAACTCAATGCCATCACATGTATCGCAAACTATTAATAAACATAATTAGTAATTAACACAATAATCGTTATTTAATTTTGATATTATTTCAGAAAAAATTATAATTAATTAAAAACATTAACTAAATTAAAAATGTAAACTAATTTTTTTGAATGTCAATTGTTTAGTCATACTTTCTCTAATATAACAGTTTCGGCCAAATCTAGCAATTAAACCAAATATTATAATTATGATAATATATATACAGATAATCACTGAATATACATAATTCTGTACAAAATCTTTACTATTATTATTGTCATTCATAGTCTTTACAATTTTTACTCACTTAAAAAACTACTGTATATTAGTTAGCTATTTATAAAATGAGTATTATTTTAATAATTAATTTAATTAATTAACAAAATAAACAATAGACATTGCTACTTTACTAAGCTAGTAATCAACTTAATAATATAATTAAAATAATATTAAGTGTTAAGTTTTAGTTGAGTAAATATAAAATAATTTTTCATATTACAAGTTAGTTGAAAATGTTTTTATTTTAAAAATAAATTTATTTTTAAATTGATAACAATAAATTAATTGTGAATAATCTAYATACACTCAAATACTTTTGTATTATTTTGATCATTACAATCAACACTATATCCTAATTATATGATTGATATCAGGTTTAAGCAAGGTTTTGGATTTTAGAGGGGGGGGGTAGGGTGGGGAGAAATTTACAAAATTCTCGAAAAATCTTGGAATTAAAAATTAAAAATTATTAATAAAACTTTATATTATAAGTATTTATTGTTTTACTAACTTTATTTATTTTAAACTTCCATTTAAATTGTATTATGATTACTGTCTTTTGACAAATAGGTAATTTTTAATTTTTTAGTTGAATATTTTAATTTTTAAAATGTTATTTTTAGATGAGTTTTAACGTGCTTTTATAACTATTTTACTTATTTTTAATTAATAATTATTTATATAAATTTTAAAAACATAATAACATTTACTAAAATAGTATCAATTAAAATTAAAATTTTCATAAACTGCAAAAAAAAATTCGGCGGCGAAATCAATTTGGTCAAAAAAGTCTGGGGACAAAATCCCAAAATCTCGATCTTATGGGTTATTTTGGCTTTAGCCCTAACCCCCCCCCTTACTTAACCCTGGATTGATATATAATGAAATTATTTTTAAAAATCAATATTATATATAATATTAGTTTTTGAATTTATTAGATATACTTAGTGAGTGACAAAAGTTAACAATCATTTTGGTTATCCATAAAATAACTGCAATTAAAATAACACAAAATATTATTTTATTGATTTCCATATTAAACAAAACTAAATATTAAATCACAACTTTATTAAATCAAATTCATAAACAATAACATTATATTAAGCAAATGATTATTATAATTGATAATTATTTTTGCATAAAAACATTTTGTACATACAATATAAATATAGTTACAATAAAATTATTCAAATTAATCAATTTTGAACTTGATCAAAAATTATTAATAGTTTAACTTTAAGTTTTAGAATAAAATTATTTAAACCTTTTTTWAAAAAWTTTTATTAATTATTATTAAATATATTAATTTTATATCTATATTTAATTATATCCAAATAAATTAGATATATGATTTATACTAATTTGATTAAATTAAAATTTTTAATTAATAAAACGATTATCTTCTAAATATAAAAACTAATACGAAATGTGTTAATACTATACCATTAAATTAATATCAGTAAAAAGTTCTTATAAAAAATACAATTTTTTAAATATAAAGATTATATAATAGAATTTATATTAATATTCAATTAAATAATCAATATTTAAAATATTTTATATACATATATATACCAATATAATGTATCAAAAAATGCATTTAAAATCTTAAACAATATTATTAAATTACTAATAATGAATTAATAACTTACATATTTTTATCATTTGTAATAATTATGTTATATAATACGGTATATAATGTAATAACTTAATATTCCAATTGCTCGGTGGCCGAAATGGCTAAGGCATCGACTAAATGCCTAAAATACAATTTGGTTTAAATCCCTGATTGGCAACAGTTATCTGTTGTTATGTTGTTTGTACCCAATCTATGCGTTGAAATGACAATTCAAAAAACAAGTAACGACTAGTTTGGGTATAGAGAATCGTTTCCTTACAATAAACTTAGTGTTAGTCATAATGTCATAAATCTATAGTATAGACCAGTGATTAACTTTATAAATAGGAATTTTTTAGCTATTATTATAATTTATGAAAAGTATCATTATTAAAGTAATCACACGTATAGTCTAGTACAAATTAAATAAATATTTTATCTAAGTCATAGTTTAGTTATTATTTATTGTAATGTATTTTTAAAAACTTTTACCGGTAAACTAAATAAAAATTATTATGTTATCTATGAATAATTATTTTATTTATTATAATTTTGAACATCAATAATGTTATAATATTATAATCATCTTAAAGTTATCAAAAAGTTATTTTAACTTTTTTACTTATTTTTAATCAGTAATTAGATTCATATAAATTTTAAAAACAAAAACATTCAAATAGTTTATATGTATATGTAAACTTGTATACAAAATTTTTTGTGTGTTATTAGTTATTTTAAAATATTTTAATCTATTAAGTAAACATAGACATTTGAGTCCCTATGCCTGGGTATAGACAATAATACAAACCAGTTGAGAATGCTTCAAAAGCATTTCCATACGAACTCCTTAACTTAAGAAAGAAAAAAATTCAAAAAAATGTGTAACAGATCGTGGATTCGAACACATGTCCTCATGGGACAGACAGACAGACTTTTAGAATGCATATACGCACTCCTTTCAGGAGTTCGTGAAAAGTACAGTATATGGTCTCATAAAAGTCATACAGTAATGTGATATGCACTTTGAATCAGGATCATTTTTAATAACTTAATAGACTATATAATCAGCAAATATTAAATAATTATATATATATATATATATATCAATACCAATAGTAAAGCTACAGTAGTTATACAAAATATATCATATATACTGTATATATCAGTTGAAATGTCATTTAATCAGTCATTAATAAAATAGATAATAACCAATATTTATATAGATATAGAGTATAATATTTAGCAATTACTTTACATTCAGGTATATAACTATAAATAGTTTCATAAAATGATGTTATAAATGATAAGTTATAAACAGATATTTAGGTTAATGAATATATCATACATATTATCACTTAAAATGGCATTTTTAGTGTCCACTAATTATTAACAAATAATATGCAATATTAATGTAATAATTTTAATGTTATTCAAAGTTATATTCAAATTAATTAAAATATATATAAATACTTGTAAACTATATATTTAGTAGTATAATATACAATAAATAAAATTTATATGAAAATGTTAATTAAAATAATATTTTTGATGTAAATTATATGAAACATTTAATATTTTTGATGATATATAAATTTTAATTAAATTCATAGTATAATTATTTGACATTTGACAATGTATTATGTTGTTTTAAAAAACGTAAATTAATTATTTAAARTATATATAAATTATTAAATAACATTATTATTTTTTAAAAATCATTATCAATTTTAATACTATTTAACTTACGCAATAAATTAATAAATTAATTATATAGTTAAATAAAATAACTAAAAGAAAACACTAATTATTTATTAAATAATCATGAGATAGAAATTTTATATTATAATTAAATTTATTAGATTAAAGATTAGATATTAAAATATAAGACATTGGGATCAATTGAATCAAATACTAATACAATAACAAAGATAAGTATATACAGTGCAATCTCACAACAATTATTATATACTTAATATTAATTTGATTGATTAGACTCCATAAAAGTATGTCATTCAAGTTAATCATCTATAATAGCAATATATTATTATTATTTGTTATTAACAAAATTATGTTTATATTTACTAATAGGAACATAATGTATCAATTGATAGTTTATGAGCAACAAATATATCTAATTATATATATAAATCAATTAAAATAAATAATTATCATTTAATTATCCCAAATATACCCAACTATCACTAACACAAACACAACCCGCCCACCACTTCCTAATCCACCCCCACTACGGAAACCTAATTTTAAACAAAGTAATAAAATACAGTAAATGCAATATTTTTTTACGTAAAAATAAATATTATTTCAAATTAAACGTGGATTTAAATATTAATGCAATAAAAAATTATTTTAATTATAATTTGTTACTAACTTTCAACTTTTTCATCCATTAAAGTCTAAAACAGCATATTCAATTATTAAATAATCCCCAAACAAATGTGCTAGGTTTATTATTTTAAACAATATAAAAATATATTTATAAGAAATTGTAATTTATAAATTTAATTAGTACATTGATGAAAGTTTATTTTGATATAAATATATATAAAATTTTATCATATTGATAATATAAACTGAAAATTAGATATCAAAATTTATCATGGTCAGCTAATAATTCTAATTCAAATACAATATAAATTTAGTCTAAGTTTAAAATAATTGAAATAGTTGTCTATTTTGTAATGAAATTTTTTATTAATTTGTTTTTATCCAATGAAATAAAAAATGTTATTTTAGCTATAGATTATAAACTTTTTTATTTTAATTTAAATAATAATATTTATGTTATTTAGTAAAAATACTTCTAGCATTAAATCTAAATAAGTAAAACTAAATAAATAAATATTTTATTGATTATAACATATAGATTACAAAATATAAATAATTAAATTTAATTGATTGTTAAATATATAGTAATATATGCAAAACTATCTTAACTATCAACTTGTAATAATAAAACAGTAATAAATATATTTTATTTTAGGGTTAACCTATTAATAAAGATAGACAAATAATAATAATACAAAACAAATTAAAATTAATTAAATTACATCAATTTTTCATAATATAAATTCATAAATAGTAAATGTCATACTCAAATTAATAACTTAAATACATTTATTAAATTTAAAATAGAAAATATATATATATATATATATATATATATATATATAACAATGCCTTTAAAAACTAGTAATAAATCTAAGAGAATTTAACAGCAACCAAAAAATAAAATTTTACATAATTGTTACGCAATTTATATTTTATAATTATTTGTATTATTTATTATTTTAATACAATTGTAAATGTTGTACGCATGGTATGTACAACATATATATTTTTATTATTGTATATTTTATTATAAAAGTAATTGTAATATTATGACATATTGTCATTAGTATGGGTTTCAATGTTTTAATCAGTTAATAGAGTTTTTATTTAATTGTAATTTAAGATTTGTTATTGTTATTAATAAATAATTGTTATTTTTGGGGAAATATTTTGTTTATTTTATTAATATTAATTAATGTTTTTAAGAATATTTTTATAGATCTAGAGATATGGCAAGAAACCGTGTTTTTTGTAACATAATTTTAAAGCAATTAACAATAAAATAAAAGTTATTAAATTATTTTTTTAAATTTTATTACTATTATCTATTTATGGATTTATTTATCAAACAAAACTATTAATTGAAAACTATTTGAGCGGAAGGACAATAGTGAGCACTGAATTTGGTAGACTTAAAGTCAGTAAAATACCGGGAATTACATTATGTTTCAAATCAATTATGTCAGTGGAAAACACGGGTCTCTATTACTCGACGGATCCATTTTATAACAATACATATCATCAATATATGGATCTAATTAGTAAAGTTAAAAATGACAAAAATAACAAAAATAACAATCGTTTAATGGATCAATTAAAGTCTATTTACACTCAAATGTGGAACAAATTGAAGTCTAAAAGACCTACAATTTATGAACTCTTTGAAAATATAACATTAAATGTGAGAAAATCACATGAAATACAGGTATCAGTCGTAACAATCAATAGTAATTTAAGTGAAGAAATATTGATAGATTCGCAACCATTTGAATCCATGTCATCCACGCCAACACTCTTTAAATGTTTCACTTATTTTAGTGATTTAAACCCAAAATGGCGTAATTTTGAGACAGAAATAGACCATATTTTACTTATATATAAACCACATAATAAATGGTATCCAAACCATAGAGACTATCGAGAATTATCTGTAAGTATTCACTCACCAAACCTAATACCTCAGATCACATCTGAATATTTTATAACAACTCAGTTGCCATCAAAAGTTATTATCACTTATAATGAAATACAAAAACATCTTTTACCACCTTTTTATGAAACCAATTGTATTGACTATAGACTGAATACCGATAGTTATGATAAACTTAGAGGAGATTTTGTAACACAATGTTTGGATCAATGTTATAGAGATCGGTGTCGAGAGTTAAACAAATTAGATAAAAATAATAGGTTTACTCTTCAAAATATATATATTCGCGATCAACTCCTACGACGGGAACATTATTTAAATGAAAGTCATAAAAATGAAAAATTTAGTTACTTTTCATATGATGTTGGGATTGTATGGGTTGGTTGTGTTATTAGTAGGAAATGTTATTTTATATGCGAACAAAAGTATGCAAACAATTGTATTACAAGAATATATAACATGAAAGTCGTGGAGAAAACACCATTGAATACCAATTTAGAGATACGTATTGAACACAACTCATTACCCGATAGAGTGTACAAACATTTACCCGAAACCACATTCATTGAATTACTATCAAGTTTTGGTGGGTTATTGGGTATGTGGTTAGGGATATCTATTTGGCTAATACTAAAAATTACTATTATTATKATATTTAAAGACTGGRAAAATAAAAAACAAAAACGAAAGAAAAAGACAAAACAAAAAAACATACGATTTTAATGGATTGATATTTTAGGTTAATATTACTGTTTATATTATTAACTAATTTGTTTTGACTCATTTTTTTAGAAAAAGAGATATTCATCAGTAATGCGATCTGGGGGTAGGGGGTAAAGCCGCTTAACCCAGACATAGATTTGGGAGATTTACCCCCAGACTTATAGTATAGTATATATGATATATTAYGTGTGATGTATTAAATTAAATAAATAWTTTTTTCAAATAAAGAAATTACAAACCAAAAATGTTTTTATTAACTATAAATCTATTTATCAATCAATATAATAATAGTGTTGTTYAATACATTAATTGAATTCATTTAATGTAATCTATGAATAAGTTATGACAATTTTGGTAAATATTACTTGAAATGTAATTGAATGTCAATTTATATGCCGGAGAGAGAGAGAGAGAGAGAGAGAGAGAGAGAGAGAGAGAGAGAGAGAGAGAGAGAAAGTTATATGATATGAGATTTGTCAACTAATCGCATATTCAATACATTTCAATGCAATTCAGATCATGTTTTCTATAAAATGATTGCAAACACATATGTATTGAATGTTGAATGTGATGCAGATTTTATTGACAACAAATCCGATAGTGTTTTTCATCAATATATTTACTCAATGAACACTTTATATGATATTTACAAAATAGGATCTTATTTTTTAAAGACATCATTCAAATCAATTACAAACTCTTACTAACTTTCAATTATTGATTGTTTACAATTCATTTCGTAGTTATTGGAAATTTATTGTTTAATTATATAAATTATATGTATGTTATTAATACTTAGTTTATAGTAAACAGTAAAAATGTTATTAATATTAATAAAATCATACCGTATTTATATTCTTTTTATTTACTAATGTTATTAGTACTGTATTTATAGYATAAAAATATATAGGATTTATAATTTATTAATACACAATTTATTTATTTATAATTATTTATTAGATATATAGAAATAAATTGGTAGTAATCTAAATATATAAATGATATATCATTTGAAAATCTTTATGCTGACAAATTCAATGTGTATTTTACAAATACATCACAATATGACAAAACAAATATAAATATAAATTGAAGATACGTGTCAATCAAGTTATTTGTTACGTATATATCGCTTGAAAATTTAATGCAAAAGTTGTATGATATGTATGACATTATATAAATTATATTAGAATAATATTAGAAACTAAAATTTGATATCAAATACAAATGTAAAAAATAAAGTTTGTATACAACGAGTGTTTTATAAAATATTTTACTACTTTTTACTTTACAATCTTAACGACAATTACTAAAAAGGTTTTACACAAAAATATCTTTTAAAGCAATAGTATTGTAATTCTCTCATTCAATCAATTGTATTATCAATATTTGTTCCTATTTTTCAATATTTACTGTATTATAATTTATATATATATCTAGTATTGAATAAAACTAGTGAATTTACTATTGAAATCAACAAATAAAAGTTAAAATAAAATATTTTACATTTTGAATGGTTTTGTCTCAACTTTCTCTCTTTATTTATTTATTTCTATACATATATAACATATAGATATTGAAATTTGATATATTATATAAAATTTTTGAGTCAATATTTACTATATTTTTACTTTACTAAAAAACATTTTTTGTAATATAAATAGTAAAATATGAAAAGATAGAGACAAAGAAACAATTTAAATTACTTTTTGAATATTAAATTTTACAAAAAAAAATCAACAAAAATATATATTATATTGTTTTTATATATACAAATATATTATTCATATTATACATAATTTACATTTTAAATAAATTGAATTCAACAACAAAAATTATAAATAGCTATAAATAAAATGCTAACTTATTATTATTATTATTATACAAATTTTAAATATAATAAATATTTATTTATTTTTTAAAAATATTTGTCGATGAAAACAGAAATATATAGAAATATAAATATAGTAATTAGTATATATTATCTAAAAATAGGTGTAATAAAAGCGATCATTGGGCGAGAAAAACAATATTATACTTTTATAAATATTTTCAGTTATTAACATTTTTTTCTGATAATTGTCGCAAACTTTTACTTTAATGTTTACTTTCAAATTATTATTGTTAATAATATTAAATATATTAAAATAATTAAACATTTTCTAGTATAAATACGACTCCAATTTTATATAAAACTATGATTTTATTTTACATAAATTTATATAATATTTTATATAAGAAAAGTTTTAYAAATTTATTAACAAAAAATAACTATTATATTATTAATAAAATAAAATTTTTTATAATTAAAAGATATTAATTATAAGTTTAAGTAAAGAAAAAAGAGTTATAATAATGAAAGAAAATATTAATTTAGTGATTAACTGAAGAAAGGGATTAATAAATAGTTTAATAAAATGAAATTCATTGAAAGTGTCGACACATTTATTGTGAGAGTAATTAACTGGTGTTTCATTGAGTAACTGTGCTTTTCATACAATTTTGTCATCACTTTATCACTATATACTGTACAGTATATATAGTTTATTTTATGAACTGTTGTGTCCATCATCGTTGAGTACACTAAAACATACTATTATATTACCCAAAATAAATAATATTATTATAACAACAATAACATTCACAATAAAAGCAATAATTTTGATAATATTGGACATCAAATCAATAACATTTCACTTCATAAACAATTTTCCGCTTCAATTAACTCTTTCAATCATAACTCTTGATAACTACAGTATGATGTGTATGTGTTAGAGACTAGAGAGAGAAAGAAAGAAAGAAAGAAAGAAAGAAAGAGAGAGAGAGAGAGAGAGAGAGAGAGTAACTTATATATTAAAATATAGTGGAATATTACTCAATATTAATAAACTATATTTATATTATATAATTATTTTTTATTTTTTATAGAAAATTATTTTAATTATATATTTATAAAACTTTGATATAAAAATTATTTTATTTACATTATAAAGTATATTAGATTTTAACTCTAATACTGTATTATTCAAAGTACTTTGGGTTCATTAGAAAACAGGTTTTAAATAATATAATATAATATAATATATACAAAATATGTAAATAAATTTTTAAGATGTTCAGGAATTCTCAATCAGAATCTTATAATTTTTAAAAATATTTGTTTTAATTTTTATACATAATGTTAATATAATTAGTTAATATATATACAGTAGTTATAAATTTTAAGTTATAAAAGTTAAAAATTATAATATAAAATAATCTGATGACTATTAAATATCAAAACATTTGATTACATTGAAAATTTTATAATATGATAAGTTAAGTGAACACATTGTACTTAAACACTATAATTATCCATTAATTATGTGTTCAATACGTACGCAATATGTACTTTGGGTTCACATAATTTTATTTACTGTATATAAAGCAAAACAAGTATAAAAACTTTTTAAATCTTTATTATAACATATATTGTTAAATAACATTTTGCTTTTTAAAGTTTAAAATATATGTAAAATGTTGTTATATACAATTTTATCGTTAATTTATTCAAACTCTACAATTTTATTATTGTCATTAATTGTTTATTTCATCGGAAAGTCGACATTTAGTTATTATATATCAAGAAAAAGATTACCTCCCGGTCCTTTTGGTCTACCATTAGTTGGTTCTCTTCCGTTCATCAAATCGGATCCATTGAAGACACTTTTTGAGTGGTCAAAAAAATATGGACCAGTGATTGGGTAATATTATTAATTATATGTTTAAGAAAATATTTTATTAAAATTAATTATAAATTACTTAATTAAAATAGACTTCAATTGGGAAATAACCCGGTAGTCATATTAAATGACTGGCCGACCATTAAAGAGGCTCTTTCTATGGATACTATTTTGGATAGACCTAAACATAACTTTTTTACATCAGTCATACCTATTAGTAAGTTAAATACATTATAAAAATTAATAATACTTTACTAATTTATAATAGTAATAACATCTATAACATAATATTGTTGTCAATTTTAAGGCTTTGCTGCCTTAAGTGGACAGGTATGGAGAGAGCAGCGAAAGTTTACGGTACATCAGCTCAGGAATCTGGGATTTGGTAAGACATCGATGGAAGACCACATTAGAAGAGAGATCACTCATGTTTGCCAAAAAATTGACCAAAACATTGATCGGGATTTTGAATTTCGTAAACTGTTTTCATTGAGTATTTCCAATAATGTCAGTGCCTTTATATTTGGCAGACGTCTAGACTACGAGAGCAGCGCTAAGAAAGTGATCGACGAGTTCCTCACACCCGACCCTAAGCTCAATCTTCTCAGTGTTTTTCAATTTTTTCCACAATTAGTTGGTTTTATATTTAAATATTTACACTTTCTATTGCCTGAAGATTTTAGAAAAACAAGACTTAGAGTACAATATTTAACTGACTATTTCAGGTATTTACACAATCATTACTTATACTGTATTTCATTTAAAACTAATATATTTATAATATAATAAATTTTATAATAATTAAAAAAAACTAATTTAGGAGTGAAATCAAGACTCATTCACAAACATTGGATGTCAACAATAATCGTGATTATATCGACGCCTATTTGACTGAAATGCAAAAATCAAACATTTCAGATAACTCGACATTCAATCGTAAGACAATCTTAATTGTATTCATTTAATTATTATACAATTAAATTAATTGTTGTCCTATCAATCAATCAACATAGCAAACACTTTAGAGGGCAATACATTTGCTTTATTTGCTGCCGGATCTATAACTACGACAACAACACTGGAGTGGGCGATGTTAGCATTGGCCACATATCCAGACATACAAAAGCGTTTACAACAAGAAGTTGATGAAGTCATTGGTGTAAATAGCATACCTGAGTACGGATATAGACAGCATATGCCATATCTACAAGCGTTTATACACGAGATTATACGCTATAGATCAATATCACCAATAAACTTACCAAGATGGTAGCAATTATATCATTATATTATACAAAAGTGTATTTTTAAATTAATTTTGAATAATGTTTTTATTAAAGTGCAATTCAAGACATAACAATTGGTGGCCATAGGATACCAAAAGGCACGCAAATATTTGTCAACTTTTGGTCCGTAGAAAATGATCCGATTTTATGGGACAAACCATCAGAGTTTAGACCACAAAGATTTTTGACAAATGAAAATACTTTTCAAAAACCCGAACATTTCACTCCATTTTCATATGGTTTGTAAAAATATTTATTTATATTAATATAAAAATTTATATTTTACAAAAATATTATAAATAGTGAATTTGATTATTATATTAATGTTATTATTGTTTATTTATTAGGCAAGAGGTCGTGTCCGGGGGAAGTATTAGCTATGGCTGAGCTCTTCCTATATCTGACAACATTTCTCCAGAAGTATGACATCTTAGCAACCGATAAGACGGACAAAAAACTTGAATATTTATTTGCCTTTTCATTGATCCCAAAACACATACCTGTCATCAAATTTACAAAACGAAATCATCAGTAAATTGTTTTTATAGTATTTATTACAAAACATTTAATTATTTTTTTGACATTATATTCTTTAGATTTACTAAATACTTATTATTATTAAAAAAATACTGTATTTATAATTATAATAATATTGTATATTATGCAATTAAAAATAAATTACAAATATGAAAATAATTGCAAAACAAATTTATTTTTAAATACTTTTATATATTTTAAAAAATAATCAAATATAAAGTATTATACTATTGTAATTACAAGTTAATTGTAATTACATTAAAAATAAAGTGTATATTATAATAAACGTAATATTTTTAGTTTACAGTATTGATATTACGGTAAATGAAACAAAAAATATTGATAAT
This sequence comes from Oppia nitens, assembly GCF_028296485.1. Classification (NCBI taxonomy): domain Eukaryota; kingdom Metazoa; phylum Arthropoda; class Arachnida; order Sarcoptiformes; family Oppiidae; genus Oppia; species Oppia nitens. The sequence goes on from NW_026533251.1 coordinate 1,631,122, forward strand.
TAAAATTGATATTATAGTTAAATTTAAAAACTTTGAAGTTTGCGCTTAATATAGTCCTGACTTTTTTGTGCCCACTCTAGCATTGATTCCGGACTGAAATTATTAATTTCACCAAAATATGGTAATTCTGTGGGCAATGATGTCAGCCATCGATTCAGGTTTGGATAGTCAGTCAAATCATAGCCGGAAAACGTTAGCGGAAATGTTGTGACCACTAATGCCAAGTCAGCAATCGTTAGATTATCTCCAGTTAGAAACTTGTTGTCACCGATCAATTGGTTCATTATTTTTAAGTTATTTTGAAGTGCAGTCAAGTTTTCGGGTGTCGGGTCAACACCGAGAAATGTCTTAGAATACTATCAATAATATAAAACAATTAATTAATAATTATTAATAGCAAATATCAACTATCGATACGCACCGAAACTCTAGATACGGTGGTTAAGAGACTCATATCAAAGTTAAGCCATCTGTCAATTATTGCCCGCTTTTTGGGATCTTTTGGATAGAGAGTGCCGTCCGGTTGGTATTTATTGGCCAGATATTGCAGTATAGCCCTACTTTCCCATAAAACAAATCCATTATCAATAATTGTAGGTAAACTATGAATTGGATTTAGCTGTAAAATTAATTATCGTAATTAATTAAATAATATATTGTAATAATCTAATTAAAATATGCGTTTAATAACTATTAACTAATTTTTATTATAAAATTATTATAAATCAAAATGCAATTAAATATACAAAATTATATAATAGTCAAAACTAACCTTAAGAAATGTTTCGTTAAACTGTTGTCCGGCACCGGGATCTGTCTCAATCACGTTTAGGTCAATGTTGAGCTCTCGGCCCAACATTAGTACTGACCGACAAAATGGACTCATTTTAAACGAGTAAATATCAATTGACATTTTTACAGATTTAAAATTATTTGTCAAAATTTGTTAATTATTATCAATGAATCTGAAATAAAGTTTAGTTTATTTTGAACATTACAGCTAAGCAMAGGGAGATTTTATATTAAAATTTTATGGAGAAAAAGGAGGAGTACTGTACAGTATAACTACAACTTATAATATTTGTGATTATTTTTTCATTACAGACAACTTTCAGTTTTAAGGTCAACAAGTTTTTCAATACAATAAATATAATATGTTGTCATTTCCATAGCAAATATCGTTATTGTTAATAAAAATTATAATTTTATATGAAAAATTGTTTACAAATGTTTAATGTACTAAAAATATTTCTATTAAATTATAATTAATATTTTTTAATTATTAAAAGTTATTGATATTTTAAAAATAAAATATAATATAACATAATTTGATTGTAAAAGTTGCACTAGATCAATTTTATTTTAAACTCAACATTTTGAACTCAACATTTTTATAAGCATWTACTGTATGTCTAGCAATCTATCTATAAATATTTACAAAATTTATTATGTTGAATGCGACCTTGATTATTATTATTATTATTATTAATTTATTATAATGTATAGTTGTATACTGTAGAAAGTATTTTATATATTTCAATACAATAAATTAATAGTACGATATTATCAAACAAAAATATATTACTTATTAATAAATCTTTATAATAATCATATTTATTTAAACTTAAAAACAAGCTTATTTATTTATATTTTATTATTTAATAATTTATCATTGTAAATTTTATATAAATTCTTATAGTATAAGTTTTAAAAAATAAAATAGTGCAAATAAACTTTGATGATAAATAAATAGCGCGATTTTTAAAATTTATTTAATTATTAATTAACTCAAATAACAAATTTTTAAAAATATTATTAAGACATTAGCTATAAATTACACAGATTTTTATACAATCTCCTGTACTTTCATAAAATTTATAATAATTAATTTGTATATTTAGATGTATAGTAGTGTTTATAATAAAATAAAAAACTTTATACTCTAATCATTAAATTGTTGTTAATTATATTTTAATAAATTTTAATTGAAAGAAATCTTTTAAATATATTATAATTGAACATAAAATATCAATTCACTGTAATTTTTATAATTTTTATTTATTTTGTAAATTTTATATTCAAACTGAACTTTATTACTATAGTCTGTAAAAWACTGTTTATAGATTTACTTTAGAATAATTAATAGTTTATTATTAAACGATTTTATTAACTTTACAATATTGATGATTGTTATGCTATAATAACTATTATATTTTAAAAACATTTTAACGGTTTTATCAAATTGTAAATTTTAACCAAACATTACAATCAAAACATTTGCAATAATGTCTTCACACTTTCAATTATCTGCTGAAAATGCGATGACAATCACTCACAGGGAAGTAATACAACAAATATTTGAATTGATACACAAATGGCACCAATTATTACAATATACGGATCAAATACTGACACAAATTGGCGACAAATATCACACCCAWTGCACAGATCGGTGGCTTTCAGTGAATAACAAAAGACAATTGTTTCAAATCAATAAACAAATATCAAAATTACTTTTAGTGACAAACACTGAAACCAAAACCAAAATATCTGATGTAAAGCAAGTTATCCATCAGTTAAATGATAGGCTAATTGTAGGCAAAGTGTCCAACTATTGCGGTGATGATAGCATTGGATGTATCAAAAGGGATGAATCAAAGATGAATCAATTGAAAGATATATCACATGAATTGGACAACAATTTTACTAAATTAGATGATATTATTGAGTACTTTATGAATCTCAAGAAGCGAGCGCTTAGGACTGTCACTACAAACGATAGGACATCTCAAGCGGTCATTGATGTCAATCAAGAGATGAATAATATCATTGAAGTTAACGAAAATTTTTTGTTGTTTTAAAATTATTTATTTATTAATTCAATTAATTTTTTAAATCATAAATTTTTAWAAAAAAATGTTTATAGCTTAATACTTTTTGAAATAGGAAGATATTTTTAAGATTTTTCAAAATAATTAAAATGTTACAATACATATAATTTGAATTAAATAATAGTCAAATTGTATTATTTATGTAGTTATGTTTATTTTTAATAAAATTAATACATMGATACAATACAAGTTGTAGTTTTAAAAATCAGTTTTAATATCTTTTTTTCAATTGGAAATTTTATTCAAATTAAATTATGATTTAATTATAAAAAAATTACATATTAATGTAAATTTTATTTTTGTTGTGCAGCCAATCTGGCTCTGTATTTCTCAAACATGGCATCCCTTTCAGCTTTGGGTATATCATTGATGTCTTTATAATAGGGAAGTTCGGCTTTTAGTTGTGTCGACCATCTCTTATAATTGGGAACATCAYTCAAGTCATAGTCAGCCCATTCGTGTGCTACTGAAGTGGACAACAGAGACAAGTCAGCGATCGTCAATGTATTGCCGGCAAAGTATTTGTTGGATCCGATGACACTGTCGATTGTTTTCAGTGTATTTTTATAGGCAGTTGCCTTATCCTCATCAACCGGTGCACCCACAAGCTTAGGGTACTATTGTAATAATAATAATAATAATAATAATAATAATGTGAAAAAACTGAAAAATAATAATAAATTATATGTCAAACCATAGCAAGTCTTTGCTGAGAAGCCAAATTGAAGTCAATATTAAGACATCGATCTACTAATGCTCTTTGTTTGGCATCTTTTGGATACAGAGAGTTGTCCGGTGCGTATTGATTGCATAGGTATTGTATGATTGCTCTACTTTCCCACAATGAAAAGCCATTATCCACTATAGTTGGAATGGTATGAGCCGGGTTTAACTGTATAAATTATTTTTATTTTTTATTTGATACTGTTTTTCTAATCTTAATAACTATGTTATAAACTAAGTTATAAATACAATACCTTTAGAAATTCAGGCTTTAAGTGTTCTCCTGTAGACAAGTCCAATGCTTTATGGTTGAGCTGAATGTTGAGGTGTCGGGCCGTCATAAGCACTGACCTACACGGGGCACTCATTTTAGTTCCGTAATAATCGATCGGCATTTTGTTTGACTTGATATTTATTGACTTGAATTAACTTTACAAAAAGTTAGACATAAAATCAATGATCAAATTTCTACAAAATTAGCGCTTAATATACTAACTGTTATCTGAAGGCCGTTATGTAATAATTGTTGGATAACTGCGTTGACGCCAATAAATGTCAGGCATTACCATAAGGTTTAGTGCAATTCAGATAATTATTTTGTACTGTAGTTGTTTGACTATACTATTTTGTTGATTACATATATCCATAAAAATAATAAACATACTGTATATGCAAATACGGTATTTTATTTAATTTCATATTTGTTATTTCTAGAAAAATCTATTGATTTCAATCTATGTTTAGTACAAAAAGTTTATTTTCTAATAATAATTATTTATACAGATTAGTCTTGTTGTTATTAATATTTATAAAATATTAATTTATTAAATTTATTATATACCGGTAATTAATTGATTAATTAATTAATAGTAGATATGCAAGCTCAGATACATTGTTTAACTTATATGGATAAAATAATAATTAATTTAATATGTATATAATAATTAAATATAGTGTTATCTATAGTTTTTCAATTGTTATTTTTGAATTTAATATACGAGTGATTATAACTTTTRTATCGTATTTATCGATCAAATTTATTGCATTGTTTAGGTCCGCCTAAAATTGCACTAATATTTAGTTCATTTTATGATAAGAAAATTGATTACCGATAGCTGTTTTTCATACATAAATTTATATTTACAATATTTGGAAAAATTTCAATTCATTATAATACTAATTATAAACATTTTTGTAATTAAAATTTAGTATATTAACGTTTTTTGTGTTTTGGATACAGGAATACAAAATGTTGATTACAATATTGTTAAATTACAAAATTAACATTAAATTATTTTCAAATTTATATTTTACTTAATTATGAACTGTTAGTGTACCGTATTTTGCTTAATATTATTTAAACATTTTGTTAGTATCATATAAAAAGACGATAATTTTATTTACAGTATTTACTAAACATTATAATAATGTATATCTWTTAAAATTTTCTAATTTATATCATAATCATTGGATTAATTAAAAAAATGTATCAGTAATGAAATAACTTAATAATATGGTTGTATAATTATTTAGCAATATTCAATAATAATAAGTTATTGAATTTCAATGTTTTATTAATTATTAGACATTTATAACTTAATTAAATATTCACAATTAATATTAGTTAACAATTATATTAAGTACTAATATTACCGGTAGTTATTATAATGTATCTCTTTGTAATAAAGTTTAATATTTTTATKATAAAACTACTTTATAAAAATAAGACAATTAAAGTGATAAAAAAATTTGTGTATTACGATAAAAACAATTTTTATTTAATATTAAATAAATACTAATAAAAAATGAATGTTAGATTATCATAAAATAAAACAGTATATTATTATATAATACATATAAATTAAATTATTTAATATCATATCATAATATCATATGTTTATGCTTTGGGTGCAAACTTTGCCTTATATTTCTCGACCATAGCATTCAATTGTTCTTTAGGTATATTGTTGACCTCATCAAAGTAGGACAGTTCACCTTTCAGTTGGTTATACCATCGGTTGAAGTTCGGTACATCTGACAAATCAAACGCCGGCAGCCAATCGTGCGGTACGGCTGCGGCCAACAACGACAGGTCAGCAATGGTTAGATCGTTTCCGGTCAGGTACTTGTTTGTGCCAATCAATCCGTCTATAACTTTCAATGCATTCTTATAAGCTGTAACCTTGTCTTCAGCTACCGGTGCTCCCATAAGTGTTGGGTACTAATTAAGTAAAAATTTATTATTAATTTTTATTATACTTWTAATGCCTAATAAAAATTCATTTGACTGACCAAAACATCTCTTTGATGATATCCGAGAGAAAAATCTTGATTAAGCCATCGCTCAACAATTGCTCGCTTTTTTGTATCCTTCGGGTATAGTGAGCTGTCGGGTGCGTATTGGTTGCACAGGTATTGCAAAATGGCTCGACTTTCCCACAATGCGAAACCATTGTCAACAATAGTGGGTACCGTATGGCTAGGATTTATCTAAAATTACATTTAAGTTATTATTTTACTAATCATTAGAATTTTRTTCAATCAATCCATACCTTCACAAACTCCGGGGCCAACTGTTGTCCTTCACTTAAGTCAATGTGTTTAATATTTACCGATAGTTTCAATTGCTTGACTGTCATCCAAACGGCACGGGAGGGCCCACTGTATTTGCTTATGTATAAGTCAATTGACATTTTGCTTAATAATTGATTTGATTTATTGTTAAACAACTTTTAAGACAATTTAATTGAAAGTTAATTTTTYACTCAAAATATTTTTATGTGATATATGTTCAAAACGACCGCTTATATAGTTTAGTCAAATATATTAATACCAGAAACGCCTACTTTCTAAATACCGGCGCAATCGTTAAGTTGTAGAGTTTAGTGCAAACCAATACAGTCTATATTTGATTTAATATACAATCATGTTTACTAAATAAATATGTTTAATAATTATTTAAAATTTAGTCAATAACATTAAAAAATTAAAAATAATTTTGTATCTTAATATTTATTAAAATAAATAGTATTTAATTTATCTAATTGTTAAAAATTAATTAGTAKTAAATATATTAACTGTTATTAATGTTATTAACTGTATTTGTACTAAAATATATTATTATTTTTATGTTGAKATCACTGAATAGGATAAACCAATAATATATTTACAAATATGCCATAAATATAAATTGCAAAATTTGAAATTAATAAACCGCAAGTTTATGGGAAATTGTATTTCAATTTTATTTATTCTGTAAATTTAGTGCATTTAGTGCAATGATTAGTTGATTTATAATTTAGTATATATTATATTATTATTTTGATAATACAAAAATTTTATTACAATTAATAAAAAATTGAATATTATTTATAAAAATTATTAAAACTTGTGTCTATTATTTTATTTAGGAGATTATAATTAAAAAATATTCCAAGATTTTAAAATTTGATATTCAAAATTTGTATCAAATTTGTTAATACATTTTATTTTATTATATTCATTATTTAGTATTTAAAAATGTTAACAAAATAATTAAAAAAAAATCATAAGTTATTAATATTTAGGTAATTTTGTTGAAATATAATAATATAAATTATCTATTATTTGTTGACAGTTTGTGCTGCAATTTTAGCCTTAATTTTGTCGAAGTAATGTTTGGCTTCATTTTTGTCCAAATGATTAATTTTTTCAAAATAAGGTAACTCTGAGCTCAATATACTATACCAGCGCTTTAGGTTAGGATAGGATTCAATATCAAAGTCCAAGTTATCGAGTGTAACACTTGTGGCCAATACTGTCAGATCAGCAATAGTCAAGTTATCGGATACTAAATACTTGTTGTCACCGATTAATGTGTCCAATAATTTCAAATTATTTTTCAATGCATTAACTTTTTCTTCGGGTGGATCCACTCCTGTCAACAGTTTTGTAAACTATTCATTCAATAGATATTAAAAAATAATTTAAATCAAGTTTTTTAAAAATTATATAAATTATTTTGTTTGTTATACCAGTCCTTCACGTTGTGACTGCAAAAAACTCATATCAAAATTAAGCCAACGATCCACAAGTGCACGCTTTTTAGGGTCTGACGGGTAGAGTGTACTATCGGGCGCATATTGATTGCACAGATACTGCATAATAGCACGACTTTCCCACATAACGAAACCATTATCATCGAGTGTAGGAACAGTATGACATGGATTCAACTATTGTAATCATATAACAGTATTATAGACTATTGATAAAAAAGTGTTGAAAATTCTAATTCAAACCTTCAAAAACTCGGGAGTTTTGTGTTGATCTTCGCTGAGATCAACAGTTTTGATGTTGACATCGATGTTAAGCTCCCGACAGGTCATGAGGACAGACCTACACGGAGGACTCAATTGCATAATATACAAATCTATAGACATTATTGTCTATTTTAAAGTTTGTGATAAGTTTTCAAAAATATTTATGTTTCTTATTTACGGTATATTTTAAATCTGAGTTTTCACAGCAAACTTTTATGTAAAACACTTGATATAAATAGTTAATGGTTTTAAATATAATATGTTTTTGCTTAAAGTATTGTATTTAATAATATGTTTGTCAAGGTTTTCAATAAATTGTTTTAAAAAGTGAATCTCTGTCTAATAACAACACAAAAATATGATATAATTCGCAATTATTATTTGATAATTATTAACAGTGGATATAAACATATAGAAATACTGTATATAATATTGTCATTTATACAATATTTAATGGGCTTTGTATGAACTCTTTATAATAAATTAAATTAACATATAATATAAGATTTATACATTTATTATTATCTGTAGTTTTTTACATCAGAAATTAGTCATCCAAATACAATACAATAATACATTATATATATATATATATATATATATATATATATATATATTAAATAATAATTGTAAAGACATAATGATATTATGAGTCATAAAATTGTTGGACATTTGAAGGACGATTTGCATCAATTGTTGGGTAATTCAAATACCTGTTATTTAACTATTAATAGTATTGTAATTTAAATGTATTATATTAAACTATTTTGTATTTTATTATATAATTAACTTGTAAATAATTATTTTGTAAAAAAAATAATTTTATTTTTGTAATATAAATATAAAAAAGCGCACTATTATAACTAAAATATTTTTTAAATATCGTAAAATGATTTTAATGTTATTTTTTCTTTTTATTTATTTAACAACAATAATTTTGCAAATTTTGGTTTAAATCCAATATTTAGATTTATATTTTAATTTTATAATTTATATAATCATATAAAATAATGAAGTGATATACAGTATATATCAGGCGATATCACGATTATTATACGGTCCCTTACTTAAAAACATAATTACTGACCAAGATAAAAAACAAAAAAATTATAATACACAAATTTAATAACCTTTTTTATATAATATTAAATAAAATATACCACTTAATTAAAATTAATATGTAACAGTGTATTTGAGCTAGATGAAATATATTATAATAAACCATAAGCTTCGACAGTGCATTTTAATCAAAAGTAATCAGAAATCACTATACTGATCACCAGTGGTATATATCATAGAAGTTATATATCATGTATTGAAAACATTTTTGTCTTTTATCAACAATATTAAAAATATGAATTTCCATAAGTTTATTAAAACTTAATTAAATAATGTTTTTATATAAATATTTATTCAATAAACTAATAAAGTTTATGCAATTAAAATCTACTCTACAGTACAGTCTAATAGTGTTCATCTAATACTCTAATAAAATGCTTGTTATAGACTTGTGATTGAAATAAGCTTTATAAAAACAAATTGCACATATAATATAAACTAGTACAAATTAAATGATTAAGGATAAGTTTATCTTACTTATTGTTTAATATAAATTTTAAAAATTATTATAAAATATTTTTTTTAATTTGTTATGTTATATATTTTAGGCATTTATCAAAAATCTATCACTGATATCACTTAATGGAAATCATTTTTATAGACTATTGTCTAAACTTTAATCTTTTATTTTTCAATTTTCTTAGAGATGTAGTGATATGTCCTTTAAATGACTTTTAAATATATATTGTATAACAAATGAAATTAACATTTTTGTATTAATGATTTTATGTTTGTTATTAATATATTAATATAAAAGTAAAATCACAATTACTAGAGTCTCGACAACGAGACGATGAATAAACAATACTAACACTGATTGCTAATAATTTTTTATTATTAATAGTAATAAATATTAAACTTATTAAYCATTTAATTGTTAACTATAAGTATTAATATTAATAGTTGTTTAATTATATTATACAAATAATTATTTAGCACAATATACAGTAAAATTTGTAACATTTCATATTTGAAATTTATTATCCTTATGATAAAATTAATTATAAATTACATAAATATGAATTACATTATCATATAATAATCATAGATAATAAAAATATCTTTATTGTTTTTTTATATAATAATTGAAGTGAAATTAATTAGCAAAWAATCTATATGAGTAAAATAAAATTTGAATATTATAAAAATTAATTCAATTAAAATTACTTTTGCATTAATTTAGTAAAAAATGTTTTCATTTTGTCCATATATTGTTTAACATCACCATGATCAAATTTGTTTATCTCATCAAAGTCTGGTAACTCTTTGGTCAACTCAGTCATCCAATTGTTAACATTAGGAAAGTTATCCAAAGAAGTGCCCAAATAATGTTGAGCCGTGAATATTGAAGCCAATAATGATAGGTCAGCGATGGTTAACTCATTGCCTGTCAAATACTTATTGTTACCAATTAATTGGTCAACAAGTTTGAGGCTATCGTTCATAGTCTTAACTGACTGTTCATTTGGCTCCTGGTCCATGAATTTGGGTTTAGCCTAATTTGTATGGCATATACAGGTAATATATATATATATATATATRTATTATAATTAATATTATTTATAACAAGCAACTTAATTATTGAGTATTAATTGAGATAAACTAAAACACATTCAAAGACATACCACTGCATCTCTAAAGTTATTAAAAAACGAGAGGTCAAAGTTGAGCCAACGGTCTACGATAGCCCTCTTCTTAGGGTCTTTCGGATAGAGAGTGCTGTCGGGTGTGTATTGATTGCACAGATACTGCAATATAGCCCTACTTTCCCACAAAACAAAGCCGTCGTCATCAATGACGGGAATTGTATGAAACGGATTTAGCTGTTAATAAAAAATATGATAATTGCTCTCAAGTTTTAATTTGTTTTATTTCTATCAAAATTTTTATTATATATCTATTTTTTATAAAAATTTTGTTAATAATAATAATAATATTACTTTTAGGAAATCTTCTTTCAAATGTTCTCCTTCACTCAAATCGACAATTTTRAAGTTCAAATCAATGTTCAACTGTTTGGCCACCATATGAACCGCACGACACGGCGGACTGTATTTAATATAATAGATATCGATCGGCATTATTACAAATAATTAACACTACCTTAAGGGACAACTTTACAATTAAATCCTAATTCTAACTACAACTAAATATATACAGTAAATAATATTATATATATTTATATATTCAATCTATTTATATGATAGGCGTAGACTATGCCCAGTAGTTTGACAGTACAAATACTAGAGTAACAACCCTCGTATTCATAGTTACTATTTTAGACATAAATTGCTTCATTATACTGTATTTCATGGTTATCGTAATTTTCAATGAAACTTTTAGAGTATTTATTGTTTTATACAAAAAAAAACTATCATATAATGATATAATTTTTAGAATATAATTCAAATATTTATTTAACACAATTTTAATCATTTGTGATTAATTTTTTWAAAAATATTTATAAACTTAATATAACAAAGCATTGTGTTTTATTTGTACACAGTATATACAGTATATATACTGTATAATATGTTTTCAACACATTTAGTTATTAAAGTATCTATTTTTGATAATATTATATTATTATAATTAATTTTTTATCTAAACATATTTTATTGATAATATGATACAAGTTGTAACAATAAATTTGTTTTACTCAAATTAAAATCTCAATTCAAGCTAATAATTATTTTAATATATATTAATATAAATTGTAAGTAAAAAAATTTATAAAAGTAGTATTATATAACAAATATTTATATTAATAATTTTATTATTTGTAAAAATAACAAGTTTATATAATGCTATATTTAAATTGATAATAATTCTAATAAATAACAATAACATAATTACAGGATATCCCAGATTAATGAAATTTGTTAATATATGAAAATTTATAGAAATTAAATTTTGTTATTTTCTAATGAAATAATTTTGTTATACAATTTTATTGATATTAAAATTTTTAAAATTTCAATTTTGAGCGCACTCTTGTGTTGGATATATTTATTATAAAAAAATTAGAGTATTATATCATTTATAATAAAAAAAWTTATAAAAATACTAAAGGATTAGTTTCTGAACAACAATTTTTAGGCAACATTTTTAGAGAAAACATTTTTTTCTAAAATCTTAAATCAAATTACAGTATATGTAGTATATATACTGCTATATCATATATATTACTTGTTTTGATTAGTTTTCCACATCGTATGATAAATGATGGCATATTTAGAGATTCACTAAAAACTATTATACAGAATATAAGGATAATATGGGATTCAAAGCTAATATCAAACACCAATGTTCACGATCTATACATTTACTGAGAGATTTTTTTGTGTGTATATATCAATACTCGACTTACACTGTAGTTTTGTAATGCAATTAGAAATGGACAAATAGAAATTTCTAATAAATTTCTCAGGAATAAACTATAGAAATTTTACTTTATTGTTATAATATACTATATTATAAAAATACATTACATTAAATAATATATAATAATATTTTATACATACTAGTCTATATGTGTGATTTACTTTTATCATGGTTCTTTTCAGAAATTATTATAACAAAATTAAATTTCTAAATATAAAGTTAATAACTGTATTATAGGATTCTATAAGTATTGTAATGCTATATTAATAGGAGATAATACAGGTATACTCTATACTACACTGCTATACAAATAGAATTCCTATATATATATAATTAATAAAATTATCTAATTATAATTATATATTTTCATAAAACATTATCATTCAAATATATTTTTAATTTAATTTAATTAAATTTATAAATTTATTACTTTAAATATTAATTAAAATACTAATATTATTATTTAGTTTTTATTTGTAATTATAATGTATTTTTACAAACTAACAAATAATGAGATAACAAAATTAACCTGGGAGATCCATAGACTGAAATTTATTTTAAAAACTTTCTACAATTTTCTCTATTATTTTATAAATTTCTCTTTTATGTCAATTCTAAGTGCAATAGTAAAAGGGATGCCTTAAATAAAAGGGATTAATAAATGAGATGAAAGTAAACATTAAATAAATGAATCCCTAATGTGGTATTAATTTGGTCTCAATAAACACACAAAAAATTAAAAAAGTCACAAAGGATATTAAAATATCGTTTATATTATAGTATAAATTATAATATAAATTATAATCTCTAATATAATTTATCTACAATTTTGTTTTTTTAATGTAATAATAATATAAAAATAATTGCATTACACATCTATTGAATAATATTAAATATTATAAAATGCATTAAAATTGTAATGCAATTCTAAAATTAAAATAAAACACTTAATTTTAAAACACAAAATTAATCTTAATTTAAGTTATATTACTAATAAACTAATAAAACGCAATAATATAGAATTCATACAAATTCATAATATTTATTTAAATTTCTTTTTGAATAATGTATTATTATTAATATTAAATATATACCAGTATTATTTGATATTACAAAAACACTATGAACTACAAAATGATTAGTTATGAATCTTAACTTATGATTATACTATTCAATATATCCATATTTTAATGGATTAAATACTGTATAATTGTTTAATCAATAAATCTTATTTAATTTAAAATAAAAATAATATATGTTTCATATAAATTATTATTTTCAACTTAGCTTAGTTACAATCCAGTTATATTTAAATTAATTTAATTTTTTAATTTAAATAATTATTATAAAAACAATTACTAAACTTATACCGTATTTCATATGTCCTATGCTATTCATAATATAATATATAAAATTCATAATAAATATTATTGAAACAGATTTTATTATTATAATCATTTAGTTGGCTTTAATTATACTCATCACATGTTTTCAGACTTATCCACATTTATTTATAATTACAAATTATATTATTAATACATATGTTTTTATATTACTATTTTCATAGCCAACCAATTATATGATAACACACACACACACAGCTAATATTGCATTAATATTGCATATATAAATTAAAATTACGATCTTTAAAAAAAGTTTTACAAAATTTAATTTTTCAATTTTGGCAACTTTTTCGATTAAAATATATAAAATGGATTATTTGATAATAAATGTAATAATTATAATAAGTTTAATATCATTTAGTCAAATGATTGATCTTCGGGCTAAACCTGATCTTTCCGGTTATCGCGACTTAACCGTTGAAATTGAAAAGGACATGAAAGAGCAMCCGGAGCTGTACGACACACTCGGTATACCCGATGATATAGATTGGTTTGAATTAGATTTAAGGACTTGGAAACGACCGGAAAAGACATTGAAAGAGCAAATGGCCGAAGAAAAGGCATTATCCGATGAAATGGATGAAAATCTCAGACATTTTGCACCGGAATTACATGATTTGCCCAAAATTGAGCTCTGATTTCATAAACTTATTTTCATAGTTATATAAAAATGCATTTATTTATTTTTATATCATATTATTTTAATAATTTTATTTTAATCATATTATTTTTTAATAATGTATATTTGTATCATCATTTCTCTTATAGAAAATAAAATAACAATTAATATAAATTAATATAGTATTTATTTTTTTAAATAATTAATTTATTAATAATTAAATATCATCTTTCTTTATTTGTTTTATTATATTAATAAATATATTATATATTATATAATATTTATCACAAATACCGCAACCAATAGTTTTATATGAATATAATATGGAGGTCATGACACTTATCTGTAAACTATTAACAAATCAAGAGTTTCTTAAATTATGTCAATATTATTAAACAAAATAATAATAGGCTTTTGATTATCAGATTAACAAAAAAATGCGGAAAAGACTTAATGCAAAATTATATTTAATTTTATCATATATTTAATTCAATCATAAATAGAATAATATTTATTTTTAGTATATATATATATATATTATACAACTTCTATCATACAAAATATATATTATGTTTAATATTTTATATTTTACTAATATGTAAATTTAGTAAAAAATATAATCTAAAATTTAGTTTAATATTTACACAATTTATTTAAACAGTTTCTGTACTTTTTTTATTCAATAAATTTTGTCGATAGGTTCATTAGGAAAGTAAATGAATAGAGAGAGTGAGAGAGAGAGAGAGAGAGAGAGAGAGAGAGAGAGAGAGAGAGAGAGAGAGAGAGAGAGACTTAACTTTTGGAGACTAAATAACATAATGAGAATATTTATATTCAATTCAGATTTATTTGGCAACAAATTTAATTAAATTGAGAGACACAGCAATTGTTTTGTAGGCAAACACATAAAATTGTAAAATTTAATTATGATGTACAATATAACACAGTAATAACTGTAAATATTTTGACCAATTGTATGACATTTTGATTATATTTTGTACTGACAATAAATATTGTAATATAAAGTACTGTATATACTGTATATATATTTGATTGTAATTTTCATGAGTATTCCTGAAAGTGCATTAATTTTTTGATTGTTTGAAATGTTTTGTTTTACTGTTTAAAAGTACATACAAATTAACTGTTGTTATGTTTCATTTTGTTTTGTTGTTCCCCTAATTATATTAATAATTGTAACAATAGTTTTCCGAGTAAAATAAATTTTTTCTCATATAATAAATAGCAGACTGAAAATCAATATATAAATATATTTCAGTATATTAATATACAGAAATATATTTATATTATCAACAGTATATATATATAGATATATTTGCATAAAATGTTAATTAAATTAATTATTTAATAACAATCTATTGATTTTTTGAGGCAAATATTAACTTAAGATTTTCAATGAGTTATACAATCTATATATGTTTTTCTATTAAGAACAAGAAATTTATATTATTTTAAAAATAAATAGCATTCAGATCACGCATTTTGGGGATAAATAGGTTAACAATTAATTATAGAAATCATTACTTTATATGTAATACATGTAAACTATATACTATTTTTAACATCACTTTCCTCGTTGGAGAAAGTGATGCGTTAACCCAATAGTAGTCATGTGTCGGTGCTCTCTCTCTCTCTCTCTCTCTCTCTCTCTCTCTATGGCTAATAAACATCAAAACAACATAATTTAAATAAAAATCATATTAAAATATAATTAATTTGTAAAATTTTATTTTATTTTAGTTACAACTATTAATTCCTGTTATATCTAATATAAATTATGTTAAATGTTTTAATTTCATTAATTACTATATTTTGTGGTAAAACTTAATCAGTTAAATTGATATAATATACTCTATAGTATTAATATAGTAATTATTATTGAATAATATCCGCTATAATCAAATTAAAATCAACAAAAATTATTTGTGCCAAACATTTATATTATGATATATTTTACTGTAAGTGTAATTTAGTTGATCTCTGATAAAACTACACTTTCTCTCATTAATTGATGACTTGATATATAAATATAAGTTAAATATATATTAATTTAAATTTTATTTTAACTCTGTTTGATTAAAGATATTTAACTTTCAAAAAATGGTTTATAATATTTCAGAAGTTTAAAAGTTTGAGAATTTGTTGAAATTATTTTAAAGTTTTGTTATCTCATATTATCCAGTCGTTAACCGACTGAGTGATAGAAAATTACTGTACTTTTACTGAAAAAAATTGTTTTCTCATTAAGCGATTTAATACTCTTATAATTTTATTAAATAAATATTTACAATCATAAACAAAAAATATCTTTATAATAAATAACTGATTTGAATGTGATTTGCATTTTTCTATTTTTAAAAATATCAAAAAAAAATAATCAGCAATTGTTGGTGTTGTTGTTATTTTTGATTTTATTATATATGTATATTTATATTAATTAAAGTACTTATAAAACATTTAAATATTATGTTTGATTGAGTGAATTTAATTAATTTGTTTTTTTTGAATAACAAATTTAATAAATATAATAATGTTATTTCAATTATTTAATAAAAAATGTGGTCCACTAAACACCGGCTATTTATTTCTAAATGTGATGATTGTTGTCATTTTATCAATGATTTTGTCGCAATTTTATAAAAGCTATTTTGAAAACAATCTCATTGTTATAAATGATTGTAAGTATACATACATGTATTAAATTACTTTAAATATAAATTTAATTAATTAACTTGTATTATTTAATTTGAAATTAAATTTTTACAATGTGATGGTATTTTATTATTATTATTTATTATGATTTTGTATTTGCCATTGAAATGCTTATAAATTGTTAGTTTTGCTTATTTTGTTGRTCACTATTTTTATTCACAAAATAGCGATATATTTTTGGACAATTTCTTCGATATGATTTATTTTTTATTTTTTGCAATAAATCTGGTTTATAAAATAAAAAGCTTTGCCTATAAAGCAATTTATTGTATAATATATTTTTGTTATTTACTAAAGTTTTTAAAGTATAAATAATATTATTGAATAAAAAGTTTAAAATAGATATAATATTTATTTACATTTCTCCAATGTTTATGATATTCTATCTATTTTCAAGCTTTTACTTAAATTAGTTTTTTATACTTAAATACATATGTTTAATACAACATATAATGAAATATTGCTATAAAATACTTGTGTAAATATTGTATTATAAATTACTGTATCTATAGAAATCATAAACTATTGTACAAAAAAAACAATAAACTTTTATTGTTAAATCATGATTAATATAGTATTTTTAATAATATTTATTTACAAATATATATTACATTAAATTAAAATTATATAATATGATTACTCTGTTTAATGTTAAAATACATAAGATATTAACAATATATGTATCACTTATTTTATTTTTTAGTCATATAAGTGTTCAAAATTATATCTTAATATTTATATTATTCTAGTTTTTATGATAAACGCCTTTAGATATCTCTTAAGTATAACATTTTTTAATAAAAATTACAAAAAATAAATAATATTGTAAAATAATGTTATAAATTATGTAAAAATTATAAATTGCAACGTGTTATAATATCTTAGCAAATTTTAAACAAATAATATTTATATATTTTAGAAATTTTAAATTATTAATATTTTGTTAAATTTATATAAAGAAAAAATATTAAATTTTATAGTAGAAAATAAATACTATAATAACTAGAAATAAGATTAAAAATGAAAATGCAATTCTGGCAGACATTAGATGCAATTTTTTTTGCTTACAAACCTATTGTATTGTAATTGTGATAATTTATGTACTCATAATTTACATTATAATTTATGTACTCATAATTTACATTATAATTTATAATAATATAACAACAAAAAATCAATAAAATATCAACACAAAAGTAAAAATAATTGAATAAATCATTGAATTATTTTTGACTGTTTTGTTGATGAATCACAATAATACAAAAACAAATGCTAATAATATAAAAGAGTAGAGTAGAGTAAAGAGAGAGAGAGAGAGAGAGAGAGAGAGAGAGAGAGAGAGAGATTGTTTTGAAGTATTTTATCACATTATTGACCAATGATTTTAAATGAGATGCTATTTCATAGTGAATTAATATCTTCACTATAAATAWWTATATAACTATTTTTTGTTATTATCTCTTTTAATATTTATATAAAAGCAATGCTAATAAATTGTAAACTCTGGTAATCAATAAAGAGGTCATATCGTAATATAGTATATAATGTATAAAACAATGTTTTACTGTGAATATGAAACAATGATAATGAAAACTACTGTCAATAATGTCCATTGAAATTGACAGTCAGTATATAAGAGACTGTCTTTAATAGAAAGATTGAGAACAACATCTCTTATCTAACAATAGATAAATGTTTTTTTGCAATTCATTTATTGACTCAATAGACGATTGATATTCAATGAATTAATTTATTTTTATAATTAGACACAATATCAACAATTTAATAATTACAATAAATATGAAATGATATTAACAATTTTTAATATTAATTTATAGGTATAAAATGTAAACTTCATATAATCTACTATAAAATTATTCAATGGAATGACTTATAAAAATAATTTTATTAAATAACAATATAAAAGTAACCAGTATCATCCGGTTTCATATTGAAGTYTTATTAATTAATTAGTTCCTTGACACTTTAAATAATTATTATAATATAAAAATATCATACATTCACTGTATTTTGTATATACAGTATAATATAATATTTATAAAGCTATAAAAATAAAATAATTTTCATAACTGTATTAATAAAACAATTCATATTAATTAATACGAGTCTTCCATCTATTGAATAACTGGCAGATAATTGTATTGGATTTTTAATATACAGTTTAAATATATTTATATATACTATATATTATATAGTATATCACTTTATTTAACAGTATTTACGATATATATATATATAAATATATTGATATATAAAGATTTCCTAAAAAAATAATTTATAATAAAGTTAAATAATGAAAAAAATCCAGAGATTGTTATCTATTAAAACATGTGACTTTTAAATAGATATTATCATAATATATTGTATTTACATTTTAAGGTTATATCAAATTTTTGTGTATATAATATATTGATCTATAATAAAATGCTTTGTCAATATTGATGATTATATATTATATGACACTTTATAATGACATGGTTTACATTTTATAGACATATAAAAAAATTTAAAAAGTGAGTCAAAATTTATGAGGGATTTACTGATTAACAATAACCTTCCCTTTCATCTGATTATATAAATATTTATATTATGTGTTGTTTAGTTTGTAAATTCTATAATTTGTATGATATAAAACTTTTTTTTTGTTATCATATATTTTTACATTACATTTATTATATTAGTCTCAAAGTTTTTAATTAATAATATTATAATATAAACAAAACAATATGAATAGTATTAAAATACACACGCATTTCTAAAATTTTAATCAGTTTATTATGCTTACTCTACATGTTTTTGTTTGTTGTATAAATAATTTTAGGATACCAGTGCACATTACTGTATCGATATTAGTAGAGTATTACTGTCCTTGTCTATTGATAGTCAATTGCTTAATAGTGTACTAATGTTATTAAACAGTACAATAAACTATTTTATAAATTGCTTAGTTTGCAAATTTTCAATGAAATATATAATGTAAAAATAAAATAACAATATTATTGATAAAAAAATGCTGTCCTTATTTATTCACAAAATAAGCATATTTTATGAAAACTACAGTATAGGTTACTATTGTTACAATTAAAATATTAGTCAATAGGTGTATTTCGCATTTAACATCTAGTTTAACATTAGTTTCCTCTACTGTAAAGTAATCAAATAACACAGAAGTTTTATTTTCAATATTAGATTTATTTGTTAGATATAACTTTGTTATACTGTTAAATTTATTTATTATTTTTTTAAATGTTTAATCTATTAAATACGATTAATTTTTAATTTAAAGTGCAATTAAGATATTATATAAGTTTAGACTTTAATTGGAAAATTTTAGTGTTATTATTGTATGTTTGAATAACATTTGTTATATCGTATTCATCATCTGTTGTAATCAAAACCTAAAAACTGATTTTTAATTTTGACATAACTTTTATTTTTTTTAATAATTAATATTATGTAAAATATTACAGTAGACAAAATAACAGTCAATAACCATCTATAAAAAAGTTTGAATAATAGTTTTAAACATATGTTGCTAAATATTTTATGTGGAATTTTTCTTATGAAAAAATATGATAAATAATTAATTTGGAATATTACCCTTGGATTTATTTTAAAATATTTTATTGTTAAAAATTTCCAATAAATGCTAATATATTAAACTAACTGTTTAAAAATATAGATACAGTAATATAAATATATAATTAATTAGAATATAGACGTTTTAATTTTTATCAACTCATGTGAGAGTTTAGAAATTTTTTATTATTTATATAATTTTTAAAACATATATTATTTTTAAAAAATCAAATATTGAATTTAATTATTATTTTTGACGTAACTTTTTTTACACTAATAAAGCCTTGAATTTAAAAGTCTATAAATACATTGGGAAAACTCTCAATTCGTGGAAAATAGTGTTTCAAACAATATATTTGATACAATTATTTTTAAAATACTATTAAAAACCGTTAATATTTATGATGCGGTGTTTTGTGATAATGAAAACGACAGTGTGTTTAACTATAAATATATTATTGTTTTTGAGCCTATTTTACACTTCTAATGGTAGGTTTGATTATATCAATAAATATTTTTTTTTCAT
Organism: Oppia nitens; assembly: GCF_028296485.1. NCBI lineage: Eukaryota > Metazoa > Arthropoda > Arachnida > Sarcoptiformes > Oppiidae > Oppia > Oppia nitens. The sequence continues at coordinate 1,652,418 of NW_026533251.1, forward strand.
ATTATATTATTGACATATTGTATATGTTTTGATGGTATAGCCCATCACCACATGATATAATGATGTGTAAATGAAATTCATGTCACTTTTATAAGTGACCCAAATATTGATAAATTATTTTATTTGTTTACAAAAAAATAAATTGTTTTTAATGAAATTTTTAATTTAAGGAATTGAAAATTTCTTTTTTTTACTAATTCATAGCTCGTCCTTATCGACGACTCTGTGCGCACAGGGATTATGGTAACGGTGCCACAGTTTGCGTTTGCAATAAAAACTATTGCGATGACTTGAGACCAATCACCAGAACTCCCGTCGGAGTTATCAAAGTTTATGAAACGTCCAAAAGTGGCGATCGTTTCGCTGAATCGGAACTGCAGTTCATAAAAACTGCTTTCAATTTGACTGAACCTAACTCTTACTACACGAGCGATGTTCACATTAATATTAATAGAAGTCAAACATATCAGAAAATTATTGGTTTTGGCGGTGCTTTTACCGATAGCGCCGGTCTTAATATCCGAACCCTTTCTAATGATTTACAGAGACAAGTGATTAGTGACTACTTTGCCGACACTGGTATTGAATATAGTTTGGGTCGCATACCGATCGGTGGCAGCGACTTCTCGACCCATCCCTACACTTATGATGACGTGGAGGGAGACTTCGGTTTAGAGCACTTTGCACTAACTTTGGAGGATCTCGACTATAAGGTTAATACTTTTTATATAATATTAATATTTTTATTTATTACCATCTCTTTGATTAAATAGAAATTGTTATCTACTTATTTTATATAAACAATAAAATAAATTGAGGCATAAACTAGACATTAATCAAAAGTAATTGTATTATTAGTATATATTTTCTAAAATATGTTTGAATATTAGATACCTTATATAAAGTTGGCTCAAGAGTTAGCCTCTAATGAGATCAAACTGTATGGCAGTCCCTGGAGTTCACCCGCATGGATGAAAACCAACCATAAGATCAATAACGGGGGTTTCCTTATTGGCGAACCGGGAAATAAATACTACCAGACATTTGCTAACTATTTTATTAAGTAAGTCTAGAAATTGATTAATCCTTAAGAGTATAATTAAGTGTAAAGTATTAAATGCAAAACTAATTTAGTTATTATACGTTAGATAAGTTAAATATAAATTTAGAAATTTAAACATTTTATCTTTTAAAATATAAATAAAAAAATAGTTATAAAATATATAATTAATGCTTTCAATCAGTAATATTTATGCTAACATAATTTAAAGTAGTAATTACTATGATAATAATGTATAAAATTAAACACTTGAATGAAAATGTTGTTTTTAAAGGCTTATATTTTATGACTTTATTGTTAATATTATTAATATTGTTTAAACAAATTATTATTTATTTTAATGATAATTTTCAGGAAATACACAAATTTTTGTTACTTAAGCGTACTACAGTAGTATTGTACTTTAAATTAATAATTAATTTTATGGTATTTTACTATTAATTTTTTTCTACCATTTTATTAGATTATAATCCGTTAAAAATATATTACAGATTTTTGGACGCATACACTAAACGTAACGTTAGTTTATGGGGAATAACGGTAGAGAATGAACCAAACGCTGGCTATAATGACAAATATCTGTGGAATAGTTTGGGATTTTCACCCGAACTTCAAAGAGATTTTATTAAACAAGATTTGGGCCCAATTTTGGCCAAACATGGCTATGGAGTCGACAAACTGAAACTCATGATTAATGACGACCAGAGACCCACAGTTAGTCACTGGGCTCGAGTCATACTGTCAGACAAAAAAGCGGCCAAATATGTGTCAGGAAGTGCTTTCCATTGGTATGAGAGTACACCGGAAAATGTGGTACAATTGGATACCACTCACAATGAGTTCCCCGACTACTTCCTGTTGTCCTCCGAAGCCTGTGAAGAGTGGAAGGGCAAGACTGAGAAGGTGTCGCTCGGGAATTGGCATACATTTGATAGATATACTAATGATATTATTACTGTTAGTTATTCATAAGTTTTTATTGTATTAATAGATATAATAATTGGCATTTTTTTCATTAGGATCTCAATCATTGGACGGGTGGATGGACTGACTGGAACCTAGCACTTGATCTACAGGGAGGTCCTAATTGGGTGGGCAATTATGTAGATGCTCCCATTATAATCAATCGTACCAGCAATGAATACTATAAACAGCCATTTTTCTATGCCCTTGGTCATTTCAGTAAATTTTTGTCTCCCGACTCAGTGAGGATAGGCTCTGTCACTAAACCCGAAAGTGTGTCCGGAATTCAAGTGACATCCTTTAGAAGGACAGACAAATCTACGGCACTTGTAGTCTATAATCAAAACAACGAGTCGATCACACTATCGATAAATGACCCTAAGTTTGGTGTTGTGAACAGCATTATTAAAGCCAATTCACTTCAAACCTATTTATGGTTTGACTGATATAATATGTAAAATAGTTTTCCATTTTGTTATTTTTGTTGTTATAATGTTTTTTATAAAAATGTTTGACAAATTGTTATACTTGATTACTACTATAAATACAAAGTGTAGATAATAAAAAAATATATGTATAGAAAGCCACAAATATATTATATTTATAATAAACTTACACTTATTGTAACTTGTTTTGTAATTAGATTATTACTACTATTGTTACTAATTGTTACTATTTTGACAAAAAAAAATACTTTTAATTTTTAAGTTTAATAACACTTAAAGCTGTTGTGTTTATTCAAGCGACAATAGCATTAATTATAAATAAATAAAAATAAGTTATTATTTGAAAGTAAAAAATTACTATTATTTTATTTATTTCAATACACAAAACTTTCATTTATTGTTAAATTTATAAAAAACAGTATTTATATACAATAGAAAGATAAAAGCTTAATTTATTTATAATAATTTACAACAAGTATTATTATTATTATACTGTTAAGTATTTTTGTTGTTGTTAATGCATAATAATTATTTTTTTTGGTTTTATGCATTTTTTTTATTAATCTATATATAATATTATAATAAATTTTGATTATTAAAAATAACATTTAACCAGTGAATCAATTATATCTTACATATCTACATATAAAACCATAATAATAACAATTTGTGTTCCCATTAATCTAGTTATTTGAGCCAAACCTACATATTATTGAACACTTAATTAAAAAGCTTTTAAAATTAGATTCATATCTAATTAAATGCTCTCATTATAATTGAGTTCATTGAGCATAATATAATTTAGTTGCAAAATTTATTGCTTTTTTACATAATAAACTGTATTTCCCATATTTATTTTGACATTTTTTAAATAGTAAAAGTGTTTTATTTTCAAATATAATATATTAATTCAATAGGAAATAACAAACCTATTTATGAAAATTACATGAGATTTGTTTGTTGATATATTTATAAATAAAAAACTGTTTTTAATAGATTGCTTTGACAGGAATTACAATTATTTCAACACTTGATACTGTATTATGATAATCATTAATACAAACAATTTTTTATATAAATTTTGAATCAATACTTATTAATAATTTATTTTTTTGTTTGTTATTTCCAATATTCAAAATAAAACATTTTATTTGATAAAATTAAATAAACTTTATTTTATAATTTTATATAATTTATTCATTTTATTAAGACTTTGTATAATTATAATATTTTTTWWAAATTCAATAAACACAATTACCGGTAAATAAAAACAATACTATACTTCTATACATCAATATTTAATTCAATGTTTTCAATTTCACAATTATGTTTTTTTGSTCAAATAATTAGCTAATTTTAGAAATGCGTGCAAACTTTGTAATGAAAAATCAAAGTCAACGATGCATTCAAATAATTAATGCATTTATAATTTGTAATAATGTCATCATTTTATTAATCAAACAATGAGAAATTCAATTTAAAGACAAAATAGCAAATAGTCAATAGTTATTATGATTTATTAAATAAATACTATAGTATTTAAATTATTATTATAATTATATAAAATTGAAAACTTGAAACATACTTTCCTTTTTTATAAATTCAAATTTCAATCAGTGATGACATTTTGTTTCAGTAAATAATTGAGAAAAGTATGAAAAATTGTATTTTAATCAAATTATTAGATTTGTTTTAGACTTACTTTTTGACTTTTATCTTATACATCAAAATATTTATTTTGATAATCATATAGAAATCAAAACTAATATTATATTTGTTGCAATGATAGACAAATATCTAAAAATATTTCAATTATTATTTACTGTAAGTTTTATTACACTTATATCGTTAACATACCTAAGCAATGGACAGGAGTGTATATGTAACGCCAAATTTGTCGGCGAGTAYTGCGGTAATGAACTCAACGACAAGTCCACCGGAAACTGTAGTAATGAATTGATTTACTTTTGCGGCAAAAGTAATATGAGAAAGACTGCCTTTCCTGTTAGGACTTGTACTGAAAAAGGATATACTTGTGTGACCAAAGAAAATAAGGGTAACTCAACGTATTTTATATTAAATTTGCTTTCAATTCAATTATTATTTTTTTTAAWAAAAATTATCAGACAATCCATGCTATCAAAACTTATTCTGTAATTGTGGACCAAATAATCAGCGAAGGAAAAAATATTGCGGATCTGATCTCGTGGGACAGGGATGTAAACCTAATATTGTCTATAAGTGTCCAATGTTTAGAGGCAATAAGCTACAAGTTGAGGATGCCTGTCCCAATAGCTGTAAGGATGGCAAATGTGTCTAATTTTGCTATGATTTATCAATTTATTWAATAAATTCATACTTAAAATTTAAAATTATTACAGTATGTTAATCAAAAAATAATTTTGTGTAATTATTTTATAAACTAAATAAATTATTTGTTTGCAATTCAAATGTATATAAAATTTTTCAATAGACACTGCTATTATGTATATATTTATCTCCCATTGAATGTATGAAATAAAACATATTGACTAAGGATTTTTGAAATAGACTTAAGATATAAAATATAACATCAGTTYATAAAATATATTTAAAATATYAGTCGTTTTAAATCAATTACATAATGTAATTGACTTAAAACAACTGATATTTTTATAAATAGAGTAATATTTAATAAAAATTAGTATATTATGCTTAAGATATTAAAACTTTCAATGAAATTCATAACTATTATGTATTTAAAATTTATAAAAAATTTAATATAAATAGCAAACTACAGTACAAATGCGGAAATTAATGCCAAATAAATATWATAAACATGAGTCAATTATAATTATTAGACAAATATATAGATAATAAAATTGTGTTTTAGTAATAACATTAATAGCTTTTATTTTTAATAATTTTTTTATTATTTATAATTAAAAAATTGTTAAATATTAAATAATACTGGGATTTATAATATTTTAAAATTAATTCTCTAATACAATTAGTTRCTTTTTAAATTGAAGCTCAAATCTATTTATTATAATATTGCATCAATTAAAAATAATTTTTTACATATACATATTATATAAAATTAAATTAAAATCAAAATTAATATATTATATATTCAATATAAAGTACAGTAATGTCAAATGTATAAAACAAGTTCATTATTAAACACTTAATGTAAACTAATGTCATACACCCCGCGGATGATTAATGATTAGTCAATCATTGTTTATATTTATGAAAGGATTTATTTGAGACGACTTTCAATAACTAATTTTATATTTAGTGAAAATATAAAATTTATTTCACTCAATGAATCAATGAAAGAGTATAAATATATATATATATATATATATATATATATATATATATATATGAGAGAGAGAGAGAGAGAGAGAGAGAGAGAGAGAGAGAGAGAGAGAGAGAGAGAGAGTCAATGGGGCAAATCATTGCTTAAATAATTTTTTTGCTTAAATTATATCACAATAATCGTCTAAAATAGTTAATAAAGAAATATATAGTATAAAACAATACATTAATAAATAGGCCAATGGTTTGAACTATATTTCAGAAGTTTTTCGCAATTTAGTCTCACTTACTCACACTCATATAAACACTCACTCACTCACTCACTCACTCACTCACTCACTCACTCACTCACTCACTCACTCACTCACTCACTCACTCACTCACTCACTCACTCACTCACTCACTCACACACWCACACACTCACTCACTCACTCTGTTTTGGCAAATTATAGCTGAAATATACATTTATATAATTTATAAGTTAAGTGTATATTGTTTTTGTTCAATTATTTTTACTGTTAATTTCTTCATTGAGTGAATGTCTAAAAATATTTTGTCATTTAAATCTAGTATTATATTATAATAGTATTAAGCAAAACAAGAGTGACATAAGAAAAAGTGAATACAAAACAAAATTATATGTTTTGAATGACTGTTTACCACTAGAAACAAATCTATTTATAAATTACAAGCTTTTCCTATAAGTGTGTACTATATAAATGTGATTTTGATTTTAAAAACAATTGATTTTCTCTGTTAAATCATCTYATTTCAAGATATATCCACACATTTCATAAACATTATATATGCCTAACAATAGAGTAATAAAATAGTTTTAAATTATTTGTTTATTTAATTTGTATGCTTAACTGTATATCATTAAATTGAAATCAAAATATTTATTTAATATATATAAAAAAATCATTTCACTATTGTCTGGCCCACAAAAATTATTGATTTTTTATGGCAAAATAATTTAATTGTATTTACAGTTGACTGTTATTATTTGGTGTGTCTGTGATGTATTAAAATTTTTTTATCTAATTTATTGTGTTAAGTGTTTATTATAGTACATTGTTTACAATAAAATAATAATAAATATATTTTTATTAATACTATTTGTTAAAAGCTTTATAATTTATATATAAATACACAACATGTTGTTTAGTTTGTTATAAAACTACTGTTTAATTACCTATCTGTGCGTCCAATTCCTTATGACCCGAATTGTTATATAACTACTGCCACCACAAACTACTTGTCCGCACACATACACACATATCACAGCCCATATCCCAGAACTTGTATATGTATGACATGATCCTATTTTTTCACTGTTTTTATCATAAGATTTGCTTCTCATATTTATGATTATTATTATGATTATTACTATTACAACTAATACGTCCACTACTACCTAATACTACTCGTACTGATTATATAATATAATAAATGTGTTGTTGTGTTACTACTACTGGAAAGTGAAAAATTGCACTCATTTTGTGTTATCAGTATATAAAGGAAATAAATTTTTGATGCAGTTTTCACTTTCACTTTTTTCACACATATTTTCAAAAAAGTTTTTTATTTAAAAAATAATATTTTCGTCTTTAATTTGTTTGCACTCGAGATCGTGTGTATGTTGTCATCATATTTCTAAAAAAGTAAATATTTAATTATTATAAATTTATTTTTTATATAAATCAATATTTTATATGTCTTTATTTCAATATTAGATGTTCAACAGTTGATAGGTTTTTTATTTTGTTTTATTTTATTTTTTAGATAAAACTCATCGCAAACACACCTTATTTATAAAATTTAGTGAAAATGAAATTTGTAACAATAATCTTGACATTTGCTTTAGTTATACAATTGTATTTATGTCAACAACGATCAGGTATTATATAAATTTATTATTTTTCTAAATTTACATTTAAATAAATAGTTAAATAATTATCACATAGATTAATTTAAATAATAATTAAATTTTTTAACTAAGTTTTATTGATTAGATTGTATGCAATTAAATATAATAGATATATAACTAAGTATAAGATTATTAATAATTTATTAATAGTTTTGAAAAATGTTAGTGATATTTAAATCTGAAATCATTTTACAAAAATATTTGCATTTTTATTGATTACAGATTTTTATACATAAAAATGTTAATTACATTTTAAAAATCTATTTATAAATAAATGCAAAATGTTAGATATTACTTGTTATTAATTTATCAAYATTTTAAATATTAATATAATTAAACACTATTTAATAGCGCATTAACATAAAAATTTAGTTAAAAACTATTGCTATTTTAAAATAAACTTTCCGGACCATAATTTTTAAATTTGTAAATTACCACAAAAAACTCAAATTTGATTACTTAATTAAAAAAAATTTAGCAATTATTTATTTTTGTTTACCACTTGCAACCTATAATATAATATTTTTATTATTATTCTAGTGATATCTTCTCAATTAAAATATATTATAATATCATAAATATGCATATTTTATTAAATATTAATATTACTAATTAAAATTTGACTAAAAATGCAATAAATAAATACCGCGAAAGTGGAGCTTTTGATGATAAATAAAAATAATTACAATTTATTTTTATTTGTTTATTAGTTAATGTTAATTAATGATTGTATTTCTGACATTTCGTGAGTTTAATCATATTTTGACACCCAATGGCTAACTAAAAACAATGATAAATAAAAATTTTACCTTATTTTTGTTGATAGCAACTTAATTATTTGTTATTTTGATTTTTAATTTAATTTTATGTGTTATCATATTTACGATATTTTTAGTATAAGCTTATTTAATATTTGCTAAATTATTTTTTATTATATGTTAATGATATGGTTAACGTCAAAAATACATAAATATATAAATTTATATATAATTTAATATCATTAGTTTTTATATACTGTTTTTGTTGTTATTTTTCTAGTATTTAAGAGATAAGTCAAAACTAATTATAATCATAAAAATTTATGTTAAAAACATTTATTATTTGTTATAAAATTAGTATTTCTATTATATTATAATAGTTAATCATTTAATTGCAATAATATTTCTAAATAATTAAAGGTATGTACAAAATGCGAGGCGACTATCTAGACGTTCCCGTTCGGGCCAGTTATAAGATTATGGGTAATGATGAGGACGGCTTTCTCGAGGACGGCATAATTGTCAAGACTAAGGGCTCCGGATATATCGATCAAAGATATAAGAACCGGGATATACAAAGACCCAGTGCTTCAGATATTGTTTATGGAAGACCCGGTAATATATAGTTAATAAACATTGACTTAATTAAAAACTAACTAATTTTAATATTATTATAAAAACAATTTTTGCTCATTTCTAAATAAATAGTGACTATTTCTGATTAGCAAATAATAAACTAATGAATAAAATTTTTAGCCCTATTTATAACAGAAATAATTTATAAAACTCATTTATTTGGTGGTAAATAACTAATAGGAAAAATTACTCTCATTTACAATTTATTATATTTACAATTACTGTAAACATAAATTAGATGATCATTGAATTGAAACTAATAGTTTTGGTTCACTGACTGACTGTTTTTTTCATTGCAATTGGTTTTATACTTTTATATTTTTAACATTGCTTTTTATATAAATTATTAAAATTCATTGGCTTTTAATAACAATATATATTATACTCATTTTTATGTGTCATTAAATATAGAAATATCACTCTTTAATATTATATATACAGTATATGTAGTATAATAGTATATATCACTTTTATTTGCAACTTATTTAAAAAGATCATTAATCAAATTATTTTATTTTTATTATCATTTAAACAGTTTGGATACGAAATTAAAGTTTCAGATCATTGAAGTACACAATTAAGTGGTATTTTTGTTGCATTCACTTCACAACACATCTCATTTGTTTTGCTGAACAAAAGTTTTATATTTTAGTTGAAAATGTATTAACATTTATATTTAGTTTATAATGCTTTTCAATCTTATCGTTAAAAGTAATGGCATTAAAGTAATTCATTTGACTTTCATTTGTATCAAATCATCTCAACTTTTATATATTTCTACTTAAATAATGTTATTATTATTATAATAATTACTGTATATTTAATTATCAAATTTTACTTTTATATATACATACATTATTTTGTATATTTATGTAATTAATTTAAATGTATTAATTAAAATAAAATATAATTTATTATTATTTTAATACTTTATTTTTAAACGCCATATTAAAAATTAAATTTTGTTATAATAAGATATTATAAATATTAGGGGTGGTTCATATATTACGTTTGCACTTTTTAAGAAATCTTCAATGCCTTTGAGTTTGACATCAATTAATTTAAACAATAAAATAATGATTTAAATTATAATTTAAATTATTTTAAATATTTCAAAAAGTGAAAATAAAACTATTTCTTTTACAAAGTTATATATTTATTCAAACAGTTTTTATCAAAAGATTAACTTTGAAAAAATTAATCCTTAAATTATTTAAATTTTAACGTTATTAAGGTCTACACCCCTCCCTTTCGTTCGCATAGGTCTACACCCCCTCACCCAAGTGCGAACGTAGTATGTGAATTACCCCTTACCGGTATTTTAATTAAATCTTAGTTAAATAGATTTAAAAAATAAGTATAAAACAATTTAGATATAATAAAATTGTCAGTTTAACTAACTTTATATCATTTAAAAGCATCAATTATCTGATATTATTTGTTTCTGTAATCACTTACTACCACTTCATCAGCACAGTTGTACTTATAGTTTCAATAGTTTCAAGACATAGTATCAATAAATCTTAAGTGTGAAGTAAACCGCAAGCTTTCAGCTATAGATGTCTCAGCTATCAGTTTAAGCATTAATACAATGATATCATTGTAATGTGTAAATGCATTATGTAGTCAATGAATAGACAAAAATTACATTTTTTCAACTATTGTTTTTTAATAAAAACTAATATTATAATTGGCATTTTTTATCTTAAATGTGTTATTACTGTAATTAAATAATATATAAATTTAAAATGTCAATTATAATATTAGTTTTGATCAAAAAAAAACAATAGTTGAAAAAATGTAATTTTTGTCTATTCATTGACTACATAATGTATTTACACATTACAATGATATCATTGTATTAATGCTTAAACTCATACTAATGACATCTATGGCTGAAAGCTTACGGTTTACTTCAAAGATATGATTTATTACTATTACTAAAAATACCAGTGCTTTAAGCCATACGCGAAGGCAGTTGTTAGGGTTAGACATTAAATACATAAACTTAAATGTTTATATTATACTATATTATAATATATAAGTACAGTACTTATATTATATTAAAAATTTGATCCCAATTGATGTCACTCTCTATATACTATAAAAAAAATTAAGTTTATTTGCAATTTTACTGATGAAGTGGTACTAAGTTAGTACCGAAACACTAGTAGTGCCACAAATCAACAACAGATTATTGTTGCTATTAAGTGATGTAAAAAGTTAGTTAAAATTATAATTTTATAATAATATGCTTTAAAAATCTTAATAAAACAATTTAAATGTGATTTTTTGTTAATCATAATTTAATATACTGTACATTGTTTTATAATATCAATTTGATATTATAAACTCTAAAAAATTATCTAAAAAATTATTATTATAGATAATGAAATTAATATTTAGTATCATAATTAATATTATACAGCAAAACAAAATACAATATATTAAGTTATAATTAACAAAAAATCATATTAAAATTTATTATCAAACTTGATACTTATCTTTTAAATCTATTAATCTATTTAACTAAAATTAAATTAAAATTATTGTTTGTTTAATGTTTATTTAATATTTCAGAAAGAGATTAGTTGATTATCACACAAATTTGGATACTATTAAAAAAATAATATCTCATTATATGTAATATTTGCGACAAGATTTTAAGTAATTTACAAAATCATAATAATATACATAACTATTTTAATAATTTTGTCAGTTCGTGAGTATTACAGTAATATATTTTTTAATTATTATTTAATTAGTTAGCTCCACTTATAGCTCCATCAATAGTTAGCTCAAAACACGTGCAACAATACTTACGCGCTTACAGTTTATTATAAACAGTATATTTTATTTATTAATTTTTTATTTAATAAATTAAAATTATTAATAATCGCCGACACATTAAAAGTAATTGTTTGAGTGACATAAATATGACAAACATTTCCAAATTATATAGTAGTATAGATAAGAAAAAATTTCTGTGATAATGGTTAAGTTAAAATTTGGATATTTAATTTAATTGTTAAAAATTTTCATATATATAAATTTCATAAATATAAAAATATAACATAAGTTATTAGTAAAAAAAAATGAAACTTGGTTGCATTAATTAGTACTGTAAATAGTCTATGTGTGCATGATTACTTTTATAATGTTTAATAAACTACATTATCTATTATTTTAAAAATTAAGCTAGTAAGCTTTACCAGTCAGTATCTACTCTAAGGTATAAATTAGTGAATTAACAAATGTTATTTTTTTTAATAATAAGGAAATTAAAAACAGTTTGACTAACAATACATTATTAGAGAGTTAATGCATAATTAATTTACTAATGTAGAAAATAAAACAATAATTGAATAAAACTACAATTTTTTAAAATGAAAGTGATATATTGTATTAAATTATTTAATATAATTTTATATAACAATTATGTAATCCTGTAATACATTTTTAAATATATACTTTTTATAAAACATTTACTGAAAACAATACTCTCACTAATATTTTATACATTTTTTTAATTGATATTATTATAATAGCATTTTAATATTATAGTAATAATATAATTCATTGCAGATGTTTTACAAATGAGTAATTTTACTTACAGTAAATTTTAAGGTTTATTGCATTTAACAACAACAAAAATTTAAAAATAATATAATATATTTAAATAGAATTATTTTTATTGTATTTAAAGTAAGCTATAATAATATAATTTATGATAAATATAAAATCATTTAACTTATAAAATTGTATTGTATTTTGTCGCTTACATGAAACTTATAAAAGCTTATCATTTCATGAAAATAAAAATCAGTTGTGATTTTTCATATTTTTTATTAAACATTTTATATGACCTTAAGTTTAATAAAATGCATTAAGATTTTTAAATATTCAATAAATAGTATTATTTTACTTATAGTATAACTATAACTAATAAAATCATAATGAATAATATTAAATTTTTGTCAATTGCAATGATTTTATTAATTATAAATATAATTAAAAATTGTAATTGTCAAAAAGGAGGTGACATTATCATAATCGGTGGTGGAGGTGGTGGTGGACACGGGTATGTATTGTTTTATAAATCAATATATAGTTTTTAATACATTAATTGTATTGAAATTAAAGCAAAGGTGGTGGCGGTCCTACACTTATTAAAACGGGAGGTAAGCGTCGAAAAGGCGATATAATTATTATTGGTGGTCATGGAGGCGGAGGCGGAGGGGGAAAGAAGACAAAAATTATTAAAAAAATTGTGATACCAAAGTTTATACCTGTTCCCATCAAACATGGAGAAGATGAACATGGGGGTGGAGGTGGGTGGTAATCATTTATTAGATGACTTTCCTGTATAATAGTAAACTAACATTTTTAAATTTTTTTAAATTAAAACTAATGCACGTATTTTTGCATTTTTTGTACTTTATAATATTGTAAGTTTTTTTTATAATAATACTATTAAATAATAATTAATTATAATTTTAAACTCTAAATAACAATTTACTTATGTTTTATTGTACAATAATAAGCGCGAAATTTTCTATAATTGAGTATTTTTAAAATTAAAAGTTTGAAACACAGATGTTATCTAAAATACTATAAATATATTGATTATATGAATACTGTAGAGTTGCTAATTGTTAACAATGTCAGCGGAAAATAATAATATTATTAATAGTACTAATAGTTTGTCTAATGAAACGAATAAATCTTGTGATACAATGAGTGGACAAAAAGCAAACGATATCGAGAATGGTGTCAAACAACAGACAGTTAGCCAACCGGTGACAACAAATATCACAAAACAACAGCTATTAGAGCATAGTTTGAGTACTAAAAGCAAATCTGAGTCGAGTCTTAGTGATGGTAGATATCCACCGGTGAAGAAAAGTAAAGAAACTAAAACTAAACAAAAGAGGTCGGCCTGTAGTCAGTGTCTCAAAAGTGTCTTTGATTTATGCTATCCGTTGAGGTATTGGTACGGAAGGATATTTGCATTGTTAGGCATTTCGTTGGCCATACTCTTTGTGCTCATATTATTAACATTAGGCCGTTATTGGGATTAACATTATTATTATAATTGCTTATTCAACAAAATTCATTTATTTGTTTAAAACTAAGTTCATAAATATTGTATTAAATTTATAGTTTTGTAATTTATATAATTTTATTTTTTAAATTATCAATTTAATAAAATTGATTAATTGTACAATAAATACTTTCGATTTAAAAAATTAAATTACTAATACATTATATCATTAAATTAATAATAAAATATATAAAACAGATATTATGAACCAATTAAAGTTCAATTTATTACTTAAATTAATTGTTGATTTTGTTGTTGTTTCTGTTATATTTGTATTAGAAATGCCTATATTGTCTTTATTGCCTATAAATAAATATATTTTATATTAATAATGTTTATATTAATATTATAACTTATATCTATATAGTATATACTATATAAGTATTAGAGTATAAAATGTTATGATATACCCAATACTGATGAAATCCAATTGAATTGTTTGGAAATTCTGACAAAAATCATTAATTTTGGTCCACATTTTTGTTCAAAATGTTTATAACCGGATGAATATATACCAAGCAATGTTGCTTTGCACTCATTTTCCGTATATTGTATTAAAGGACTGCCAGAATCACCCTATTATTTATAAATATAATACAATATATTATTAAGTATATCAATATATACCAATAATATTGTACTTAACTGATCAATCGCAACCTGAATTATTATATGAATTAATGCATATAAAGTTTTTTGTTGTGAATCGACACAGTGGTGGAGGTATAGTTATATAATAAGTTTTCTTTAATATATTTATAGGCTTATCACCGGCAATACCTGTCTGTCCCCATCCAGCAAACAATACTTGTATTGGTTTTTCAATAGATATATCGTTATTAGTCATACAAACCCGATTAGCATATTTTTTATTGTAATAAATTAGTGATCTTAATTGTATTAAAGCAATATCATTGATAATATTTTTATAGATTATATAATTGGGATGAATGTGTATTGATTTGATATCCATTGGTTTGCCATTTAACTTATTGTTTGATGATATCCTTACAATCACATCACTTGGTTTTGCGACTTTATTTACACTAATTAAATATTAATAATTATAATCTCATTTAATTAATCATTTTTTGATTGAAATTTTTAAATATTAATTTACTTAATATAAAGACAATGAGCTGCAGTTAGTATCCAAGTTTGGCTTATAATAACACCGCCACAAAAGCTCATTATTCTTGTATTAATATCAATGATGACAATAACTGATGCAATCCATGGCATCTCATCGATATAAGCATCTGTTTCGTCAACAATTCTATTACTTATTTTGGGATCAGATTTGCAATAATTTGGATTTAATGCCAATCTTTCACTTACACCGCAAGCGATATTGGTTAATCGGAAGTTTAAAGCCCAGTGATAAAACAGTGTTTTTTCAACGGAAAATGCTTGTTTTGGTCCTAAATAACATATTCCGATAAAAATAAAAGTGCGGAAACACCTAAAACCTACTCAAAACTGACCTAACATACCTGACCTGACATACATAGCATAACATTACAGTAATCTAACTAATTGTTATTGTAAGCGCGAGAATATTACTATTGATAAAACTTAATAATAATACATTATTTTTAGAACTAAGCGCGAGATTAATATTTTTAATATTAATTATTCAATAGAATAATTTTTTTTTAAACCCCAGTATTATATAGATTAGGTTAAGTTACCATTGAAAATAAGGTTAGGTTACGGATCGAACACCAGGTTAGGTAACGGAGCAAACACTAATACATTAGGTTAGGTTAGGTTAGGTTAGGTTAGGTTAGGTTAGGTTAGGTTAGGTTAGGTTAGGTTAGGTTAGGTTAGGTTAGGTTAGGTTAGGTTAGGTTAGGTTAGGTTAAGTAACGGAGCAAACACTAATACATTAGGTTAGGTTAAGTTAACATTTGTGTAATACCATTATAATTAGGTTAAGGTTGCGGATCGAACACCAGGTTAGGTAACGGAGCCAACACTAATACATTAGGTTAGGTTAGGTTAGGTTAGGTTACGTTAACATTTGTGTAATACCATTATAATTAGGTTAAGGTTGCGGATCGAACACCAGGTTAGGTAACGGAGCTAACACTAATACATTAGGTTAGGTTAGGTTAACATTGAAATTTAGATTAGGTTGTGAACGAACACCATGTTAGATATTTATTATATTATTATATTATGAAAATGTTTTTATAATTATTTTATAATTGTTAATAATTATAATTTTTATTCTCGTGCTTATTATTATTATAATAATTTCTATATATTAAATTTTGCTTTTTTACACTATGTTTATGTATGTCAGCTCAGGTATGTTAGGCCAGTTTTGAGTATGTTTTAGGTGTTTCCGCACTTTAATTTTTATCAGTATATGTTTTTTAGGACCCAAACAAGTATTTTCCGTTGAAAAAACACTGTTTTTTCACTGGGCTTTATACTTCCGATCGGCCGCGATATTCTTATTATATAAAGTATTACATAATGTCATCAAAGTTATCATCAAAACTAATTGCAAAATATAGATTATAAACATATTTTTATTCTATAAAATTATATATTTATACAGTAGATAAATATAATATAGTTCAATGATTTAAATTTAAATTTCACGTTAAAATGCACTGTAATAAATAATATTAAATTATACTATTAATACAGAGTTAATTACATATTTTATACATACAGTATTTAAAATAATTCATACTTATAGAGCATTATTACTATTCTTTATATTTTTTATGTTATGACCAGGGTTTTAAAAATGGCAGGCATAAACAATAGATGCCAATTTTGCCAAATGCCTGCCCTGCCTCTGCCATGCCCTGGGCATCTATTTTCATGTGGTGACACCTATTATTTTAATTTTATATTATTAATTAATTTATAAAACATTGTTTTTATAATATATTTGCATGTATTTTTGTTTTGTATACCTTTAATTAAAAGGTAATATAATTGGAAATAAGTAAATTAATTGTAAATTTAATTAACACGTTAAAACACTAAATTACATTATTTTTATAAATACAGTTGCTTTTTAGCAATTTAAATTGGCAGGCAAATAAAATAGATGCCCAAAATGCCAGGCATTTATGGCATCTATTTGGGCATTGCCAGGGCAGGCATTTATTTTCTTAAAACCCTGGTTATGACACATTCAATATATTCCGGTAATGAAAATTATAATTTCTAATTGTATTTTTTACAAATAATATATAACCTTTTATAAATTGATAAAAAAATTGTATTCATACTATTTTTAGTATTACTATAATATTAATATCTCCTTTTATAATATGATTACTAAAGGATGTMAATTAAAGTTATTTCTTTTATAAATAACAATTTCATAAAAAAATCGAAACATTTTTTTATAACTCTTTTATTTTAGTTTCACAAAAAAACAACATATTTTTGTGAGACCAACCAAACAGACTTTAAGTGATTATTTTTTGTTGCAATTATTTTTGACATATATTTTGCAATTTAATAATTACTTGAACCGAAAGCATTGTGTGAGCTCTAACTGGTCCATGAATGCGATGACAACTCTTCTGCTGATTGAACCGACTTTTGACCACTTATTGCATCTGAAGACAACTCTGAATTGGAATCTCCAGAATCGGTGGTCACTTTTGAGATACGGGATATCATTGAGGGTGACAACGGTGTCGATTCAGTACTTGTAGTTGAAGAGGACAACTGATCCAATGTTTGTTCAAATTTTTTATTCGGCTCATAGTTTTGATTCAATGTCTTGAAGAACTCGTCTGAATCTGAGATGATCTCAACAAAGTCAGAGACAGAAGCTTCTGATTCAAACAAACTGATTGACTCTTTTTGCACAACTTTAGAGTTCAATGAATATCTTTCTACTGAATCGCAGGCCGTTCTCAGTGTCTCATTGTCATCGCAATAGTCATCGATGTCTAACTTTGACTTCAAAGAGTAGTTGAGAATCGAATCAAAGTCCGAACCAAAGCTTGAGATGGAATCACTACTTCCTTCAAAATCTTGGTCTTTGTCTTCATGACCCGTAAGCATACAATTGGACTGTATTTGGTTTGTTTGACAGTCAATTACTGGTAAATTTGAAGACATAGTCAAGTCGGACCAATTGGACCACTTGTAATCCAAACTACTTTCACTACTATCAGAATAGTAGCCTTCGTGTTGAGGATATATTTCTTCCTCCTCATAGAGTTCTTCACTAATCGATTCCAATTCTTGCATTTGATTTAAGTCTAAGACTTGAGAAGAAATCATTGGTCTCTTAGAGCTGTCTGTTGTTGGGAAGGAATACTTTTCAAAGTTTTGCATTTTTGTCGATACATTAAATTGATTCGCATATATTGATTCTCTTGGGATTTGGTAGTCATATTGTGACTGTCCATCCACTGACTGATTATCCAATTTGCGGATATTTGCAATCATATCATTCATACCATTTTCCAACTCATCTTCTCTTTCATGCAAAGACTGATCATCAGAAAGACTATTGGTTTCGGACATTCTTTTGATTTGGATTTCAATTTTTTGGTCTCAAATATATTTTAATTTGTGTTTTCTGTTATCCGTTAACTATTGATAAAAAATATTTGAATACAAAATGTAGTGTACAGTACTTTGGATATACTGTATGTATCGTATAACTCCCAAATGTTGGCACGCGATTAATATTTCTATATATCTTTACATTAAAGATTTATTGTCGCGCGATCTAACATAACTTAAAATTAACTAAAATATATCATTAAATATTATTAAATATTAATATATATATTTATATTATTGTCTCGTTATTCAAACCAATATATATTTATATAGTTTAGCTTACATTGCGAGACAATACTTATGTGAACCTAAACTGAAGTATATTCTTGGAAATGGTAAAACAATTTTGTTAATGTATGCGCGTGTTTGACAAACTATTATAAAATTTCAATTTTATTTTTTATTTAACAGCAATTGATAGGATTTTCTAATACTTATCATTAGTTGTAATTGTATTTATTTGTGGCAAAATTATGGTCCAGAAATTAAGTCATCGCACAGTATGGTTGTTGGGTATTATTATTCTGTCTTTGAGGTGATTACAAGTAAAATAAATTTTTAATTAATTAGTAATTCGTGTGTTGTTTTGTTATCAGTTCCGAGTATTTGACTACTCTTACAACAAGTACTGCTAAGCCAACCAAAATGGACAGTTGGATATGGATGTCACCGAATGAATGGTTACCAAAGATAGGACCCACGAACTTAATCCTAATCATAATACTTAATCTAATCAGTAATTTGATTTGTTGTGGTTTTCTAGTGTTTATTGTTTGGATGATTCTTCGAAGTGTTGAACAATTTTATAGCAAACGAAAACACCATAACAATACCGTTTAATAGGTCCACAAAAATACAATGCGGTTAATATCAATCAATTGTCAACTATAAAACAATTATTTATTTTCTAATTATTTAAATTTTACAATTTTTTGACAATTTCTTACTATATTAATGTTTTATTTATTAATTCTATTACTGTATAAACTAAATTAATAAAAAATTTACTGGAAATTTAATATTGATTATGATTTTAGTTTTGTCATAAAACTTATTACAGTATCTAATTTTAAATCGTTTATTACCGGTAATTGTATTATAAAATTACTCTATTTTATGATTATTAAAATACAATTTTTACCTTATATTTATATATTGCAAATAAATCAATAAGCAAATTGTATGTACTTTATTTAAAATGTTTAAAAACACAATAAATTATCAAAATTTACATTACATTAATAAATTGATGATAATGAGCCAATTTGCTGATACCGGTAATATAAAAGTATAAAATTTAAAACATTTAATATAAGCTTTCTTTAAAATGTATGAAAAATGTATATAATGGTAAAACAAATCCATAAATCTTTGAAAATGAAAACAATTTTTAATGAATTAATGATTATTTTAATCAAAGAGATCATCATATGAAGTGACGTCGCGGTCCGACCTATTTATTGGACAATAATGTTGTTTACTATTTGGCAATAAACTATCGGAAGTATTGTCATTAGCTGTGGAGTCGGGCTTTATGTCGAAAACTATACGTTTTCTATCACTTGAATTGACTTTTGTGATCTTCAAGTCATTTACCGTCCTATCACTCATTGAATTATTACTTAAACGGATAACTTTGTGGGCACTACTCGACGACTCAAACTTTATGGGACTTAATGGGAGAGCCGGTTCATCTTCAACGGGTGCGTCGATATCAAACCGATATCTTCGGCGAAAAGAATTCGTAAATTTTGTGGTCGGAGTAGATGTTGAGTGAAATCCATTAAGTGGTTCATCAATCAGATCTGATTTAATCATTTTTCTTTCACCATTTAATGATCTTTTGTGAGGAGAATCTAATGTTTTGTCGGTCGATGAACTCAAGTCAAACACAATGATCTGACGCTTGCGTTTAGCAGTGGATTCAGTTTCAGTACCGCTATGTATTTGATCCAAATGAAGGCAAATAGGTATATGAAGTAAATTACATTCTTTGTCATCACATCCAGTTGTCCGCCACTTAAAGCATTCGCCAGCAATCTCTGTACCGGTAAACTGTGTTTGCGGATCAGTGAGACCTTCGGTGATAAATGTATTACGATATCTAATGACGAGTCCGGCCAACGATTCATTTTGAATCATTTCTTTATGAGACCGTATCGTACGGATAGCTTTGCGGACGGCTTCCTCCTCAACAAATGTAATGATTGCTCGACTTTTTTCTTCATTAGAGTAGACTCGACAACGAATGATATCACCACAACTTTGCATAAGTTCTTCAAATTTTTCTTCTTCAAGATCTTTGGCCAATCCGTTGATATACAGTCCACGGTATCGGAAAGGATTAGATGGTAAGTAATCAACGGTTTCGTTGGTCTCACTGTCCGTAAGCATAGATTTCTTCTTTTCAATCAATTGTGCGATCAATGAGTCAATTGAATGGTTAGAGTCTGCAATGTTTTTCACATCAGTCATGTCATAGCCTTTACCGCAAATCACTTCAAGTTTGATGTCTCTAATCTCGTCGTCAATGAATTTACACCAAATAGCTATAGACTTAGCGATGACCAGTGCATCGATGGCCTCCTGGAAGCGCTTTAAACCTCTTAATGCATGTGCTTTGCGCCAAAACAAAAGTTTATTTCGGTATTTGACGGCTTCTTTCAGTTGATCGGTGTCTGATTTAAGTGTTTTATTGATGGCTTCTTCGTTCAGATCAATGGCTCTCTGGGTATCACTTAAAGCCGACTCGTAATCGTTGGACATGTCGTAACAAAAGGCTCGGTTGGCATACAGTGTCCACTCGTGTGGCGTCAGTTCAATAGCTTTTGAGTAGTAAACCATCGCGTCTTCATATTTGTCACAATCCAGTGCTTGTGTCGCCTGAATGGCCAACGCTTTGCTTCGGGATTCGGGTCTTAAGTCTTGTTTCTTTGCCCGCAACCAGTCGTTCAGTGTTAGCGGCGTATCGGTCGCGTCCTGTGATGATGAATGCGATGACATGTTTGCAATCCAATGATCACCCGATCAGTTGATCTCCACTTTGTTTGGCCACTCAATCGGTGGGTATTTTAATCAAATCAAATGTATGTCAAAAACAATAAACAAATCAAATGAAAACACATTTCAAATATTTATCAAATGTTTTGTTTATTAAAGTATTTCAATAATATGTTTGAGTTTTATCTTTAAATGCAATGTTTTGTCACATAAATGATGTGTTCATCTCTAGACTCTAGAGATCGACACTAAAACATGTATTTCAAGAACCGAACCGAACATTAGTTATACCCGAAAACTAATCCAAACAATTGAAAATTGTTAAAATCATAACCGTTTGTTAAAATTTTATAATTATAAACATTTTTTATTAGTTTGTACTGCAATGTAATAGTCATACTATTAATATTTATAATATTATCATCAAATGTTTATTAAATTTATGTGTAGACTTATAAATTTTATTATTTAATTTTTATGATTATCACTTAATTTTAGATAAACTAAACTTTTTAAATTATTAAAACACAACTAAAACCAAAAATATTGAATTTATTTTAGGTTCGGGTATTCCGAATGATCTACTTTTGGTTAAATATAATATTAAAGATGCAATAATTGTTACAATAAGTTACAATTAAATTTGATATTTTTAATAATTGTTTAATTTATTAAATAACACAATATTTATATTAGATTAATACACTTTTCATTATTTCATTAAAATTAATTAAATAAATTGTGAAATACATTACTTTTTATCTGCACAGTTATAGTTGTTCATTGTATATATCAATTATTCTGTGTGTGTGTGTGTGAGAGAGAGAGAGAGAGAAAGAAAGAAAGAAAGAGAGCTGATTTAGACCATACAATATCCATGATTTGTATCCCATATTAACGATAGGACAGCATTATATATGCGGACAGTTGTTCGAACACATATTATCTGTTTCCTTGCGTTAAAAATCCCAATATAGTTATGCGACCCAAACGGGTATCGATCTCGTGTTGTCGTACTCGAAAGCTAACAACTTAGCCTTTCGGCCACCGAGGCTCCATATTTAAACCATACAAACCATAATTCACATAATATTAACTAAATAACACCATAATTACAAACCATAAAATTATTTAACAGATATGAGTTTAAATTATTTGAAATAATAATTACAAAAACATAGCATATAATTGAATGTTTTTTCTGTAAGTTTATTAAAAACTTAATGTTTTTAGTATTGTATTACTAAATCCTATTCCAACTATTTTGAACCCAACGAAGCCATCGCATATCGCGATTGATTTCTCGCATGAAATGTCTAACAGTCCACTGATGCCAATCATACTTGTTATATATGATGGGCTCAGAGATGGTGTTCGGATATCTTAAGAATATAATGATTTCATTTTCATGTTTAGAATTAATAACCCTTTCCATGATTTGTCGGTAGAGTTTATATTCAGACCGACAAAACCATTGGTGCAGCAATTGATGGGCCAAATCAAATGTAAGGCCAGGTATTATTAGATTGTATGATATGAACAACCAATTCATTATCGACAGGAATGTTCTTGAGTTGAGAAACCGCACGAATCTAACGGTAAGTCCGGACTGATTTGATTGAATGAACTCATCGATAGACATGATTTGAGGCATTTGTGTTTGATATCGGATAATGCGGTCGTCCACAAACTTGTGGCCACAGGTATTACACGGACGATCCTGACTGGAGATGATCCACGGCACCAAACATCGATAGTGATAACTACCTGTTTCTCCCATACAGTTACAAGGATTGATAAGCGATTTGAAAGTATTTTCAAACTCATCGTATTCACCGCCTAAGCAAATCACACATTTAGGTGGATCTGTCGGTGCATCCGCCCACTCATAATCGCTATCCTCATCGCTGTTGTAGTGTTGTATGGGAAGCATTTTAGATGACCTGTTCCTCTAATAACCTAATTAGGCTTTTCAGTGGTTCATAAGTTTAATTAATTGTTGTTAAAATTTTTATTTAAAAAAATTATTCCTAATTATTGTAATTGTCTACTTGTAGTTGAAAAGTATTAATTAGTATTAATCAGTATTAATTGAAAATATAAATAGTAATTAATTTTATTGATTGGGTATGGTATGTACATTATTTAATTATAAAAGTATTAAATTTTATTAAAATAAAATATTTTAATATAATCTTTTTAAAAAATATCATTAAATATTTATTAACTGTAAGATTTAGGATTTGTAATAATTTAACAATTTAGATAATATTACAATAAATATTTAAATTATTTAAAAACATTATAAAATATAAATTAAAAATGACAAAAATTTTCAATACTATTCTTATTAATTGTAACATTGGTTTGAGAGCCTCCTCTTAATACATTAAATTCAATTGATTGACTATCGGGTTCAGCATTTAAAACATCAATGATCTCATCAATTGTGTCCACTTGTATGTCATTGACAGTATTAATCACATCTCCTATATTAAAAACATTTCTTCAAAACAAAACCATAGTATTGTTATTATTAAGTCTTATTATTAAATCAATAACAATATTAATGAATACCTGACACTATAGGCATACGGCATAAATCCAGAGACAATACATACAGAATCGTAATATTCAATGACAACACCGATAAACAACTTATTTGTGAACAATTGTTTTCTCTTAGTCTTTAGATTTTCATAGACAGCCATCCCATTACTTGTAGCTCTGGTTAGAAAACCTTCAAAATATTGATAATTAAAAAAACTAATCAATAGATTAGATCAAAACTGAAGACAACGGTTTACCTAAAAGATCATCTCTTCGTGTTATAGAAACATCTCTGAACTCTGTTTTTGCAAACAATACTCCCATCACTTGTCCCGTTTGGTTAAGCACTGGAGATCCGGAAAAACCTTTACTTAAATTGATTTTCCAAGAAGTGTATAATTGATTTTCAGGCCACATAAGTGTACCATAAAGTAAATATCCGGTAGAAAAAGTATAACACCGTTTTATATTACTTATTATACCCACACCTAATGAATAACCGATTTTTGGATTACCGATAGTTATGACTTCATCTCCCACTTCCGAGTCATTGTCAGCTAATGTCAATTCATTTAATTTATTGTCGTTAACTAACGGGAGTTTCAAAAGTGCTAAATCCAGGTGTGGTTCGACATAAATAACTTGAGTCCACCAAAGAAATACATTTTCATAATTTTGTGGATCTGATGGATCGCTGTCAGCTATCAACTCGACCGGTGATATATCCATTGAAAAGTTAATTTGTACAAAATGTTTGTCCATAACGTTATGATAATTTGTAATTATGAGTCCCTCATCGCCAAACACTACAAACCCTGTCCCCTGCACTCCCTTTTCCGGATTAAGTTTATCGCTGGACCACACTTTAACTATTGAATCAAAATTATCAATTACTAGACTACTCATCCATTCTTTATCATCCATGACTAAAGCATTTCTTATTGATGACAACTTTGGTTTTACTATTATTTGCCATTTGATGGCTTTTTCAGATGTCGGTCGGCTTCGGTATTGACACCAATGATTTGTGCCGATGGCTGCGGTCGTTAGCCATGAAAACCTAAGATTTTATTATTTAATAAACAAATTTAATACAAATATATGTACTTTTACTTAACAAACCATTTGTATGAAATTATTGGACAGATTTTATTCATATCTTTGTAATTATTGTAATAAAACAAAATATTTTTAATTGTGACAAATACTTGCAAATTATAGTACAGTTAAGCAATTGATTTATACAATATTTTTTAATAAATATAATTGCTGTAATTTAAAAATTTATTTCACGAGATTCATTAAAATGATATTAAAAATTGCAATATTGCTAATAAATTATTATTAGTAATAATATAGAAATTTTCTATTATACAATTCAGAAAATAATAGAAATTTAAATTAATATATTATTAAAAATGTAAATAATATATAATGAAGACATTAATTATTAGCAAAAATTAAAAATAATTTCATTAAAAATTGATATTTATTAGTCAATTAGTTCATGATCAACTTTGATTTTAAAAATTTAATTTATTTTATAAATAATATTTAAAAATTATAAATAAAAATATGATTTGTTTAGGCTTGTGGTCGACCTTTTAATTTGCTTTCATTGCCGCCAAACAATCTCCTGACAAACACTACTTGAGTTACCGTAGAGACGATAATAACGACACATTGAATGAGTGACCAATTCTGGACGTATCGGTTGTTACTAATAATAAGTAACCAATCCTTAAAAGTCTCTCTTTTCATTCGCTCTAAATGTGTATAAATTACACCAATATTTGTATCAGTTTTTTGCATATGAGCCGACATATTGGCCAACTTATCTAACGGTTCATTGATGGCCATTGCGTATTGAGACCACGAGTCCTTTTGATAGGCCCACAAATATATACTAATCAGTTTGGGCTCAAACATGTAATTTGTGTTAATTATACAAAAACTATAGGTTCCTATTTTAAAATATTCATTCAATCAATATATTAATATTTTATTATAATAAAAATTTATATAATACTACAAAAAAAATAATTAATTACTAATCTATTATTTTTATATTATTACACATTAAATAATATGATTGAAGAAACATTTTTATATCTTTAATTAGAATAACTTTTCACATTAATATCTAATGTCTAGTATTATGAAAATAGTAATAATATATTTCATTATATTAAATGCAATAATTATATTTTACAAAAAATAAATATATATAAAAAATTATAGTATTGAATACCTGACACAAGTACGCCGTGTTGTAGTGTAATATCGTTAGTCATCTGTTTTTTATCCAATACTTGATTATTTGGTCCAATTATTTCGAAATCAGTTGAGTTTGGTTTGCCTACCATTACAGACATTGTGGCATAAAAATCATATCCCGGTTCCAAATGTTGATAATAGCATTCAGTCTGTCCGGACTCTACTTTCACTTTGAATTCAGTATTTATGGCTATTTGAGAATTTTGATGAATTATCTCAAAACTATAAACATTATGACATAAATTGATTACAACAACAGTCAAAATAGTAATAAAAAGTTTACTAAAATATTTAGACGTGGAATTAGTTGATTTCATATTTAATATTATGTATATATTTTGTATTTTGTTTGTTAAATAAAATTTTTTTACTAACATGTATTAAATTTTTAATAAAAATGAAAAAATTACAATATCATTGATTAAATCCATTGTCATCGAAATCAGCAAATATTATAATATTTACTATAGATATTTATTATTAATAGTTTATATTGATTTCTAATTTAAATTACGATTGTTTTTGATTTTTTACTAAATATATTATTTAATAGTATATTAATATTAATTGATATAATTTAATAACTTGTTGATTAATTTATTTTTTTTAGTTCAATAGCTTTAATACAATATTTGATAGCAAATAAACAATCTAAGATTTGCATGAGTGTGTAATACACACTGAGTATTGGTGAATAAATATGTTTATTTTATTAATAAATTATTTTTAATATGAATAATGTCATAACATTTTTATAAAATATAATGATAAGTTTTTAAACTAAAATATTTTACTAATTTCTGAATATTTATTGTTGAAATATGTCATGTTTCAATAAAGACAATAAATTAGTTATTATTGCATAAATATTATCATGGTCAAAAAAAAGTTGATACTTAACAAATAAATTACTTTTTATACATTAAAAACATGATTTTTTAACTATTAGATCGTTGACCTTTATTTCATTGCATACTATGTGTTATCACTTTAATATAATTTTATAATATAATGCTGTTAAAACTAATTAACTAAAAATAAAAATACATATATTAAAATTTATTAAAATTTAATATTATCTAATCTAGTCTAATCTAAATCTAGTTATGTTAACCTATTTAAATGTAATTAAAACTATTATATTAATAAATTTATTTGATTTAACATTAAGCAACAGTAAGTTTTAATATCTCAAAATCATTTGAAAAAATTGTATAAAATTTATTGAAATATGTTTAGATTTGTGTGGATCAGGAAATTGGATCAAATATGGTGATGAAAAGTGTATACTATTTATTGAGAAAATGTTGACGCAATCAGAAGCCAGAGATCTGTGCAAATCTGAAGACCTAAGAAACAATCGAACCATTGATTTGTTATCAATTCATTCAATTGAAGAGCAAAACTTTGTCAACGATTATCTGACAAAATTGAATGTTGAGGACACTGTTTGGTTAGATTTGATGCGTTTAGATAAAGACGGCAAAGAGTTTAACTCATTTGTAACCACCGATGGAGAACAACCATTGTTTGAAAACTGGGCCATTAATAAGCCTACCGGTGATGTAAAAAAACGATGTGTCCAAATGAGAGGACCCATTGAATTAAAAGACAAAAATACTGTCGAAACAAATGTTGAATCCAAGATGTTTTCAATAGGAAAATGGGAAGACGTTGTCTGCTATAAGAAAAATACGATTTTATGTCAAAAGTTTGTTGAATGGGATTCATTGACTCTTCAGAAGACAATTCTAAAGACAAAAAATCAATTGAATTATCTTTCAAAAGCATATAATGACATCAGATTAAGAGCTGGCGATTTAAATCAACAAAAATTAAAACTAATTGAAGACGACTTAAGAGCTTTTGATGAAAAAAATCATTTTCTTGAGTCAAAACTTGAGGTCATTAACAACAAGACAGATGTGGCGCTCAGAGATATGGCAGCCAATGAATACTATATTAGAGAGATCATAGATAATCCAGGTCTCTCTTATAATCAAAATAATTATCTTTATATTGTTATATATAAACCTATTTATTTCTATTTAGTTCCCATTGGCTTTGTCTATGTTCAACTCCCGGGCCAACCGGAACCGGGTGTTATTTGGCCGACACTGCAGTGGACTAACATAAGTAGCGAATACAGTGGACTATTCTTTCGTGTGATTGGCAACGATTCGGAACCATTTGAGACCATACAGACAGACCACTCGCCCAGAATCGCTGCAATTGTCACACAAGTAAAGCCAAAGCCGGGTATTACTCGCAATTATAACGAACAGATCAGACCTAATGATAAATGGAGTCCTCCTCTGTATACCGGTTCCGATGGCGGCGATAATAACTATTATATTTCATTTAAAATGTTTTCCGGTGAAGTCAGGCCTAAAAATACAGCTATTTATATCTGGAAACGCACTAAATAAGCACATAATTATCATATAACTAAACTATTAGTTAATTAATCATTGAATTTCATTTGTAATATTAATCATGTATTGTATTTAATATTTAATATATAAATTTAACAAAAAATATTGATAAAAAATTTATTTGTTTTAAATTTTGGTTGAATTTGACAAAATCTTTTTGGTATTTAAAAATCTAATATCATGAATATAAAGTAACATTGGGTATTTTAATTAATTAGTTTTAATTTTTTCAGCAAAAAATGTTTTAATTAATTTGTCAATTTTTAATTTGAATTCAAGGTAAATTTAAATTGAGGTTACCCATGAAACATTTTTAATATAAATAGCTTAATATTTTTTAAAAACATTTCATAAATAACTTTATAATTTAATAATAAATTAAACAAAAATTTATTAAATTATATATTGTATAGAAAAATGAACAAAACTTTATTATTCGTAACAGTATTTGTCTTCATGTCATTTGTTGGACTTATTTGTGGTGACGATGACAACCAAAATGGCAATACATATGAAACAAGTGGTCAAACGGGTGAACTTACCTGTGCTGTCGAATGTCTTAAATTCCATTATTGCAAACTAAGTCTATTCTCCCGAAGCCAATGTAGTCATCCTAAGTCATGCAACTGCTCTATAATGGGTTAAACATTATCTCAAAATAAATGTAAAATAATATTATTATTTTAATGTATTACAAAACTAGACTTTTTTTATTAATATACAATTAGTAATTGTCAATAACATATCAATTGTTTTCTATAATTTTTGTTTTAATAATTGTTTAATTAGATATTTTTCTAAGTTTATTAAATAAATCATTTATTAAAATTAAAATTTTTGAATTTTATTTTATTTTGTTAATAGTTCAACAAACTTTAACTTTAAAAATTTTAAATAACAAAATATTTATAATTATGTCAAATCTCTAAAAATCAAGTGTTTTTACTTTAATGAAATAATTTTAAAGTTCAATAAATGCATTTAAAAAAATATTAGAAAGTAACACATTTCTACCTAATTACTACTCAGTTAAATATTAATTATATAAATAGAGACTTTAAATTATCATTGAGTTAATAATAATTTTTTGTCGACTAAATTAACTTAATCTATACTACACTACTAAAAAGTATGATTATTATTAATAATAGTAATTTCCATTATTAGTAATTTATTTTTTATAATAGAAATAATGAATAAAAAAATTTTGGTCATCGCTTGCATTGTATTGTTGGCTATTGTGGTGTCGGACGTGTCAGCTGATGGACCACTGACTGAGATTAGTTGTGGTATGGAATGCATGAAATACCAGTCCTGCAAGTTCTCAATACTGGCCAAAAACGATTGTGTGGCTCCAAAATCATGTAACTGTGCTCTACTCGGCAAAAGAAAATAACTGTCCAATTAATTTATAATATAATTTTATTTTAATCAAATTAATTTCATTAATTTTATTTAATTATAAATTTGTTTCTTGTTATTCAGTCTAATATTTCTAATTTATTTAATTTTACACAATTTATATTTTAATTGTTTTTTGTTATTATTTTCCTATTACTTTCCAATTTAATATAAAAAAAATAAATTTTGGTTTCTGTATATCCTTGTATTATATAACGTATTTCTTAGCTAATATTTTTATTGTGTCGATACTAAAACTATTAGATAAATCAATATTTAAAAATTTATATATAAAATATAATTTAGACTTTAAATTTCTAAAACTTTATCAGTTCAATAATTAATTTATGGCTTATTTTTTATAAAAAATTAAATTAAAATATTACTTGAGTTAATTAATTTTTTTTATTAAAATTACATATATAGTAGATATTTTATTTATTACATTAAAAAATCATATTAAAATATACTGCAATAACTTATCAATTATTATTAATCATCAATGTCAGATATGTTTGGCCTAAAAAATTATTAAATAGATTTTTATGAAAAATTTTATTTAGTTACTAAAAGTGATAATTATTTATAATGTCATTATTTTTATTAGAAAATCTGTATAAATTACAATAAGAAAGTCGGATCTGTTTTGATTGCAATTATCAATCTTTTTCAGTATTTCTAAATAATTAATTGCATTAACAACATCAAGATAAATAAAATGACATAAAATACATATTTTTTATATAAAAATAATTGTCACCGACTATAAATATTTTTGTATAGTAATATCAACAATAATTTCAAATATAGAAACAATTATTTGTTCAATTATACATTTTATACATAATATATACAGTATATATATAATATTTAATTTACTAATTATAATATTATTCAGTTTGAAATTTTCTATAACTTTGTCATATGTTATCTGTGAATCTTATAACACTTTGTCAACTAATTGTAATTAAATAAATTTTTTTCGAAGAGTACACTAGTATTTAATTTTTATAACTATTAAAAGTTAATAAATTTTTATGATTAGTTTAAAATTAAAAAATACAAATTTGAATTAAATTTAATTATGATTTATTTGCTTTAAGTGGAGCACATAAGCTGAAGGCTTAGTAGTAGTTTAACTTAAATTTTGGTGATAACAACAAATAAAATGGTTATTAATTTCCTAAACATTTTAGTGTACTATATGTGCAATTAAATAAACATTTTATAAAATGTAACCCAAAAAGCAAATGTGTTGTTTGCAGCACTAGGAATGGCTACCATTGGTATCAAATTGATAGCAATTTCTATTGCTATAAACGCCCGCGATTTTAAACACGACTCTCTCGTATCCCGTGAGTACTGGTTTACTGCCTATGACTACATCGTGGTCGGGGCCGGCACTGCCGGCAGTGTTTTAGCCGCACGACTGGCCGATGACATCACCAAAACAGTATTATTACTGGAGGCAGGAGGTGCTCAAAATTCGTCCACTGATATACCCGGTATATATAATATATATATATATATATAAGACTAACATTTTACATTAAATTATGAGTTATAAAATAATTTATTGAATAGCATTGAGACCGTCACTAAAGGGTACAGAGATTGACTGGAATCATGAAATACTGCCCCAAAAATATGCTTATTTTGCGCGAAAAGAAAGTCAAATACCTATACCTGCGGGCCGTGTGTTTGGAGGAACGTCAACACTAAGTCATCTCAACTATTATCGGGAAAGTCCCGAATATTTTGATTTGTGGAACACTTTGTATGACATCAAGAATTGGACATTTAATGATGTTTTGCCTTACTTTCAAAAATCAGAAAACAATTTAGACTCAATTGTAGTTCAATTGAGGGAAAGTCAACATAAAACAGGTGGTCCTATAACTGTATCGACACCAAACTCGGACAATATTTTACGGAAATACCTAATGGCAGCCGAGAAGATGGGATATAATGAAACATTATCTGATGGCAGACAACCATTTGGTGCGACAATAATGCAACAAATGGTCACTAAAGATGGTATTGCTTTGTCCACATCGTCGGCATATCTGGAATCCAAAGTGCGGCCAAATCTCAATACTTTTGGCAATGCATTTGTGACCAAAATAATTTTCGACAACAAGAAACAAGTGGTTGGCATCAAGTTTCAAAAAGAAGGCAGTTTTTGGACTATCAAAGCACGCAAAGAGGTTATCCTATGTGCCGGTGCTATTGGTAAGTCATTAGTCTAGTATTTATCAATTGATTTATAATTTAACATATAATCATAGGTTCGCCTCAATTGTTACTTTTGTCGGGAATCGGACCTAAAGAGCATTTGAATGCATTACAAATACCTCTCATTTCAGACTTAAAGGTCGGAACAAATGTCAAGCATTCAGTGTTTGTTGAAATCAATTATAACATCAAAGATCAGAAAACATCCGAAAAGCCATTGATGACTACCGATGTTGAGTATGAGTATTATAATGAACATACTGGTCCATTAGGTTATATTGCTTCAGGGATCCATTGTTTTAAGGAAATATCATATGAAAACACAAATATAAGTAATGGGTGTATATTACCCCACATTGATGTGTTGGACGAAAAAATGGATAAAGTTGTCGAAAATTTTCATTTAAGATATGAATGGGACGACTATTTTAAGCCTTATTTGGGTCATTTGGTATTCAAACTTAAAGCTGTCTTACGTCGAGCCCGTAGCTCAGGTAGTTTACAGC
The DNA here is from genome assembly GCF_028296485.1 of Oppia nitens. NCBI lineage: Eukaryota > Metazoa > Arthropoda > Arachnida > Sarcoptiformes > Oppiidae > Oppia > Oppia nitens. The sequence continues at coordinate 1,685,579 of NW_026533251.1, forward strand.
TCGAGTCTAACAATGCATTTGCCAAACCTTTGATTGATCCGCGACTATTCAGTGTGCAGTCAGATGTCGATGATTTGGTCGATACACTAAAACAGGCAATGAATGTGATTCACTCGACACACTTCTCTGAATATGTCGAGCCATTTGTAGTGCCAGTTCCCGGTTGTCAGCCTTGCTTTTATGACAAGTTTTGTGATTCATATTTGCGTTGCATTGTCTATACTATGACTGATTATATTCAATTGGTTGGCACGTGTCGTATGGGTATAGCTAATGATACCGAATCGGTTGTCGACGAAAAGTTTAAAGTTAAAGGTGTGACGGGTTTGCGTGTTATCGATGCATCCATACTTCCGGTGCCAACCGAGCAATCGCTGGCTATTGTAGTGATGTTAGCTGAAAGAGGCGCTCAATTTATTGATGAGGAATATAAAAATCCATTTAAAAGTTTATGGTCTCCACCAGAAATCAAATTTAATTTGACCCAGTTTGCTTTTCCATTTAATTTAACTAGATACTATGTTCCTATTTCCCAATATCAACAAATCAATTAATTAATTAATCAATCAATTAATAAACTAATAAAATTTATTTATATTTATATATTATTTTAATAATAATTTAAACAAATATATCATTTTTTTCATTGATATAATGTCATACATTTTATTTTAATTAATAATTTATATAATGTTTTAATTAATTAATGCCAAAATTTGGTTTAGATGTGTGTTTGATTATATCTAGATTATCAACTACAGCTCCTTTCTATAACAAATAAATTGGTGGTAATATTTATATTTTAATTTATTGAATAACATTTTAATACAAATATATAAATTATACAAACTTTATCGTCAGATATTTGTTGGATATTAATATGACTTCCATTGGTTATTGTCATTACAGTGTAACCGTAGTCCTGATTATATAGAGCAGTAAAATATGGTTTACTGTGAACAGGTGGCTGTTTCATAAAACAACCCTTTCCATTAAAAATTACAATTATTATTATATTGAATATTATACAGATTTTTATTTTTTATGTAAAATTATGACACTCACAGCTGAGCCAGTTATTATATGTACCGGTGCTTTTGGATTAACATATGCTTGACTATCATTATGAATGGTATTGTTATAAATAGGCCACAATCTTTCATACATGTGCTCGTGGCCCCAAAAATTTATATCCACGCCATACTTGTAGAACAGTTCTTCTAAACCATAGTGTCGGAGCCCATCACTTGATTTATAGCCTAATCTTATCTGGATAATAAAATAAATACATATTAAATAAATATAAATATTTTAAATAATCAAATACATTATCATCTGGAAATAGGGAATATGGAGGTCTATGTGCCATTGTAATGATCCATGGTCTTTTTTGTCGATTCTCAGCTTTATTTGCTTCAATTAAATCATTTTCAAGCCATTCATATTGAGCTTTCATTTCTGATACCCCATCACCAAGGTTGTATTTTATATAATAATAAAATTCAGTTGATAGAGCTATAATATGTGCCGGACCTATATTATAACTCCAGTAGTTATTATTGATCATATTATTGCTTTCAGACATCATTGAAAACCGGTTATTATAATTGGAAAAATTGCTAAAATAAAAAATAATTAAAAAAAACTATATATAATATATAATAGTTGTAACTTACTAATGATATTCATGATTTCCAGGACATGCCTGATAAGGTACATAAGCTGCCATAGTTTCAATTTGTCGAAAAAACTCATCGCCCACTCTAGCATTATCCTTTTAATGTCAATAAAATTTTCAATTAATAAAAATGACTTTAAGATTAATAAAATTGAAACTAACATCTATAAGATCGTAAGCAAAGTCGCCTGTAATTACAATTATTTATTAATCAATTATAACAATTACAATACCAGTGCAAATATGACTGACCCAAATGCATGATCATGTCATACATTCCCTGTTGGGCTTCCTCTTGAAGTGGACCTAAACTCTCTGCTAAGACATTACCCAAATCGCCGTAAACAGCAATCCTTGGACTCCAATTGCTATCATTTTTTAATGTTGTAAACGCATAGATTGCACTCCAACCCTCTCTACTACCACAGCGATAGCCTATTCAACAAATTATTTTTAAATCAGTCATATTATTATACAGTTATTAGAAATAGAAAGTATAAATAAAACATTATTAACGATATTTAACTCCCGGTTTAAGATCATTGATAATCACTCTATGGATATACATTTGCCTCTTTTCAGGTCCACTATCTGTAAATAGTGTAGCACTTCCAGGTAGAGCCCATTTATCTAATTGACAATTTCCAAACTTAACTAATGAACTTTCTGTTTGATTAAATGTAACCCATGTAACAATAATATCACTTTTTGACGCTTTATTTTCAAAAATAAATATATCATATAAATAATATAATATTTTATAGATTTTTATTAAACAATTCAATTGATTAAATTAATATTAATTAAATAGCTTACGTCCTAATGATAAATGAATTTGTTGCGGTTGACTATAAATTATATGCGTATCACTGGCCAAATAAATTGATACGAAATATAAATAAATAAGAAATATACTTAAATAAAACATTGTTATAGTTAATTAGATAATTATTACATTAATATTATCAATTTTTATTAATTTATTCAACAAGATAAATTAATTAGTTTTTTATTGTTTATAAATATTATTTTATTAATTTTTAATTAGTTTATTAATTTTATTTTTGTTTGCTAAAACAATACTAAACAATGATAAATTTCAAATTTTTTGGTTAATAAGTAAATAAGATTTTATTTATACAACTGTCAATACTGTAATATAATTGAACATACATTTAGTTATTATATTTGATAATATTACATTGATAATCTGCAATAACTTGTCAATAAGTATAATATATTATAATAAATTTATTTTAAATTATATCATCATATTGCAAAATCCTTCAAAAATAATTTTAGTTTTTAACATTATAATAACAATTGTTTTTCTAGTTACAGTAATATTGAAAAATAATATTAGTATTAATAAAAATTAATTTTTTATTATAAATAAATATTTTGGAATAAATGTTGTAATATATTAAATTAATTCGTTATTTATTTGAATATAATGTTTTATTTTATTAACATAAAAATATGACATTCATTGAAAAATTGCTTTTCATATGCTAATAAACTTAAATATAATAGGATATTAAATTGATTTTTTACAAAATGTTTTAGCAAAATTTACATTAATAAATTACTTAAAGTAAAATAAAATGTATTTATAAAATAAGGCTAAAATACATTTTAAAGCAGTCAAACATTTTTATCAAAAATTTACTTTAAATATTTTTATAATTTTAATTAATTTTATTAATAATGAATCCGATTCCCTTATTTTCAGTGCAATCTAATTTTGAATGTTATACTGGCGATCAATTTCTACACAATTCAATACATAATTTTGGTTATAATTTTACATCAAAAGGAAACTTTACATTTAGTTGGAGTGATGCGGTTTAAAATAAATAAAAATAATTTAGTTAATATAATAATTATTATAAATTATTTATTGTAGATTATGGGCAAAGAGGATGGATTTTTTTGCGGCCCATTTGTATTAATTATCAAAGCGCTAATAAAACGCTTACAATATAAGTTTAGTTTTATTATTAAAACTAATAAATTTGACTTGAATTTGTGTTTTTTTAATTAAAAAATTTAGTGCAATACCTATTTATATTAACTCCCAAAATGTGTCAATAGCTAATGGTCAATATCAATCAATTATTGACAAAATATTTATTGATTATGTCATACAAAATGTATATACAGTATTTAAAGATTATTTAAATTTATAATTAATTATAATTTATATTTTTAAAAACCCGATTATACAGAAAATTCAAATATTGTTAAAATACGATACAATTAATAGGCAAATGAGGACATCCGGTCAACTATCGGTTGCATTATTCAGATTTGTGCCACTGATGAACATTTTAGGCATGAAATATGCGTCCAATCAAAAGGATACCCTATCAGCTATTAGTGGAATATTTGATATCTGGGTATATTGTAACTACCAGTGCCCCCATATTTATTAAATAATACATCATAAATAAATAAATTTATTAATTTGTTTGTTTTCATTTTATTTTTTAGTCGTGGTTACTATTAATTGCATCGTTTTTGCTAATATGCAATATAATGACATTATCTAAATTTCAAATATCCATAAAAAATAAAACACTTAATTGCTTTCAAGTATTTTTGGGCGAATGTTTATCTATGGTTGAAATAATTTGCTTTCACTGTAAGATCTGTAAAATTTAATATTAATTATTTATATATTATTATTAATAATTATTTATTAAATGTTAGATTATAATTTAAATACCAAATTTAAATTTCAACGTTTAATATATATCAGTGTATTTATATTATCTTTGATTGTATTTCAATGCTCGTCGAGTATAATACTATCGCGAACTATACATAAGGATTATGTAATTATTGAGACATTTAATCAACTATTGGAAAGACATGATATAAATCCAATTGTGTTATTACCGGCTAAATCACTTAAAAAGATTGAAGTAACTATAAAACCATTATAACTATAAAATTTAAGTAATGAAGGGAATAGTTTCAGCTATTCCTCTAAACTATTGAAATAGTTTAGAAATAATCAATATTATCAAATATTGTATTAAAAATAATTTAGTAATTATTTATTTTAATTTAAAATAATAGAAATCTAACAATTATGTGGAAAAAGCCATTATAGATAAAAGTATTACTAATAATGATTTGCATACTGATGTTACACTTGTTAATCTAGCAATAAATGCATCGACTATTAAATCAAAACTTAATACTCACTGTATTATTGGTGACATTTATATGATTAGATTATTGAAAGGAAATGATCGCAAACTGTTTTATGGCAAACAAAACTCATTAACAACTCATAATTCTCAGTTCTTTAGCAATGAAATAGACAAACAATTGTTTAATACAATGGAAAACATGTAATTATAAAAAATAATTATTTATATATATATATAAACTAATTTATTTGTAATTTTTAACACGTGATTAAAAAATGTTAGAAATTATGTTTTTATGGAAAATCGTTTATTGGAAAAATCAATTATAACAGCATTAGATTTTGGATGGAAAAGTCACAAACAAATATTTGGGATGTCTATGTATGTAACTATCAATTACAATGATAACCAAATACATGTATTCAATTTATCCAACATGAAAATTGCTTTTGGACCATGGTTGTTTGGCATAATATTAGCTATAATCATATTTCTATATAAATCATGTATTTACCGATATCATAAATTATCTAGTATTAGATCATATTCCCTCCCTAATTTTATTTTCCAAAAGTTCCTTATGATTCCTGCTCTATGGGAATTCCTAGGAAATCTATTTCGTTAACTAATAATTTTTTTGTATAAAATTTCGGTTTATAAGTTAAATATTAATCATAACTTTATAAAAATAATTAATTTTTTTAGTTGAGTGTTTATAAATTTTCACTGGATAATATATTTATTGAAAATTATTTGTCAACTGTAAATTATGTATCAAAATCTGTGTAATGAAATATAAAATTATTATAATATTTCACATATAATTTATATTTATAATAAAAAATAATAAAAATCTTTTAAACATACAATAATATAGTTAATGATAACCATCGATGGCTTTAATATATTTTTCATCAATTATTAATGGGATTAGTTTAGCTCTGAAAAAACATAAAACATAAATTAGTTACAGTTTACTATTTTATTATACAATACTATATATATAATATAATACCTGATTGGCATCAATATAGCAATTACTACCGGATAAGCCATTTGAACGTATGGCCAGACACTGAAGGCAAAGAAACAGAGAACAGCTGATTGAATGATTTGAATTGCAGTAAACAAATGTATGACATTTTGTGGACACCGGCGTATGTAATGATTGGGTGGATATGATGTCTGTATACATAAATTTATTTTTTTAAAAAATATTATACTATTAATTGTTAATAATATTATTAATAATTGAATACTTGTTCAGTAATAAAGAGTAGCATTCGTTCAACAAAAGAGTTGCCACGAAGTGATGCAATGGCACAGTAGAGAAACAGACCGTTGAGGACAGCAATCGGTATATAATCGAGTGGATGGGGTATCAAAAATAGTGAGACACCAATCAGCGCGTGTGTCGCCAGTTCGGTGACACGAGTTTCACGCGCGCGAACCACTTCTTCAGTTACGTGTCCGCTGGCGTCGACCAGTCGATGAACATCTGCCAGACTGCGGGCGTGAATGGGTGAGTGCGGTAACATACCATTCATCCAGGGAAGACCAAACAAAGACAAAAATATGTTCAGTACTCCGACCACCAGTAGATCCCAGTGATAGGCTTCGCCTTTCTTTAGTTTGTTGCTCGGATTGTTCACTAAAGCTGCAGCTGTCATATGATATGATATAATATAATATATATATATAAATATAGTTTAATATTAACAGAATTTATATACAAATGTTTTGGTCCATAAAGAAGAGCAGTGACAGTGCAAAGCCCAACACAAGTGATACAAATATTGAAGATATGGTTAAACTCTTGAAAGTAATTATTTTGAATTCAAATGAGTCGATGATTTCAAACTTTTCAGCTATTGATTGTTAAATAGTTTAATGTTATATAAAATGTCAAAAATAATAAATATAAATTTAAAAAATACCTTTAATTTCTTGAAACAGATAAGATCCGACAAAACTTGTGGTCAATACGGCTATAGGTAAGGCATAATCGGACAAAATCTCACGAAAATGAGAATTAAGATATTTCCTAATATTAAATAATCAATAAATACAAAACAATTATTTTGTTTATAATAATAAATTTTTTAAAAATTTTCTCACGTTTTGTTAAAATCATAGATAAATAGTGCCAACCATACAGTAAACAACATTAACATCAAAAATAAGACACTGTTTTGTGGAGCGCAGTCATGACAAGCGGTACCAGACGTTGAAAAACAGTAAAACTTTTTGAAATCTATTAGAAATAGTAATTATTACTAAAATTTAAACATTATATTAAAACTTTATTTTGAAATTATTTAGTTATTTTTTGACAATACTTTCAATACAGTCTTTGATTGGATCAATAAAAAAGGCAAAAAATGAAAACAAGCCGAAAATTTCTTCAGTAGAACGGGTACACCATTTCATAAGATAACTGACATCAAACAAGGCGTACATAATGACAAACAGGGCGTTCCAGAGGCCAACACAAGCAAACACATCAAAAAAGTCAACACTTAAGTCTTCAGATATATCGTAAACCACTTTAGTTAGCAAACATAACGGTGCGGTAGTCATTATGACCACCAATGGTTGACCACTAAATAAAGCAAATACTATACCACCAATTGTTTGACCAATTAGAGCACGTCTGGCATCAATGTTGCCGTTGGTGTTATTGTGGTCGCGGACACCAAACGCAATGCACGGCAATATTATCGCAAAATATAGTGACGCTATTGTGGCCATTGTCTTGTGAATTGATTTTTCACCGACAAAGGCTTATAATAAACAAAATTTCATTTATTCATTCAATCTATAGTTCAATCATACCATCAGTGAAGTCACTCCAATAATAACCAGACCTTCGCTTAAAGTTTTCAGCGATTCCTTTACCAAAACTAAAGCTAAGTGTCTGTTAAAAGAGTAAATACTTTAAAACAGATATAATATTATTTTTAGTAAATATGGTTACCGTTTCATATTTATGTTGAATGGCCTGAATGGCCATCAAATTTGAATTACATGTCTTATTGGTTGTCAATTGTTGGATACGTTTTTTCATTGAAACTATAAATTCTTCGACAGTTTCAGCATTAATCAGATCTAATCTGAAGTAGAGATCAGAAAATAAAGTGCCAAATGTGTGACTCACTTCATCAGAGCTTTTCGTCAATTTCTAAATTAATTTTTATTTTATTTTTTTTAATTTATTCATCAAAAATGTAAAGAAAATTACTTCTTTAACCGGACACAGAATCAGTACAAAGAATTTGTTAGTTTGTGAAGTAATTCCTAAATTTGTGGCATTTTTCAGTCGGACTATACATATATGCCGTCTCTTTACCGATGGATGGCTACAACTATTTTAATTTGAAAAAAAATAAAAGTAAAAATTACTTTTGTAATGTTAATTTAAATAAATTAAGTTTTATTTTACGATAGATGTAGTTTTTAATTAAATTTTGATATAAAATTACATTTTATAATAAATTTAATATAATTCAATGTATTATCATATAATATTGATCTATATTATAAAATATTTACGGTAGTTATATTGTATTCAATTTTTTTAATAAAACATTTTAATTAATTTATTAGTCAAATTTTTATATTGATAAAATAATGAATTAGCCTAATTGTAAATTTAGAAAATCTTATCATTATTTTATGACAACTAGTCTTCAATGATAGGTATTGAAGTTAATAGATAATGACATTTTGTGATATTTGTCAGCAATAAATTATTTTTATTTATATTACAATATAAAAATAAAATATAAGTTTAAATATATATATATTTGTTGTATGTATTTAATAAAATATGTTAATATTACTGTGTTATAAGCCATGAGTGGTTGTATTGATAACCATTTTCAGTGTTTAAGTGTATGCCTTGTATGAAATTCCGCAAACATTGACTTTTTAATGCATATAAGGAGTCACTGATATCAATCGTTTGATCCAATGATTGCACATTTTTTAAATGCTATAATAAAAATTTTTATACAACTTTTTTATATTACATTTATACAGTATTATTATGTTATAAAAGTTTATAATAAAATTTGTACGTAAGAATAAAGTTAGATTTCGCAACATTTATTAGACATTAAAAGTATTAGACTAATGGAAATTTACAATAAAATATTTAATTATTATATTTAACAAAATAATAATAAAAAAGTATAGTTTATTTACTATTAAAATTTGGTCGATTATATGATCCAATTGTGATGAATGACAATCAAGAATAACACAATACTGTTGTGTAAATAATTCAATATCTCGTTTGCAGCGAAACTCTTGACGAAAGTCTTTGTGTTTTAATATTTGCAACTTTCGATACACGAGTATCTCTTGTCTCAAATCGGATCCATCACTGGATAAGTGGTTGATATTGCAATCGTATATATTGTTATTACAAAAGACACGATTTAAATGTCCAAAAACTGCGGTCACATCTGAATTTGATGTAAGACTATACTCACTATTGAAATCATCTGTAATTACATCCATTAAAAAATTTGTATAATAAAGATTTTTTTATTTTATCAAACAAATTAGTTATATTATATAAATATAAAATATATATTTTAATAATTATGTGATCTGTCAAATTACTAATAATTGTTGTAGAATTTATATGAATCTAACTTTATAATTTTATTTATTTATTGTTTGATAATTTGATGAAATACTTATTTATTACACATGCATAACATTAGATAAAACAATTAATATTTTTATTTTAATTGTCTAATTATAGTATTTGACAGATATTTTTAAATATGCTATTGATATAGATTTTTTCATTCAAACACAATTGCCAAAAAAGTATGACTAAAATTTGATTAACTTTATCAGCTATCATATTATATATTATTTAATTTAAATAAACATTTTTTTATCAATATTTTAATTTAATAGCAAAGCTTTTTAAATACATTTATTAAAGGTATATAAATTATATGAACAATAAATTAAATTTTGTTTTTAAAAAATACATATTTAAATATATCGAAAATTGACATTTTCAATAAATCTAAATTGAAAAATATCCAGTTAATTATAAAAATAATAATAAATAATATATATATATATATCATAAAAATTAGGGCACTACTGTAACTAATTTAATAATAATACCTTAACATTTGATTAATTATTTTTGGATACTGTTAATAAATTTGTAAAATAATTGTAAAGTTTATATTAGAATTAAAATTATAAAATACCTTGTTATCAATTGTTTTGTAAAATTGTATAATGATTTGTAGTATTTTATTACAAATAAATTAGTTTAATTATTATTTATCTAATTACCGGTAATCATAAATTTTAGCAATATTTCAATATTCTAAGCATAATATTAACCAAAATATTTCCTAATTATAATAAGGATTTCATAGGATTTAAAGCAATAACCAACTAATACTCGACACGAATTCAATGAACATAATATAATGATAGATATAATCATTAATTATGAATAACATTCAATTTTGAATGGACTGCCCGGTACGTTGTCATCGCCCCACTTGACCACCATTATGTAATCTCCCTTTTCGCGGCACTGGTAGCTCACATTATATATATTACGACCTTGATGCTTTACAGATATTTCATCACTCGGTCCTTTTGGGCCATACAATGCCACAAATAATAGATTATTTCCTAAAAAATATTTTAAAATTATTATACAGTATTTTTTATAATTATGATAATACAGTACCAGCACTGACACAATTGACTTGAAAATTGTTGATTCGGTTGAGAACAGCCTTTTTAAGACCCAATCCCTTGCAATCAACTTTTGATGCATCGGATCTGAATTTAGGTAATTCTATCTTTTGTTTTGTCATTTTGGTCACAGTCTCGACCACTACTGATGAAGACTCGATATCAGAGATATCTGCAATACTTCTGTTACCTAAAAGCAGATTCAATATTACAATATTAATCTAATGATAATCTAAAATTAATGTCAAAAGTACTGTACTTACCAACACATCTGACTCTAAAAGGACTTCCCACCACATGATATCCATTAAACTTAACAGTGATGTAATACTCTCCCTGTGCTAATGGTGTATATCTAACTTTATATCCTACATCTACTTCAGTGCAATCCATTGACACTTTAGATGGACCGTCAATAGTTACACCAAGAGTTCCGGCACCAGATGAACTCGTGTCGACAATAAAATCTGTCTTAACCCCATTGCGCGCATCTTTTATACCATTTCCATAGACACTGACAGCTTCAGGTGCCGCATCATCTTTACCGATGCGCAATGAAAATGGACTTTCAGGTATATGAACGCCATTGAAGCGCACATTTATACGATGAATGCCATTCTCTTTGGGCATAAATCTCAGTGACCACTGATCATCATCTATACTACTGAGAAAACATTCGTCTTCATTACTCGAAGGTGAGATTACTTTTCCATCCAACTGTCCCTTTGCACCGTTTAGGTTGACAGTGAAAGTGACGGGTTTGTTGACTTGAAGAGAATGTTCTGGAGGTATGGCACCCAACTCTACTTTTTTTGCGTCAGCGATGGCCGGAGATATATATACCTTATAAGGACTGTCAGGTATGTGCTGATCATTAAATTTGATTCCGATTCTATACTCTCCCGGTTCCGACACTTTGTATAATACATAACATGACCCATCCTTTCGGTCCTTAAAATCAATTTCCGCTTTAGAGGGGCCCTCCACTGAAATTGACAAATTTCCAGCGCCTGCTTCTCGGGTCCATACATTGAATTCAGCTTTATTGTGAAAACAAAAATTAAATAAAGTTTTTAAAATATATTTATTAGCACACCTGGAGTGTCAGATGTTCCTCTTTCAAGACCTGGTCCTCCGGCATGAACTCTATGTGATCCGTAATCATTGAGTGGTCCGACCGTAAATTGAAACGGAGAGCCGGGTATATGAATATCCTTATATCTAACACTAACTGTATGAATGCCGACCTCTTTGGGCACAAACTTAACAGCATAGAGACAGTCATCCAAATCAATAATATCTGCGTCTTCTTGTTCACCATTAGGTGATCCCACTTTAGCTGTCATATCGAAAGGACTGGTACCGGGGATTTTAAATGCTGTCATTAAAAAATTAAAAATATTATTTCTACAAAAATAATAAAATTTCTCAATTTATACTTAGTTTGCATTCAGAGCCAATATCAGTGATGGGCATTGCATCCGTGTCCTTTTTAATGTTTTCTCTCTGTATTTTAGATCCCTCTCCCGTTACTTTGACAGTAAATGGACTTCCGGGCACGTGATGGTCGGCAAACTTGAGATTCATTATATAAAATCCAGGTTCAGTTGGCTGATACGTAACTTTAAGTGTGCCGTCATCATTGTCTTTACACTGGATCTCTGCTTTGGACGGACCTTCAATTGACAAACTTAGGCCACCATAACCGGCCTCTTTAGTATCGATAAGCAGCTCATTGACAACTTGTGTTTTTCCCTCTTTAAGAGCTGATCCGGTGATTTTAACTTTAGATGCATCGCCTATTTCTCTCTCCAATACATTGATTTTGAATGGACTGCCAGTGATATGGTTTACCAGTTTCTTGACATTAACGATATGTTCGCCATTTTCTCTGGGAGTGAACGAAATGCCCAAATGTCCGTTCGCTAACTTCTTGACAAAACAGGGCTCTTCGAGACCCGACGGCGCGACTATACTTGCGTTCAACAGTTTGAAGTCTTTTTCTTCTACTTTTAGAGACACTTCATTTGAATGTCCGACTGATAATTGGTTTCGTTTGTGTCCTTCACCAGTAATTTTAGCCGAATAAGGACTGCCTATTACTGGCTTTTCTCCAAACTTTATGTTTATTTTGTATACTCCCTCAGCTGGTGGTACATACGTCACACTAATGGTTCCGTCTTCGTTGTCCTTGCACTGTATGTCTGCCTTTGACGGACCTTTGGGTACAACCGGATGATTGACCGGCATTTTTAATATAACACACAAATTAATATGAAAATAATACAAATATAACTTATAGTCTATTAAGTAATCTATAAATGCTTTTACTTAAAACAAACACAAATTCTAAAAATAAACAATTTTCTAATATAGTCTACAAATAATAAACTATACGATAATAATAGCATTTGTAGGAAATATACTGTTATAGATCTATGCACTAACAAGGCTACAGAATATTAAGCTAAGTATATATATATATATAATGAAGTAATTTTATTCTACATAAACAGTTATTTTTAATATTAAATAAACAGTTGATTAATAATACTTTAGTAATCATTTTAAGTATTAGTTTATTAAATATTAAATTAAAAAATAATTGTTACTATAGAATAAAATTACTTCATTATATATATATATATCAAATCACATAAATCTATTTGTTGGTAACAATTTGTACATTAATTAGAGGGTTATTAAACTATAATTAAATTACAAATTTTTGATGTAAATATATACTGTACTAATTATATTAGAGTTTTATTACAATATTTAAATAATGATAATATTTTGAACCGAATTTTGTAATACTTTATAGGCATTTAGTAATTGCTAATTAATTCATGACATTAGTTGAATTCATAGGAATTAAATATATTTATTTTGTTTAGTTTTGTTGTGCGACAGATTTAATAAGGGTTTTGAACTTATAGTTTATAAATAAAAGTGAGCCTAAAAAGTGTAAATATTTTTTTTATTTATTATAGACATTAATAAATGATACAATAAAGTAAAATTTTTAATCATACATTTGACTACTGTACCGCATTTGCAATTAACATAATATAATGTACTAAAAATAATAATAATTAATTTTAATTATATAAAATTATTGCAAAAACATAATTTTATTTAAAATATAATTTATTAATTAATCGTAACTGTCAATAATACTTATAATAATACCAAAAAACTATATAATGTAATAACAATATTAAAAATTAAATTATGTAATAATAATATTTTAATAGCAACAATTACTTTTCAATTTAAAATTATAGATTTTGGTAATATATTTTTAAATAAAAATCATGCAAATATATTGTACATCAATAATGATTACCGTAAAATATATTCAATAAAATTATTAGTTTTTAATTTATTTTTATTCTTTCGTTTTTGTTTTTTATTTTTCCAGTCTTTAAATATCATAATAATAGTAATTTTTAGTATTAGCCAAATAGATATCCCTAACCACATACCCAATAACCCACCAAAACTTGATAGCAATTCAATGAATGTGGTTTCGGGTAAATGTTTGTACACTCTATCGGGTAATGAGTTGTGTTCAATACGTATCTCTAAATTGGTATTCAATGGTGTTTTCTCCACGACTTTCATGTTATATATTCTTGTAATACAATTGTTTGCATACTTTTGTTCGCATATAAAATAACATTTCCTACTAATAACACAACCAACCCATACAATCCCAACATCATATGAAAAGTAACTAAATTTTTCATTTTTATGACTTTCATTTAAATAATGTTCCCGTCGTAGGAGTTGATCGCGAATATATATATTTTGAACAGTAAACCTATTATTTTTATCTAATTTGTTTAACTCTCGACACCGATCTCTATAACATTGATCCAAACATTGTGTTACAAAATCTCCTCTAAGTTTATCATAACTATCGGTATTCAGTCTATAGTCACTACAATTGGTTTCATAAAAAGGTGGTAAAAGATGTTTTTGTATTTCATTATAAGTGATAATAACTTTTGATGGCAACTGAGTTGTTATAAAATATTCAGATGTGATCTGAGGTATTAGGTTTGGTGAGTGAATACTTACAGATAATTCTCGATAGTCTCTATGGTTTGGATACCATTTATTATGTGGTTTATATATAAGTAAAATATGGTCTATTTCTGTCTCAAAATTACGCCATTTTGGGTTTAAATCACTAAAATAAGTGAAACATTTAAAGAGTGTTGGCGTCGATGACATGGATTCAAATGGTTGCGAATCTATCAATATTTCTTCACTTAAATTACTATTGATTGTTACGACTGATACCTGTATTTCATGTGATTTTCTCACATTTAATGTTATATTTTCAAAGAGTTCATAAATTGTAGGTCTTTTAAGTTTCAATTTGTTCCACATTTGAGTGTAAATAGACTTTAATTGATCCATTAAACGGTTGTTATTTTTGTTATTTTTGTCATTTTTGTCATTTTTAACTTTACTAATTAGATCCATATATTGATGATATGTATTGTTATAAAATGGATCCGTCGAGTAATAGAGACCCGTGTTTTCCACTGACATAATTGATTTGAAACATAATGTAATTCCCGGTATTTTACTGACTTTAAGTCTACCAAATTCAGTGCTCACTATTGTCCTTCCGCTCAAATAGTTTTCAATTAATAGTTTTACTTGAAATACAAATCCACACAAACAGCTTATAATAACTAACAGTTTTATACAAACTTTAACATTTTTTTTACTTTTAAATATTTTATTATTCGACTTTACATTCATATTGTATGTTCTATATATATATTATTAAAAATTATAAATAGTAATTTATAATATGTAAAATTTATACTAATTTACCTGTAAAAAATTATATTATATTTAATTTGATTTTTTAAATTCTAAATATTATAAAATTAAAGTAAAGTAAAGTACAAATATATTGCTTTTTCAAAATATATTTTTTATTACATTTACAAGTATTGTATATTAAATTTTTATTTTGTCAATAGATAATAATATATAAATTATTAACATAATTATATGGTATTGTAGACTGTATTATATTATTATTATTTAATATTTCTTATTATTTAAATACAAACTTTTTATCTAATAAATCAATTTGTTTTTTGTATATTTTATCAATTTTATTGTTATATTGATTATTGTTTATGAATATCAATAATATAAGTAATTTTTAATAAAAAAAACATTATCTCTTCAGTTTTTTTTATAAAACACATTTAATAACTAAAAATATATTAATGAATTTTATTTACTATATAACCAAAACCTCTGACAAATATTTTTATTATTTATTTATGCCATTTATATATAATATTTGTTTTTTGTGTAATGATATTTATAATTTTTTCTTTAATAATTTTAATGCATTTTGTAAAGCTATGCAATTTAATCAATGCATAAAATTATAAATTATATTTTATTAGATATTATCAAATGAAAATTATTGTAAATAAACTACAAAAATTATTTAATATATTATATAAAATATATTTACTGTTTAAATACAATAATTTAATCAATATTTTAATTTGTATTTTAATTGTTATAATCATAAACATTGTAATTATATTTATCTTTAAACCGTTGTTTGTTATTAATATCTTTATTGTTGTCGGAAATTTTGCTTTTAATAGTTTTCACTTTTCTATTTGAATTGTCGATAAAACTTTGCACTACTTTCGATATAAAGTTGATTATATAATCAAATGTCAATATGATGGACATCCCTAACCACATACCGAGTAGACCACCGAAGTTTGACACAAACGATATGAAGTAGACTTCTGGTTTGTGTTCAAATATTTGGTCGGGTAGTCGACTGTGCTCTACATGAAACTCAATATTGTCTGCCCGACCTCTGGTCTCAATTATATTAAAATCGTAAATCCTTTCAATACAATTTTCAGGACAAATGTTTTCGCATTTTATCAACTGATAAATCTGTTTTTTGATACAATAAGTAAGTGTTGTGTTAGTAAGTGATCCAAACTTTTGTTTGATATCTATTAAGTTAAGTTCATTCAGGTTTTCATAATATTCCCGTCGGACCAGTTGTTCAGGTATTTGTGTCGTTTGAATTTTGCAGTCTTTCTTTACCCAATCGTCCATACATTTTGTAATACAATCACTTCTCAGATTTATGTGATTTGTGGCGTTCAGGTCATAGTTGTGACATTTGGTCACATAGTTTGGCGGCAATCGCTGGATCTGTATCTCCGCGAAAGTCAGATGTAGTTCGGACGGCATTTTTATTTTAACAAAGTTTTCTTTGTTGAGCGCAGGTATCATATTAGGCGAATGTATACTTAAATCATATTCACCTAAATAGGTCTTACTCTGTGGAAACCAGTTTTTGTTTTGTGGTATTCGTGCAAAAAAACTTTGAATACCGATCTGAAAGTGACGCCATTTCTCATATAAATCACTGTAATATGTAAAACACTTACGTATGGGCGGTGTGGTTGTCATTGACTCTACCGGTTCCATATCATAGACAGCATTATCTCTTTCTTTACCATTGATGAACGCTTTTTCTGTATTGGCGTCGACAACAAATATAATTGGCTTTTGATTATTACTAAAACTGAAATTATTAAACAAGTCTTGAATGGTTGGATTGTCGGCATTCAATCGGTTCATAAACTTAACGAAATATGTTTTGTATAACTCGTTTATTGCCGTTTGGTTTTCATGTTTTTTTCCGCCATAAGAGTCGTACAATTTCTTGTAATCTTCAAAATCGTCCTTAAATTGTGGATATCTTTCAACAAACTTTTCCATCGATAGGAACGTCGGATAACAGATAGTAAAGGCCGGGATTTTACTCTCTTTTAGTCTCTCGATAGATGTGTTGACTACAGTGCGGCCACTCATGTATTGCATAATTAGTGTTTCCGATTGATAGACAAATCCAGTCAAACATAACATAAATACAAGACATCGCAATAAAAATTCAAATTGATTTTCAATTTTATAATCAAAAATAGATTTCATTAATTTTGAAAAATTATCTTTAAATTTGAATTTTGTTTTATTCTTAATAATGATGTTATTGGTGTTGTTGTTGGTGTTGTTAATGTTAAAATTGTTATTAACATAATTATCGTTATAATAATTGAAGCTATAATCAGGATAACCATAACTGTTAAAAATTTTGTTATTATAATTATTATTCTCATTATTAGCGTAATCTGAATACGAGTTAATCGCAAAGTTTTTGTTATTTATGAAATCAGTTTTATTAAATAGATTGTGATATCTTTTACGACCAAACATTTTATAATTTACTTTAATTAACTGATATTATTTAAATAATGAATTAATTAATTTGTTATCTAAAATTTACTAATTTATTTTAATAAACAATAAGATTTAAGATATTAAAAAAGTAATAAACTACTAAAATATTTCATTTTTATAATATTGACTATTTTATTTACGATTTACATTATTTAGTATATTGGATAACATAAATAGCATTATAATAATAATTACTTTATTGATTTATTGTTTAGATGATAATGTATGCAAATTATATGATTGTTTACGAAAACAGTTTATTTGTTGATTATTTTAATTGTAAAACATCTAAATATTAAAATAAATCAATATTAATAGAAAAATTAATTATAAATATAAATGAAATAAATACGATAATAAATTTTCAATTGATTTTATGTGTAAATACTGTACATATTAATACGAGTAAATAAATTATCTTATACATTAATTTAAAAAATAGTTTACTATTAAAATTGCTAAACAAAATATAAATGATTTTATGATATAAGTGATAATTATTGACTGTATATTATTTTTTTATTATCTGCATTTGTACTTTAATGTCATTTAATAATAATAAATATATTTAAGATATTTGAAAACTAATTTTTTCCCTAAATTTATAATTTTTAGAAGTAATTGTTATTCAATTTATTAAATATAAATTATTATTTAGAAAAAATACAACAAGAAAAATTTATTTACAAAATATCTCAAATTTTAAACAACTTAACAAATTTTTGTCTATAGATTATTTGTTCAATTTAAAATATAGTATTTATTTAAATTGTCAGCAACACAAAATACCTTGACACATTATTTTTATGACATTGAAATTTTCATTTTTTAGTGTTCAAGATCAATTTATTCAAAAACTAATTAAAAATTTTAAAAATGCTTAAACACTTGACAAATTAATTTTAAATAAGATTAATATTGTTTTTACAGAATTCAAATATCTCTTATAGTTTTTTGAGATATTCAACATACCTGAGCTAGCCTACCAGTGCTTATATACATTTTAAATAGTCATACCATTGTAAACGTTAGCAAAAACCATAGTTGCAAATAAAATATTATTATTGAATTCTAATCCAGAGAGAAGTTATTCTCATAAAACTAGTACCGACTATTTTGCGACTGATTTTATTTTATAACAATTTTTGTACAAAGCATTGAATCAATTTTTAAATTTAGATACTAATTGCTTAAATTATAGGCTCTATCTTAAAATCAGACCGCATCAGACTCCCGACTCATAATGTTTTATGAATATCTATTAAACTATATTTTTAATATAAAAATGACCACAAGTGGCAAAGTTATAGATAATTTTAGACTCAATATATTTATAATTAATTATTTTTTATTTACTCTTATGATTGGCCAGATTATTGCATCAGACCTCTTTTAACTGGTCTTATGCGGTCTGATAGTAAGATAGAGTCTAAATTATACATATTAACAATTAATGCATAGCCTCTCTCTCTCTCTCAAAAATAATTCATTAATTTTTTCATAAGTGATTACATGTCCTAATAATTGGTAGGTTTGTTGGTAAGTGTTGTCCACTTTACTATATTGAACACGCGGTCCCATCTGATGATTGCTCCTGCTTAACAATAGCACTATAAAAACATTAGTTTATCGCCAAATGCTAAAAAGTTTGCCGGTTTGACAACAATATCATAGAGGAAATTGTAATTAAAAAATTAAATAATTTTAAAGTATTTATGCATATTTATAGTATTGTTATGATTACTCCACTTTTAGCTATAATACAATAATTTAGTACCTAATAATAAATTATTATATTATATATGAATTGTTAAAATTGCAACAAAAATATGTTGAAACAAAAAAAAATTACTTATATAACACAATATAAATTTTATTTATTAATTTAAAATTCAACAATTTTAAAAAATACAATTTCATAACATTTTGATTACATTTTACAATAAGGTCGTACTTTGCCGTCGGGCCAAACACATTCAGTTAAGTCCTGATCCCATATTGTACCCGAAGAACAGTCTTCAAGAGTAGCCTTTCCGTTGATACACCAATAATACTTATGACAATCCGGATGCGGTACAAACTTGGCACCTTTGGCGCACTGATCATCGGGAGGTAATGGAGATATTGTAACCGGTGCAGGTGTACCAGTTGAACCGGTTGGTCCAGGACTCGGTGTTTCAGTGTCCGATGTAACCGGAGCAGGAGTTGGCGCAGGAGTCGGTCCTGGATTTTTAGTGGTTGCACCGGTTGGGTCTACTATTACCTGATAACCGTCTAATTTATTTTTCATTACAGTTAACAATGGATTCTGTTTGCCGCAAATACCGGTGAAGTCGTCCAAATCGATAGCCCAAACCATACCTCCACCCATACCCTCTTTCTTAACCCAATCCATTTTAAGTCCAACAGTGGTCTCATCCTCATAACCGACCCATTGAGTATCTTTGTAATCATAGGGACATTTGCCCACATTATCCATATTGTGTGTCCAGTCTTTTTGGACGCATATTTCATAGTAGGCTAACATTCCCGAAGCATTGGTATATTTTCCAGGATTACCTCCGCCATAGTTGGGTGGATCCCATCGTTTTATTGGCGCTTTTAAACCGTGTTGTGACTTATCACCCAAAGTGTATGATCTGCCATAAAAGGGAATACCAACTATAAGCTTATGTTTGGGGGCACCCATTGTATGCCATAGATATGTGCCATCATTCTATAAAATATAATTATTTAATTAATTGCAAATATAATTTTACAATTTATCAAATGTTTTTTTAAAATAATAAATTCAGACCTAATAAGTACAAAATTACTCAAAACTAGTTATTACTTATTGTTTTTTAATTAGTTTGACATTTAATAATAATTTGATAAAAACATATAGAGTTTATATAAAAATAGATTTTTATTTTTTAAAAACAAATGATAAGTATTTATGATTTACTTACAATATTGAGTGCTTCGTAGGCGTATTCATCAATACCGGGTCTCTTATATAGTGGTGAGTGTACGTCAGCAAAACCGGCCCAAACACCTCTTAAGTCATAAGACATGAGATGAATTTGATCCAAAAGTTGACCCAATTGTTTCACTTCATAGCCATCTTGTAGACGAAATTTAGGTATGGGTACGGCAGCCGTTAATAATAGGGATCGACTTTGTTTATCAAAGGCAGCTCTCAACTCTTGTACAAGTAATAAATAGTTGGCTTTATCACCATAAGCTCCCTGTCTATCACTGGCACCGGGATATTCCCAATCGAGATCAAAACCATCAAAACTATATTTGTTCATTAGATCGACCACTTGTTGAACAAACTTAGATCTTCTAGTTTTGTCGGAAACCATTTCTGAGTATTGTTTGCCGCCCTCATCCCAGCCTCCAATAGCTATCATTAGCTTAAGTTTGGGATACTTCTGGCGCAATCCAACAAATTTTTCGTAACCCTTGTGAACGATATCATAATCGGGATCAATATGTCTTAAATCATAGGTCTTGTTGTCCAAACCGATGAAGGAGTAGATAACATGAGTACAAAGATCACCCGGTATGTCGTCGATGTCATAATTCATAGGTTTGGGTCTATGATAGGCCCACGCGCTGTAATAGCATACTATTGAAGCCGGGATTGTCTTCTCACTTGATATTAAATTAATATTCAATTCAACCAATAATATCAATGATACGGAAAATAATAAATTTAGTATTGAAACCATTTTTGTTTTTTAAACACTAAATATGTTAAACAAATATTTTATTATTTCTTTAACTTATTGGTAAAAATTTATCTAATGTTTTCTACTTTTATTTTTCTAGTTTATCTACTAATATATTTAATGCTATTTTTTTTTATTTTGCTGATTAGTTATAATCAATTAAATATTATTAAAGTGATAACATTAAAATATAACCTATAAGTTGTTTATTCATATATTTTTTTTATCTAAACTAAATGTTTTATTTTCTTTTGTTGAATATACAGGTATTGTGTTTTGAAATAATCAAATCTTTAAGCATTATTAAAAAAGTCAATTGTGGCGGATCTTGTTTGACAATATGTTATCAAAGTCAAGCTTATGGATGAAAGCCAATTATGAGTGACATTAATGATGAATGAGATATCAAATTAATTAATAAAAGTTAATATGAGAATCAATATTCAAAATTAATTCTCAAAAAAATACATAAAAGTGTAGTTTATTTTTACACATAAATTACATTTATTTCATTAGTGTAATGTATAAAGTCTATACTTTAGACAATCAATAAGTTTATAAAAAAATTATTTTCATTTTTAATTTAGTGTTATATATAATAATAAATTACATAATATTATTTATATAATGTCTAAATAACATCAGTTATTTGCACAATTATACTATATTATACTAAAATTATGTATTAAAAGACTTATTAAAACTATATTAAAGATTTATATATAATTTATTTAAATATAATGAAATGCATTTGAAGTCGTTTTTCTATCAAAGGGTTATCAGATATTATTCAACATTTGAATACTCTTTTCATACGATACACAACTCGACTGTCATATTGTATATCATCAGGTCTTCCAAAATATCATCAAAACTTTGATGATTTTATTTATCAAAACAAATATTAAATATAAAATTCATATTTTTATAATAATTACAGTACTATTTTATTTTATAATTTTACAAAAACTATGTGTCAATTAAAATATATTAATTACAATATTTAGAGTTACGAAAATGGGTGCAAGTATTTTAAATTATTATTTCATCAATTGTTAACAGTTTAGATCAATTCTACTGTATATATGCATAGATATATTGCAAATATATTTGGGTGATAATTAACAAAATCAATCATTAATACCTGAAAACACTTGTTTGCCATTGAAAATTGATATATGATAGACTGTAGCTTAAATTACTAAATAACAATCACATGTTATTCATAAAATCATTCAATCATTTACAATAAAGATTTTTAGCATGAAATATAACAGTGTTTTAAAAAATTAAAAAATTAATTTTATCAATTTATATAATAAAATGATGTAAAAATAGTACTTACTTGTTAGTGTCAATTAATTATTAAGTTTATTATATATGTAATAAATTATAACAAGTGTTTAAATAATTATATATTTAATATAAGAAAATCATTAATTATTTTATAATATTGATGTATAAATTTATATATATGTCATAATTACTATACAAATGGAAAATTCTGTTCAAATTAATTAATTTTTAGCCACAAATTTTATAACAAAAAAGGTATATAAATGTTTGAAATTTTCCAAACAAAATATCAGTTAAAGTTTTTATGATTCAAAATAAGAAGTTTTAACCATAAACTAAATAACAATGTTGTTTAAGTCAATCGTATTGTTTGCATTCGTATGTTTGGGTATGTTATATAAAATATATTTTAAAAATTTTAAATTAAAAGTATAATATATATATATATATATATATTAGTACGCTGTGACCCTGGTGATGATACCAAATATCCCATCACATCCTTCAAAGATGAAGATATACTCAAAGTTCAGGGACAGGTCATCAAAGACGCTATTGGATGGTTGCTGAAGACTAAAGAAGAGACATTTGGTTCAGTGAAGATCTTGAATTATATTAACGATCACATCAAAAATATGGACAACAAAATGATGAATTGGGCCGAGGGTTTGAAAAAACAGGGATACCCTGAAGCCTACGATATTTTCCAAAAGATTCACACCTCTGTCTATACAATTGGTTTCCATAAAGCTTTGGCTAAAATACCTTTAATCAAAGACAGTACCGAAGCGGCCGACGCCACGGGAAAGTTTGCAGTCACTGCACGAGTCATCGATTGGCGCACAGATGTCGACACTAAGAGACGAGAGGTTGAGCCGACCAAATGTGGCGATGAAAAGACACTTTGGGATCAGTTGGCCAATGAAGTCAACAAATGTTTAGATACTTTAGACAAATTGATCCCCCAATTGAAGAATATGGGCAGTAATTACTGGGCTGATAGACATCAAGAAGTATATAATTTATTAATTAAAAATATTTTCTTAATTATTAATTTAATTTAATTAATATTTTATTTGAATAATAGATGCGTGACTTCATTGGCAATAACTTTAATGATATGATAAAGAAAATCCAGGGTATAACTGACCCGGCTAAACGGACTCAAACTGTTTGCATACTCGTTGAACAAATCCATTTGTTGAATACTGTGGCTTCAAGCAGACCACCGGCAAAATAAATGTCACATAAATCAACAAATAATTTATTTTTAGTACAAATTGTTTAAGTTTTTAACAATAAAGAAAATTGCAATTAAAAAATTGTGTGCTATTTATTTAATATAAAATATATTCATAAAAAGAATCACTTATTAAAATTTATTTATTTTTAAAATATTTTATTTGAATAAATTAATTTTAGAAAGTTTAGAAAACTATTTTATAAAAACTGCTTTTATATCTACAGTATATTTCAATATTTATTAAATGATTTTAAATGATTTATAATTAGAAGCAAATTTAAGTACAAAAATAATTTTTTAACAATATGTTAAAATTAATTGCGTATACTTAAATTACATAAAATTAATAATTAAAAATATTATTATTTTATACCCGTTTTATACACTTTTATTGTAAAATAAGAGAAATAATAAAAAAGCATATTATAATATATTTTAAAGTCTATAATAAAATAAATTATTTTTAAAAATATTTTATATAGTTGTTTACTTATATAGTTGCAACTGTATAATTTTAACTGTAGACAATTATACAAGATATTTAACATATTATACAAAATAATTGTAAAAAGTTAATTTATTTATCAATAGGTAATAATTTGTTAAAAGTAAAAAATATACTTATTATAAATCTTATAATATTGCCGATTAATTGACAAAAAACTTTTTTTATTTTTATAAATATTGTGTTTAATTAAAGTTTCTGTTTATTTTGTATATATTCATTATTGTACTACAAATCTAATTTAATGCATTAAAATAATGCAAAACTATATTACATAACCTATATATAATTCATAATTTTACTAAACAAACAATTGCATTTTTTGTACTGAAAATCAAGTGGAAGCTAAAATTAATAAAATTTATCTTGAACATTACATGTATATGATAAATATTAAAGTAATAATTTTAATAACTAATATTTTAATTAATTACTGTACTATAAATTAACACTGAACTGATCAATAAAATCTATTATTGTGTTTAATATAAATGACTAACAAGTGTTTTATAAATGTTTTATACAATAATAAAATACAGTATCAATATATTATAATACTTAAATTATTATTTTGAACTTATACTTAAAATAAATCATATGATTAATGAAACTGCTCCCGGAAAATTATGACCAATAAATATGTTTCGATCAAAATTTCGACATAAAAAGTCTATTGAAATTTATATATAAAAAGCTAGTATTTCATGAATTAAAATATCAGTGAAGTTTTATGATTCAAGATTAGAAGTTTTAACCATAAACTAAATAATAATGTTATTTAAATCAATTATTTTGGTTGCTTTTATGTGTTTGGGTATGTTATTGTAATGTTATGTTTAAAAATTTAAAAAATAACTTAAAAATAAGCTTAATAATAATTATTTTTATTATTATTAATTGTTAGTGCGATGTGACCCTGGTGATGATACCAAGTATCCAATTACATCGTACAAAGTTGAAGATATACTCAAAGTTCAGGGAGAGGTCATCAAAGACACTGTTGGATGGTTGTTGAAGACTAAAGAAGAGACATTAGGCTCAGTGAAGATCTTGAATTACATTCACGATCACATCAAAAACATGGACAACAAAATGATGAATTGGGCCAAAGGGTTGAAAGTCAAACAGGGTTTGAATGTTGCGTACGATATCTTCAATTATATCAATCGCTGGGTCTATGACTTTGGTTTTCATAAAGCTATGGCTGAAATTCTTATTATATCAAATAAAACTGAAGCCCCGATAGCTGTGGCCAAGTTTGCTGTCACTTCACGAGTCATCGATTGGCGCACAGATGTCGACACTAAAAGACGAGAGGTTGAGCCAACTGAATGTGCCGACGAACAGACCCTTTGGAATCAATGGAAGCATGAAATCGACGAAACTTTGGAAACTTTGGACGATTTGATCCCAAAATTGAAATCATCG
The DNA here is from genome assembly GCF_028296485.1 of Oppia nitens. NCBI lineage: Eukaryota > Metazoa > Arthropoda > Arachnida > Sarcoptiformes > Oppiidae > Oppia > Oppia nitens. The sequence continues at coordinate 1,711,683 of NW_026533251.1, forward strand.
AAAAGTAATTACTGGGCTAAACAACATCAGAGAGTAATTATTATTTTATTTATAAAAAAAAACTTTTAACATAATTTCAATCAATTTGTTTAAAATTAATTAATTAATAGATGCGCGACTTTATCGGAAACAATAGTCCCAAAATTGATAGTATGGTTAAGGGTATAACTGACCCGGCTAAACGCACTAAAACTCTATGCATACTCGTTGAACAAATCCATTTGTTGAATACTGTGGCTTCAAGCAGACCACCGGCAAAATAAATGTCTGATATATTATTAATTTAATTAATTGTTTTCATACAATATTAATTGGACAATAAAAATTATTAAGCATATAAAGTATTTAATTTATTACTATTATTATTATACAATAATTATTAAATATTAATAGTTTACATGTAATAAATTTATCTACCTAGTAATATATATATATATATATAAACCTAATAACCTAGCTAGTTAAATAACTAATTAATTATAGAAAACATATTATTTAGAGAATTAATAATTTAAGTAATAAAAGATTTTTTTTTAATTTTAAATATTTTTAACAAGTATTTACTATTATATAATATTAGAAACTTTTTATATTAAAATAAGAGTATTACTGTATTATAATATATTTTAATTAATGTTAAATATTGTTGTCAAAAATATTGATATTATTTTTAATTTATAATATAAAGAGTGAGTGTTGTTTAAAGTTGTTTATTAATATCAGATATTTATTAATGACTAGCATTATATAAAACTACAGTAAATGTATACATTAGATTATATCTCATCATAAAATAAAAAATAATTATGTTTTCATAAATATGAGTATTAAATATAAAGTATTATACGGTATAAAACGTAATTAAATAATAAAATTAATTATATAATTGTCATAACTCAAACCAATTATTTAAATACAGTTTTTTTAAATATCTTAAACTGAATGTTATTTAATTAATTAATAATTAATTTTTTCATCAAAAGCATCGCTATATTGTATATCGATATGATTTATGGGACACTTTTCTTCTTCATATTTCAAGTCTTTGTATTTGAGTTTTAATAAGTTTTCTTTGATTTGTCTTTTTTTGATTGCAATGGCTATAAGCAATCGATAGGCCCATCCATACAACCAGTGGGCAAATGAAAATCGCAACATTATCTATCAAATTGCAATTATTTTATAATATTAGTACAACAATAACTTTATGGGTACTGTTATGTACCGGTAATGTTAGTATTTAAAATGTTAAACAAACAAACAAACAAACAAATTATGTGAATAACACTTTACCTGAAAATTAAAGTACAGATAATAGTAGGAAAGTTTGAGAAAAAATGAGTCTAATTTGATTTTATGTGGTATTTTCAATACAGGATACCAATAGCTGATAAGTGCTTCAAAACTAAGGGATGGATTTATAGTTTTCAATGCCAGTGTAATACCGTTACCCATATGCCAACCCATATTGTTTTGAATTTCCGCATTTTCAAGCACTGGGCGATAGTCTCGTTCAAACAATAGTCGACATAACTGTCTGTCTTCATCCATATTTCCGGAACAGAGATTATATTTATCATCGATTCCAATACAATAACTGATTACACGCCACATATAACACAGATGCTCAATGTCTTCAGCACTGGCAGGTCGTAGACCACATTCATCTGGATATAATATGACGGGTCCAATGAACGCCCATTGAGTCATCACAAAGTCATATTGATTGAGCCATAGTTTGTCTTTAACTCCATCAACATTTGGTCGACTATTCATCAACTGTGCCACACGTTTATGCATTGCCCGCACCTTCAACATAGACTTGTTGGCCAACGATTGCTTATCAAACGGATTACTTTCGTACCAATTTCTCACATGAATTAGTGTCGACAGATATCTACGAAAAAGTTTGGCCACAGTTGACGAGTTTCCGGTTACTAACAGTGGCGCCAAACCCGACGGGATTTGGATTATCATTAGAAGTCCAATAAAGTGTGCGATATATAAACTATTTAAGATTTTAAATATAAATAACTATAAATATAGATTTTCTTAAATAAATATAAAATATATTATTATTATTATAGAGTAAATATTTTAAATAATCACAAAATTTTTGAATCTATTTATAATTATTAGAAAAAACTTTAAAACAAATAATATTTATAAATTATCTTAAATAATAATTGTTGTATTATAAACATAAATTAATTTTTTGTGTATAAATTTTAAACATAAAATTAAAATATACTTTACCTGACAAAATGTTTGCGCGCCAAATATATACAGCGCTCATATTTTTTTAAATCAAACCAATTAGGCACTTGATCATGGTCAAATTTATCAGTTATACCATCCTCATAATAACCATGATTTTTTAAATCATTATATCGTTGTTCAGCACTATTGGTGATATCACTTTGTTGTCGTTGTTGATGATGTTGTTGTTGATCAATAACTTGATCCAAGTTCACTGCCATAACTTTATTCACTTTCACTTTATATCAAATAATAATAACTATTTGTTTAATATTAGCTTATAGACAGATATTTTTGAAAATTAGGACAAATTTTAATACTATTATATTATTTAAATCTTTTAAGTCTTGACTAAAAAGACAAACTATATAAAACTTAATACAATATTACACTGTTTTCCTCAACTTTATTAAATAACTAAATTTTTTATTGAGTATGTGTTATGTGTTTACATTAATCTCATAAAATAATGAATATTAGTTACTATCATATATTCTCTTTTAATATATTTATTTATTGAGGAAAACATTTATTTAAAATGTTTACAAATAAAATTACATATATATTGAATATATACAAAATTGCTAAAAATTATAAATATTATTATATAATAATTACTGATATTACCTTAATATCCGTTTCATTTTAATAGCAAACAATGTGTGTGTTATATGTTTTTGTCGTTGAAATTTATATAATAATTACAAATATTGAGATCAGAGTCAGGAAATGTATCATTTATTTACAAATATTTACACAATTATATGATACTGTGTATCAGTCAATAGATAAATTGACACAAAAATTAGTTGAGTGAAACATCATATTATAAATTAAGTCAATAATTTTTGTGTCTTAAATACAATATATTTATTAAAATAAATAAAATTTGAAAGAATATTTAATAACAATTATTGTAAAATCATTGAACAAATAGTAAATTAGTAAACAATGATAACTTGATATCATATAATATCTTTAAAATACAGTTGAAATTTTATTTATGTATGTTTTATATTACATTCAAACACAACAACAACAAAATATATTTATTAACTATTGTATTGGTTTTAAAAAACAATAAGTATTTCCTATTAGATGTTTGAAAGTAATAAACTTATAATGACATCAAATATCAATACACAAACAATTTAAAAAACAGGATTAATTTTTTTATTGTAAAATTTTTAAAATATAAAAGAAATTGGTTATTATAGTAATTGTTAAATATTATAACTTATATTGTATTTTTTTCTAAAAAAGTTGTATTTTAGTTTTATATCATAATATAAAACTTTTTCCTTATTTTACTTAATTTTTTAGTTTCATTCATGTGAAATAGAAAAAACATAATTATTTTTATTAAGCAAAATAATACTTATATAATGCTTTAACATATAAATCAAGAAAATAGTATTTTAAAATTAATATATCAATTAACACGTTTACTAAATTATAAAGATTCAATTAAATAACTTTCACATTTAGCCTGATTTTTAAGATTAAAACAATAACAATATATTTTAGTAATAGGGTTAAGTTTAATTATTTATTATTAAAATAATTATCTGTAATACATATGTAATATTATACAGTGTTACATAAGTATATATTAAATTATGTCATATTTTATTTTATGTATAAAAATGCAAATATTTCTAGATTTTAAATGAAGATCTTGACATTACATTATAAAAAACCGTTTTTATGTTTAAATCGATATAATCTTAAATATTTATTAAATTTCACATAAACATGATATACGTGCATAACTTTAATTTGAATTTAATTTTCTATAATATTTATAAACAACAAAAATAAAATCACATAACTTTTAATAAAATTGAATTCAATAACTCCTCTATCGATACTAACTTTGTTATCAAAAAAAGTATTTTTATTAATTAAATGCAAATGTTTCATAGATTTAGCATTCAATTCAAATATGATTTTATTTAATTTTTTTAGTAATTAAACGCTTATTTTCCATATTTTTATATTGACAATAGCATCTGTACTGTATTTAACATATGTCTCATATACTTAATATTAGGGTTAGAAAGATAAAAGGGTTTTAATTTTGATTTTGTATACTACAGTATAACACTGTACAATGCATTGCTTGTATTTTACAATTTTGTTCAACTAATAGATACTATGTTAAAAAATTTATAAAAATTATTTAATTAAAATATAATTATTTAAAAAACTCATTATTGATATAATAAACATATCGATAATGTTATTCAAGAATAAGAATAAAATAAAAATGAGTATAAAATCTATTATATAAACACGGGTTTTGTATTATTTATACGCTATTGTTTCAATCAATTTAATTGTATTTCACGTGCTATTATACAGTAATTATATAATACATTTGTATAAATATCATTATAATTAGGTTAAGGTTGCGAAGGGTCCATCAGATTAGGTAACGGGCGAACACTAATACAATAGATTAGATTAAGTTAACATTTATATATCCTATATTAGGTTAGGTTAAATTGAGATTATTTTTGCATAAATTTTGTTTACTTTTATTTTATTAATTATAAAGATACATGTTCATAGCGCGTGAAATACAATTAAATTGATTGAAACAATATCGCGTGTAAATAATACAAAAAACCTTGCTTACAACATAGACCGGTCCAAATGAAAAAATATCAAATCTATTATAATTATTTCTACTATTTTCTAATGTTTTAGTTTTTGATATTAGGTGGCGCTAATTATAAAAATGTATGGCATTTTTGCTTGTGTATTATACATTSTATCATTTTATTATACAAACATTTTGTCTTAGTTAACCCAAATCAATATTATATATGTTTATCTAATTTTTAAATAAATATATCACAACTTGTGATTCACGGCTTTTGTATTTGACTTATAATAAATTTTAAATTTATATTAACTAATATATTACAGCAATGATTTAATTATTAGACGGTCCCTTACTTAAAAACAGTTTATGAGTAAAATAAACAAAAAGTTTATAATAAACAAATAAATTACTTATTTTTATATAGTATTACTGTTATATATTTATTATTATTATTAAAAATCATTGAAATTACGATTTAAATAAAACTTTTATAAATTTAATTTCAGTGAATTTTTATAAAAATAATCAAAAATCACTAATCTATGCAATAATGCAATAGACAAACACAGAGTATTTACAAATCAAACAAACTATTTAGGCGTCGTTCACATATTACGTTCGCACTTTTTAAGAAATCTAGACCCCCTCCCTCCCCTATGTTCGCAATTGTTCGCATGTAGTGATTTAAAAAAATTACGTTCGCATGTCCCTAACCGCTACCCCCCCACCACAAGAAATAAAATATCTAAATGCGAACGTTCTTAAAGACTATACCCCTCCCCTCCCCCTCGTTCGCAAAAGTTCGCTTTGGCCAACCCCCCCTCCCCTCAAGTTCGAACGTAATATGTGAACCACGCCTTATTATTATAATATTTAATACTTAATACTAATATTTATCAAATACAGTACATCTGTAATTAATGTTTAAAATATGTTTTAAAATATTATACGTCAAAATAATTGCAAATATAAATATAATGTTGAAATTGTTTTTAATGAATAAATAATTTTATCATTTTATAGTTTTTAAAAATGTACATTATAATTATATTATTGATATTTGATTTTAAATTAATAATTAAATTTTATTTGAAATATATGAACGCCATTTGTTAATTTTTAGAAACTTTTATTATATTAATTTTTTAATCAATTTATAACATATATATTATACTTAAATATATTACAGTGCAATACTTTTGTATGATTTTATGTATCCATGAATTTTCATTTTATCTCTTAATTTGATATATATATTAGTCATTATATTATAATTAGGGTTAGATTGAGATTCCGAGGGAGGGAAGTTCCCAAATAAATTCCCTCCAATTTTCCCGGAAAATATGGAAAATATATTATATTCCCTTCCTTAATCGTTAGAAAGGGAAAATATAATTTGTCATACATTAAAAAGTACCTAATCTATGTGTTTCATTGGGACCAGTATGTTAGTAATAACTCAATCAAAATATGATTAAAATATTATTAAACATTTAGTAAAAACATTAAATACATTTTGTAGACATTTACTATACAAACGTGTTTTTAATTAAACATTATGTAATGTGAGTTAGTGTATGATAGGTGGTACCACAAGGAAATGTCTTCCCAGGGAATTCCCAGGGAAGAGGGAATATAAGGAACTTATGGAAAATAAGACGAGGGAGGGAATCTGATCTAACCCTAATTATAATATAAATTTATAAAATCATATTTACAATGAAATTATTATTTTACATATAATTGCTTTTTAAAAATCTACATTTAGTGCAATCATTTTATTATTTTAAAATAACTACTAAAATAATATATTGTATTTTAAAATATTTAATTTAATACATATAGAAAATGGTAATAAATGTTTCAAAATTATTTTATTTATATAAAATATACCGGTATTTGTTTAGAAAAACAAATTTATACATTTTTATTAAGTAAATGTAAAAGTTAATGATATAAAATAAAATAAAATATATATTTAAATAGTCTTTAAATTATAATTTTAATATTTTAAAAAAGTTATATGAAAAATGACTAATGTTTAAAAATTGATTATATAATGATTATCATACATTTATCCAACATTTATTTTTACTGTCAATTCATTATAAATTACATTTATCAATACATATAATAAAACACAATTCAGTAATCAATTGTTTGTCACAATATTATATTTGTTATAAAAAATAAATTTTTTAGTGGCAATTATTAAGCACAGCTGTTAAGCATAGAAATATACTGTACTTAACTGTTGTTATTTGAGCAAAACTTTTGAATTAATGATTATAAATCAATTGATTGAAGCAATCGTGACTATAATTTAAATAAAACAATTTTATTTTAAAAGTTACAAAAAAGTGATTATAATAAAAGTACAGTAATTTAATCGGATAAGTATTTTGATAGTTGTGGTCACATCGATATAGGTATGGATTTAGATATTAATATTTGGTAATTAGTAGACTTTAGAAAAAAGAGGACAATTATCAGACGCGCGATATATTAAATAAAATTAACTAATTTGCAAATAACTGAGTTTTAATTTATTATTAAATTATAAACATATATATTAGTACTAATATAAAAATATTATAAATAAAAAAAATTGTTTCATTTTTAACAGAATCTATAGTTAAATTAAATATTGAACTGTATTGACGTATTGACTGATTATAATATATACTTTATTTGTTTTTGACATTTTTATAGACAATTTATATGAAAAAGTAAAAACATGATAAATACAATTCTAATTTTATTAGTTAATGTAAATCTCAGGATAACATATATTATTAAATATAGAGTGGGAATGATTGTTGACCTCTTTATTTGGTAAGTCTAGTAATGAGTTTTCAGCATATGTTCAAAACATTTGACCTTGCTTCTATAAATGAAAATAAATTCAATTAATTTTTTTATTATATACCTTACATATATAAATTGATAGACAATCCAGATAAATTTTTAACTTTAATTTCTAAATTGTCACAATTATTATTAAAATAAAAATGTACTAAAAATGTGTATTATTGTGTAGTGAAAAGTTTTCGACTACCAATTCATAGTAAGTGTAAAATATATAATCATTTATAAAATATAATAAAATTATTTATTAAATAATAAGTACAATAGTAAGTACAATACAATACAATTGTTTTAAAAAATCATAATATTATATCTTTTTAATATTATTTTATAGTATATAATATATTTATTTTCTCATATTGTGTCATATTTTTATCAATAGTATTAAATGAACTAAAGATTAATGTTATTAATTGTTATCAACATTAATACTGTATTGAATCATAATTTATACAAATATGAATAATCAGTGATTCATATTATTATATTATTATTAATATTGCATTTTTTAATAAATTGCAATTAAAAAAACTATGAAACATTGTTACTAAAAAATTACAGTATTTATAAATATTTCTCAATAGTAGTTGACAGTGTTATTAATAATATCAATAATTTTGTGTTATATTTTGTTTCTTTCAATTAGAAATAAAGCAAATAACTATCAAAGAGTTATTTAATAAATATTTTTTACTAAAATTTTTACTAAATGTTAATAAAATTGTATTTACTTTATAACATTTGAAGGCTATCTATTGATTGTCCGATAAAAGATTACAATTACGAAGGACACCACTCTTTAGGTGATTATCTCATTGTTGTCTTTATTATCATACGTTTTAAATAAATGTCAATTATTTTTCTTAAATATTCCTCTTCTGATGTCATTTTACTTTATTTTTTACTAATTATAGACTATTTACAAACTCCCATAAAAATAATCATATATTATATATTTTTATTACAAACACTATCTATAAATACAATACAATTCAATATATTCAATATATTCAATAATTACAAATTATAATTACAAATTATTTTTTCAATAATTGACAATTGCTATTCACTTTATAACAATATTGTCTAATTATATAATTTATTTTCATTATATGACATGATGTTTGAAACACAAATGTTAATAACTTTTTATGTTTATTTCTATTAAATATCTTGTTATAAATTTAAATATATTAACAATATATCAAAAATGAGTTATCTTTAATTATAGAAATTTAATTTATATATACAGTGTATTATACACCGTATAATGTATAATAGAATCTGTAAATACATAATAATATAAATCTTTATGTATTGATATCTGTATTGAATTTTGTATTGAAATCATAGGTAGTTTTAATTTTCCTTGTTTTTTGCTATTAATAAATATTTCCCATTTGTTTTTACCGGTATATTAACACAGGAAATGCTGTTTTACCGTAAGTTTTCAAATACCAACTGATATTTTTTTTTAAATATTAATTATTTAGCAAAAAGTTAAATTATTGAAGAAATTATTTTCATTTTATTATATAAATTAAGACAGAATAATAGACACGTAGTCTTTAATTTTTATTGAAAGTAAACTTATAATAATTATACTTAAAATATGATTTATATTTATTATTGTTATTAATAATATTATTGTTTATTTATAATAAGTTAACTATTATTATAAAATAAAAAATTTAATTATTTTAATAACAGAATTTTGTTACAAAAACAAATCTAAAAATATTTTGCTATTATAATGATTGATAACAAAGAAGTAAAAGACTTTGACGAGACATTCAATAAGATATTGTCAGCACTTTTGGCAGAAAAATCTTCAGATGAATTAACCGAAGTAACGAATTGGGTAAAGGAGTGCATAAAATACAACGTTCCTCACGGAAAACGTAACCGCGGGCTGACTGTTGTGACCACTTTTCGCATAATAGCTGAACAACAAAATAACAATAATGTATCCGAAGATGACATTGAGTTGGCCCGTGTGTTGGGCTGGTGTGTCGAGTTTCTTCAGGCATACTTCTTGGTGGTCGACGATATGATGGATCAGTCTATTACAAGACGTGGACAGTTATGTTGGTATAAATTGGTTAGTAATTATTTGTAAAATTATTTTGTAATGATAATAGTTTTTTAATAAATTTAAATTGATTTAATGATTTTATTGAAAAATAGGATTATGTGGGACTAATGGCTTGCAATGATGCGATACTCATTGATCAAGAAAATTATCACATTTTAAAATTATTCTTCAAAAATAAGAATTATTATTTAAAATTAGTGGATTTATTTCATGAGGTTTTTATTGATAAATATTATTAATCATAACTAATTAATAATAAAAAAATTTAAGTTATAAAAAGTAATATTTTTTATAAAACAGATATCACGGTATACATCGTATGGTCAATGTTTAGATACGGCATCTAAACCCCCGAATAAAAGCCCACAATTTGCTAGTTTCAGTCAAACCCGTTATAAGAATATTGTTAAATACAAGACATCCTATTATTCATTTGTTTTACCCGTAAGACTCGGTAAGTCCTTAAAGTTATTTATAATAATTTTATTTTTTATTTAATAAATTTTTTAAAAACTAATCGACAGCTATGTATATGTCAGGCGTTGACGATGAAGACGAGCACAAGAATGCCGAAGAAATTCTTCTAAAAATAGGACACATGTTTCAGGTTCAGGACGACTATCTCGACTGTTACGGTGATTCGGCAATCATTGGTAAGATTGGTACGGATATTGAAGAGGGGAAGTGTTGTTGGCCTATCATTAAGGCTTTTGAAGTGTCCAATGAAAAACAAATGGCAACTATTAAAGAAAACTATGGCATCAAAGATGGCGATTGTGTACAAAAAGTCAAAGAAATCTATAACGAACTCAATATTAAAGACTTGTATCACAAGGAAGAAGAAATGCAATACAAAGATATTTGCAAATTAATTGATGAAATGAAAACTAAAAGTCAATTGAATTCAAATATATTTACTGACTTTTTGGCTAAAATTTATAAAAGACAAAAATGATTACAATTATATTCAGTTAATAACATTTGATTATCCATAAAAACAAATTGTTATAAATGATTAATTATAGTAACTATAAATGATTTTGTAGTTAGATTTTATTTGTCAAAGTTATAAGATATACTTTAATATATAGATAATTTTTTAAGTACGGATTACAGCTATTAAAATTGATTTAAAAACTATTTTTAATTATAATAATCTAAAGAATGTATTATAAGTTATAGTAATATTTAAATAAATATATTTTATATTAACTACAATTATTGTTAGTAAAATAGCATTATTTTCTAATGATTACTATTTATTCAAGGATATAATATTTCAATTTATTACTATTAAAATATTAAACAAGAATATCAGTACTATTACATTATTATTATCACTATTTATATTTACATTTTAATTTTATTTATTGAAAGTTCCTTATTTGCATTAATTTATACAAATTATATAACTTTAATTGAATACCGTAAATCAATTTTGTTTATTTAGACTATATTTATTTTATCAATGAACTATATATTTAGATTTATAAGTAGTTTAGAAAAATTTATAAAACATAATGTTATATATATTTTACATTTATGGTCAAATTATTATAATTGTGTACAATTAATTTTTAGTAATCAAAACTTTTGCTATAACATTATAATAAAGCTTCACATTATATACACACTACTAAAATAACTAACTTAAATAATTATATTCATAAATAGTAAAAAAAAAATTCAAGACAATTTTACATTTAAATTAAATAAAAAATGTTTGTCTAATTTTTATTTTTTTCTAACTGGAAATTTTAGGGAAAATTAAATCAATAAAATTCCTATGAATTCATAAATAAACTAACTTTTAAAATGTTAGATTGTAATATTGATTTGTCTAATTTCTATAAAAATAACTTATCGATTCAATTGAATTTAATAACTATAAATATTAAAAGTTATTTATATAATACTAAATTAATAATATAATTAAAATTAGATGATAAATATCTATTAGTTCTGTAAATTATTATTATTATTTTTTTGCTAATAATAATAATAAACTTTTTTCTTTGCTTTGGATTATTTAAAATGTTAGTTTTATATTATTTCTAAATTATAAATAAAATGTTAAATTTTTACTTAAAACATTTAATATATAGTAAAATCTATTTAATATAATAATATTATTTATTTTATAGGTGAGGTATAATATTAAATACTGTAGGAGTTATATATTGTTTACAATTTACATACAAACTTTACATTATACTGTCTATTAATATAGCATTGTATTTAAAAGTAAATAATTATAATATTAAATAAATAAAATTTAAGTTAATATTAATCAAACAATAAATTATTGTCAAAACTGACACAACACCTATTCAATACAGTTAATAAAAATTAATTTTAAATATAAACAACACCTTTTCCCAATTTACTATTAATATACTTTAAAACAATAATATTTTTAAAATATTAGAAATTCAATGTAAATTTAATAAATTAATCAATTATAAAAAAAACTTGAACTCAAGGATAGCAGGAATTGTAAAGCAATAATAAAATAAAAGCGAAAAAGTAGTTTTTGGGCTCAAATGTATTGTTAACAAATTATTTTTAGATAATACTGGACATAGTATACAATGTTATAAATTCAATTACAAAATATATTTGTAATTTTTTCTAAAAGTTGTCTCAGAAACAATGTATTTATGTTTTTAATTTTAATATCTAATATTTTTTCCCTATCTTACAATATTGTCCAGACAATTAGTGGACATTTAACAACACTATAGTAATATATTATATATTGTATTATACTGTACTATTCACTGTAATACACAGAAATTTTAATTAATGTATGATTTCAACATAAGTAATGTACACTTTTATGTTAAAGTTTTCATCCGATTGTTGAGATTAAAACTTTAGTTAAAAATATATTATAAGTATTTTATTAAAATTATATTAGTTTTATATGTTTAATATGCTTTTATTTTATGTATTTAATATACATTAAATATGATAAACAACTTTTATTATTTACTAAAATTTTAAAGTTGATTGAGTTAATTATTTAATAAACAAATTGTAGTGTATTTTAATAATTTAATAATAAACTAGATTACATCTTTGATTGTTTCAATTTATTATTTTTAATATGTGGGCTTATTTTATACCCATTTACAAAAATCAATGAAATTTACATAAAATATAACATAATTTTTATAACTATTTCAAAATTTTGTCTTTAAATGTGATATAATTATACATGAAATTAAAAGAGTCGCCTAAAAACTAGTTTAAACTCATGATTAATAGTCCATAAACTACTTTATGTTTTATTTAATATGTTTTTATTTCTCAATTTCAACTGATATCTAAAATACACCTTTATTTGTAAATGATGTAACAATTTTTTTTAAAAAAATAATTAATTAATTTTTAATCTAAAAACTATAATGATATATTGATACAAATTTGAAATGATTTAATTGATATTAAAATATAATGTTAAAATATAGTTTTTTTGTTAACTTAAGTGTTTGTGGCGCTGTGTTTGAAATTTATAACTAATTTTATTGTTACACAAATAAGTTGTGTAAACATTTGAATAATGAGTGAATTAACCGAAGAGGAAAAGTTTAAGACAAAAGACATATCGGATATAATCGGCGAATGGGGTGTTTGGCAGAGAAATCTCATGATTTATGTCTTTATTTTGATGACTATATTGGCTTACAATGACCTGGGATTCAGTTTCTTTGCTTATCAGCCGGAGTTTTGGTGCAATGATGTGCCCATAGATTATGAGGTAATTATTTGACCGCACATTTCAATAGTGATATTATATGTAATAAATTTTAATTATTAGAATAAAACTATTGATATGAAATGCAATCAATTTATAAATACCAGTCAAGTGTGCACTCAATGGAAGTTTAATTCACAGGAATTTGATAAATCAATCATATCTGAGGTCAGCTTTTTAATCGTCTATTATTATTATACTATATTTTATATGTAAATCAACACTATATATATATATATATATATATATATACTGTATAAATTTATATATTATAATTATTTAAATCTACTTTATAAATACAAATATATTAAATATTAATATTAAGGTAATGTTCTTTATTTATTATTATTGTAATTATAGTTTAATTTAGTATGCGATCGGTCAAACTTAGCATCACTTACACAATCATTTTATATGTTGGGATATGTGGTATCGGGTCTAATATTGTCATCACTTCCCGATAGATATGGTCGCCGACCACTTTGTTATATATACTTTCTCATAGAGATAATTGCATTGATTGCATGTGCCTTATCTGTGAATGTATATCAATACATAATTTTCCGCTTATTTGCCGGTATTGGCGGCTGTGGTCGTAGTGGTTGTATGTGTACAACATGTATGTTATTAATATTGTTTTACAGTATTTTAATACAACTAAATGATTATTTTATATCTAATATTGAAAAAAAAACAGTTTATTGTGTTTGTTATATTATTCTAAAATTATATTTAGTTATAATATTATTGAGTCAAATATTTTATTAATACATTTAGTAAAAAGTAATTTCTATAAATTATAAAATTAAATTTATAAGATAATATAAATAATAAAATAATTTGAAATACTATTTTTTATTATAATTTTAGTGATGGAGAATTTGGGTCCAAAACATCGATCAGATATATACCTGTCATCAGGTATGGGATGGTTAGTTGGATACTGTTTAATACCTATTGTGGCCTATTATGTGCGTGATTTCCGATACATGCATTGGGCAATAGTCTGTCCACTTGTTTGTATGGTTTGTTGGCTTTTCTTTTTAAATGAGTCGCCGCGTTGGCTCATAACCACCGGTCGCACGGAAAAAGCCAAACGGGTTTTGCGCGGTATTTGTGAACAAAACGGGTTGAATACCGACAACTTTGAAGAAAAATTTACCGAACTTAAGACACATATACATCTGGTATGATATCAGTATTATTTATATATATATATATATATATCTTTGATTATAAATCTAATGAAATATATGGTCAGAATCGACAAAAAGAGAAGTCATTTACATCCTTTGATTTGGTTCGCACACCAAATCTTCGCAAGTATTCACTGATATTTTGCATATCATGGCTTGTAATCGGTTTAGTCTATTATGGATTCAGTCTAAATATGGCTGATTTTGGTGGAAATGTTTACTTATCTTTTCTATTGGGAGGTCTGTGAATTAGGCCTTAATATTAAAATAAATTATATGTTAAGACCAATGATTTTTATAGGTGTTGTTGAGTTTCCCTCATCTATTATATCAATTTTCACAATTCGTTATTTTGGTCGTAAAAAATCATTTTTTGGTTTTCTCGTCATTATATCATTGGCCTCATTAGCTGTCATCCCATCGACATCAACAGTACTTAAAGTCACGTTTGCATTGATCGGTAAGTTTGCTGTCGGCACTGTCTGGTGGGTCGTTGAAGTGTACGTACCTGAGCTCTATCCGACGCTAATGCGTAACTGTGCTTCGGGTTCATCACAAGCCATGGCAAGACTAGGATCAACTGTATCACCATTTATGGGAGGATTGGTATAAAAATAAATATGAAGTTTAAAATAAATATTATATTATTTGTTTCTCTGTTTTTAGGCATCGAAATATAGTCTTACTTTTGTTATGATATTTTATGCGACTATTTCAATGATTAGTGCATTTCTGTCTCTATTATTGCCCGAAACTAAAGGTAAGGAATTGCCGGACACTTTGGCTGACGTCGAGTATTTGGAAACAGATAAGCCGTACGCTGTTAACGACACAACCGATGATAATGGACTACTCGACCAAAAAATTTAATATTATATTTATTTATATATTTACTGTAATATTATTTGTTTAAATTTTAATTAATCTCTTAAATAATATATTATTATATTAAATCATTTTAAAATTTAAAGAAAAATTAAATAAAGAAATATTAGAAAATTTATAAAAACATAATTTAAAGCATAATTACCAATTATTTTAATCTATAATTATATTAATATTTTATATAAATTTTATCAAAATAAATGTATTAGTAATTCATATAATAGACATTAATATATCATAAGTAAGTGATTAATAAAATTAATAAAAATATAAACATTTAATTAATTTAATCAATTGAAATACTTTACTTAAAATATTAAAATACATAAAAATACAGATATACTATTATTATATTTAGTGTATAAATAAATTACTACTTAATAGGGAAACAGCACTCAAAGTACTTTTTGATAAATATTGATTAATTAGATTTGATAGATACGATTGTTTATAGTATATAATAAGCAATTAAATAAATTAAAAATTAATTGGCGGTTTTGATCTTCAATAAATAATTGTCATATATTACTAATATTATGTTACACTAAAAATAATGGAAAATTTTAATGAATCAAAGACTCATGTGTCCGATATCATCGGTCAATGGGGTAAATGGCAAACAAATGTATTTATTTTTGGGTTTGTCATTCACGCTATGAATGCCATCAGTAATATGAGTTATACATTTCACTCATATAAAAATCAATTTTGGTGTAATGATATGCCAATTGATTATCCGGTAAATATAATTTTTAAAATAATTTATATCTTTACTATTTAACTATAAAGTTTATATCATTTTATTATTAACTAATAAGTTGTATAATAATTACAATATTATATAACAGAATAAAACACAATCAATGAAATGCAATCAATTTATAAATCCAAACGAGTCGTGTACTGAATGGCAATACGATAGGACACAATTCAAGAGATCACTCGTTACTGAAGTAAGTTTTAAATGTTTGTTACAATAATGTAAAAAATTTAACAAAAATATTAAATATTATTAAAATGTATTTATATTTATGAAAATCCAGTTTAATTTAGTGTGCGATAATTCAAACGTGGCTTCAATAACTCAAGCATCGTATTATATATCATATATAGTAAATGGATTAGTATTGGCTGACCTAATGGACAGATATGGCAGAAAACCAATTATATTAATCGCTATTATTATAGAGGCATTGGGATTGTTATCGTGCGGTCTATCAGTAAATATGGTTCAATACGCAATATCCCGATTTTTTGTGGGATTAGGATCTGCTGGAAGAGGAGCTATTGGCACCATTGGTTAGATTTGTGCTGAATTAACAATCAAAATGTGTTATAATATTAATAACAATATATTTTTATTTCTCAGTACTTGAATATTTAACACCTAAACATAGATCGGATATAAGTATATTATTGGGATTGGGTTGGGTTGTCGGTTATGTTTTAGTACCAGTCTATGCCTATTGGTTACAAGACTTTCGTCTAATGAATTTTGGTGCCGTTGTGTGGACCACACTATTAATAGTTTGGTGGTATTTCATTGACGAATCTCCCCGTTGGCTAATCACAAGTGGACAGTTAGATAAAGCAGAGACAACTATGAGAAAGATATTGAAATTGAACGGCAAAAGTGATGAACATTTGAAACAACAACTCATTGAATTATCACAACATTTAGATAAAGTAAGTTTTTAAAGTTTAATCATATAATTTATGATTTCAATTGTGTTTTTGCACTTATAATAACAGCTAAAAACTGAAAATGAAATCAAACAAAAAGTATCAGTAATTGATTTGTTTAAAACAAGTAAATTAAGACGATATACAATAATTAACATATATATTGGCACTGTTTTGGCATTTATTTATTACGGATTTAGTCTAAATATGGATCATTTTGGCGGAAATTTTTATATAACATTTATGTTGTCAGGACTGGTAGAGTTGCCAATCAATGTCCTCACTATACTTACAATGAAATATATCCGACGAAATCCATTGTTCGCTTCGTATGTCATTATTGTGGCCATTGCTTCATTGGGCGTCACTTTTGCTGGTAATCACACTGTTTTGAAAGTCATGTTTGCATTGATAGGAAAGGCCGGTGTGACCAGTGGTTGGACAGTATATGGTATGCATTGTAGTGAAATTTTTCCTACTTTACTACGAAGTAGAGGACAAGGACTCATATCGTTTATTTCAAGAGTTGGTCCAATCACTGCCCCATTCATGAAAGATCTGGTAAATTGTTTTTTTTAATAATTAATTATATAATTAATGTTATTTATATTATTTTGAATTTTTCTACTCTATAGGCAGAGGCAACACATTTATCAGTAGTTATGGTTATCTATATAATTACCTCATTATCTGCAGCTTTGTTGACCTTTCTATTGCCCGAAACAAAAGATATTGAATTACCCGACACTATCGTACAGACAAAAACATTAGGAAAAGATGTCAAAGATTTGCCATAATTTGTTTGTTTCAATTATCTGATGTTAATTTTGTCAAAATATTCAATAGTAAAATATAACAAACTAAATATTGTATACTATAAACATTATAATCAATAATTTATTGAAGATATTTTTTGCATACCGGTATTACAATAATAATTATAATATTGTCAAATAGGTAATAACTTTTTGTAAAAACACAGATATGTGTCATTAACCGTTAAATTTTGAGTAAACTTCTCAAACATATAATAAACTCATTATTGGTTAAACTAAAGTCTAATAATTAGACTATCATTAAAGTCATTATTTTTAAAATTATTTTGTAAGTCATTTAGTTTTATTTATACTTATCTTTTTATATAAGTATACATTAAATTTACAAAATTCTGATATAATATTTTATGTTTTATAAATTATTACTAATTATTTTTAAAGATAAAAAATATTATTCAGCAACTTTAAATATTTTAGACTATAAAATTTAATAAAAAAAATAGTAGCATTAATAAAAAGATATTAAATATATAAATAATTTTTAATTTTATCAATATTTAATAAATTAAATTTTTATTTATTTTAAATCAAATATTTTATTTATCTTTATAAATATAAACAAGTAATATAATTTATATTAATAAATGTTAATAATATATATATTAATTTTTAAAAATTTCTATATACAGTACTGTACAGTATATTACATGTAGTTTTTTATATAATAAAAGGTTATCAATCGTGTGTATGTGTGCTTTGATCCCATTCCCATATATTACTACACTTATAATTAAAAAACATTTTCTATTTTTAAGAACAATTTTGTATTTTATATGTAATTAATTTTTGACAATAAGAAAGTATTTTTTTCACACCAACTAATTATTACATTTAACGTTATATTTTTATAATTTTACTCAGCATTTATCTAATAGTTAATAATTTAGTAATTGTTAAAATAACATAAATGTACGATATTGACCTTGATGATTTTTTAATTATGATAAATATGCAAATTATGCCTAATTTTGTCACTTTAATAAATCACTATATTTATAATAGTTAATTTTATAATATTTAATGTTTCTAATTATAAATCTTAAAACTTTAAATATAGTTAACCATAGTTTATCAATATGTTTATCATAATTTATTATAATTTAGTCATATAATTTTTTTTATTGATTTTAATAGTATTTTAATGACAACTTAACAAATAGACTTTAAATTTTAAAATTTTAGTAACTTATAAATTAATAAAATTATTTTATAATAATAAATTAACAAAGAAATAAACAATAGTCTACTAAAATGTGTTTTGAAAATTATTGTTATAACTTATAACTATAAATCAATAATTATAATATAAATAAAATATTAGTTATACTTTAATTTTAATAACATTTATGGTTAGTTAACTGTTATATAATCATTACTACGTGTTGTATTCATTTCAGTTTTAAAAACCTTAAAAATTGTTTATTTAAAGCTAAAAAATAATTGTTATTTAATAAAAAAAAAATTCAGTTAACTTTTTAAGACTATTCTAAAATGTATTTTTCATTATCACTCTTTAAAATATATCATATTATAGTACTAGTATTGTATAACCATGTTATGTACCAAAAACTATAAAAATAATAATCAGAAATTTTATTTGTTTATCAATGAAGCATCAAATTTAATCAATAATTTAAAATAAACTTTTGTAAAAATAAACTAATTTATAAAGTCTAAATGATAATTATATCAAAATAAAAAAGATAAACTATTAAATTGAATGGCAATTTGAAAATTTTTAAGACATATTTTGTAGCATATCTACGATATATTGAATACTATGCAAAATGGTAGTGCAGTACACAAATATTTAGATAATTATTCATATTTTTTACACACGAAAACAATTAGAGTGTAAACTATATTCACAAATATATACATAAAACCAATTGATGATACAATTAATATTTAAACTATTGCAGTAATTAATGTATATAAAGAAGCTATTGATGTTATGCATGAAATGTATCATATATTTACCATATATCATACAGTATTATATTATACTATACTATACTAATACATATGATATGTGTTAGTAGTGGTACAATGCCTATCATATCTATAATAAATTTTGTGAAATCATGTGTAACTTAATTTGGTTGTTCAATACCAGTGATGATAAGCAACTATTTAGTTAACATAACCTCATCATAGGGTATATACCTGTTTTTATATGAAACCAATAATAACTTATTAAATACACAATTTTGTTTGTTTGTTACAATGCCATTATCATCAACTTTTTACACAATATTGGTATCTATTTTTAAAAAAGTGATATTTCTTTTTTTATCAACAAATAAAAATCTAGCAATTAAATTGTAATTTAAAAACATTTCTATTATTATTTTTGTTCACAAAAGTTAAAAACACTTTTAATCATTTAAATTACACTTTTTAATAGAAGAAATGAGTTTTTTAGTGTAAAGTAAACCCAAAAACTGTTTTTAGTTGAAAAGATTTGTGTGCAATGAGAAGTGCCTATAGTTTTGCATTATTATTGCAAAACTGAAAAACTTTTTTAATTATAAAATATTGTGGGACCATATAAATCATGAAAATACTTACTAAAATTTTTATTTTTATTGAAGTGTTAATAATAATATTATTGAATGATAAACGATATCAATGTTTTGCATTTCGATCAATATTTCGTGCACTAAGTCCTACTTATAGTCCTACTTATGATGACATCGTACATGAATTACCTTTTAGAGGGCATATGAGACAACCTCCCAGACCTCCACATTTATTTTCTCGACCTCCTGACGCTATTGGCGTACTCGGAGGTCCACCAATACCTCTTCCTAATCACAGACCTAACCATCCAAATAATGCTTATCGACCACCACTTGCATCTCCATCGCCATCAGCGCCGTTACAAAAGTCACAGCGAGTGGCGGCCACCAGAAATATACCAGTGTTTACAACTCAGGAACAGTTAGCTATAATACAAGAATTAAATGACAAAATTGCTAAAGATTTTCAACGCAAATATAAGACTAATCCGAAAGTCGATCAATTGATGTCAGCGTCAGATGTTAAGGACAAACCGTGTAGTGATAAGTCTAAGAATAGATTTGAAGAAATTACTGACAAACGTAAGTCACGAAAGCGTCAAAAAATGAAGAGTAAAGGAGTGGACAAAGACTATGTTGTGGCTCATTATAGTGAAGAAGACGCTCTTCCATCTGAATTAGAAACAGATACTGATATCACTTCCAATGATGAAGAAGAGGTCAAACAAGTTTATTACACAAAATCAAACAATGATTTATTATCAAACACTGACTATTATGATGACGACAATGTCGACGATAGAGACAAAGAAATTGTTGAAAACAAAGTTGAAGTTAAAGTACAGCCAAAATCTCAGAAAAGTGCGATCAAAGAGTTTGAAGATTTGGAAAAAATGCTAAAAGATGTGTTCAAAAATGTCGATTTATCTCTTTATACCGACCGACCGCTCGGTAAACGTCTGGTCGCCAGTAGTAGTGAAATCCATGGCATTAATGACAAAGATATGATGAATACTAACGATATAACTGGCAATAATTTAGTGCACAAAACTATCGGCGAAGTCCGCAATTGGAATACCTTTAGACCTAATCAGGGATTTTCTAAGAATCAGCCGAGGAATAGGAGACGACCGACAATGAACCGACATTTCAATGCCAGACCAACCTTTACAAGGCATCGACCGACAAGACTAATGGGTGGACACCGTTTTCATCACAATCTAGAATTTCCTTTTGATTTTAATCATGATATCGACCGAAACGATAGCAAATTTTCAAGTAAATCAAATTTGATAACAAGTAATAGCAATACTAAACAAAATATTGATAATAATAATAATAATAAAGATTTTTATACTTACGACAGTGTTATAAATAATGGGACCAACTCTATGATTAAAAATTATAATTACAATCAAAAAAATGTACTCAATAATAAATATAATAATTATAATACTTATTCAAAATTAGCCGATAGAAATGCATTTGAATCATCTGGTTACCTTGATCAATTACCACAATCTATTAATGTATAATTATATTTTTTATAATCTATTTGCTAAATATATAAGACGTAAGATATTATTGTAATTTATCATACATTGTATTATTTTAATATATTTTTTTATGTTATTATATATTTAGTTGTTATATCTGTAAATTATTTAATAAGTTGTAATTAATTTTTTAAATAAATATCATAAAATAAAAAAATTACTGTATATACTTTAATAATTATAATCTATTAATATTGACCCACTAATAATAAATCTAATCTATAATATATTTAGAAATACATAATACCATTACATAGTTGTGATATATTTTAAATGCTGTTAAGCAATAATCAAAAGTAAATAAGTAAAGTATTTTTAGTTAATGTACAAATATAGTAGTTTAATAACATTAAAAATTTAATTTAAAATGTGTCGAAATATTGACATTTAAGGTATAAGTTTATATTTTGTGACTATAACCGAGACAAATAGATATTTAACGATAAAATTACACCTAATTTAATAATCTAATAAAAATCATATTTAATGTTACTTTCAGTTTAATAGTTTTATTATGAATTAAATTAATGTAAATAAATATAATATAAGTTAATTTATTGGTATTTCTAAATTAATTACAAATTAAAATGATTAATTATTAGATATCTAACTATTTTAATTAAAAACGTATATATACAATATTGTACATGTAATTTATATATTATAAAAAATTAATTTTAAATTATATGTATAAATACAATATCTTTTTAATAAAATATTTAACTGTAAACTGGTTATACTGTATATTGCATACTGTATCAGTAATTAAAATTAGACTATAAAATTAAATTGCACATACAAACAAGCACAAATAAAATGAGAAATTATAATTTTTTCTTATATTAAAAAACAATGTTTTATATAAATTTTCAAAAGAAAAATGAAAAAGAAAAAATATGGAAAATTTTTGGGGTGTATAGAGTAGGGATTTACTTTTATTATTGAATATATTATATTGCATTTTTGAAAAACTATTTTTCACAATTTCAAAATCAAGGATGGGTTAAGAGAAAATGGGATGAAATTCCCAGAAAAGCAGGAAAATATCGTCAATAATTTTCTTAAATTTTAGAATATTTTCTTAAATTCATAAATTTTTAATTAAACTTATAAAAATTAAAAGTAAATCTGACTAAAATACAAGTAAGAATGATTAAATAATTATAATTTATTATTATTACAATATATTAATTGTCTTAAAATATTATTTTAATTATAACATATTTTTTTTTATAAATAAATAAATCATTTTTAAGTTATTCTGTTATAAATGTTTATTTAAATATTGTTATATTTAGATGAATATTAATGTAATACTTGTAAAAGATTAGGTTTTAATAAAATAATTGCAGTCGTGTTTTGATGATATTTAAAATAACTTTATTTATAAATTCATTAAAATTAAAATACATTAAATTATTATTAACTGATTAAATGAGTGAAGAGTTAACATAAGTGTAGTGACAATTGATGTGTGCTTTAGGACCACTTTCTCAACACTGAAGTGCGTGACTTCAATAACTAACTATATATATATAAAGTGACATATATTAGTGGACACTATGTTTAATTAACATGAGTTTGCATATATTATATGCAATACAATATATGGCAATAAAAGCCGATAAAATTAAAATTAGACTTAAAATAAAATAAATGCATTAATATAATAAAATAATATAAATGGTTATACATTAGGATATATTTGATGTACTGATATAAAGGATAATTGATATAAAGGTTAGTTATATTTGTAATGTAAGTAATGTGTATGTATACAGTATATGTATATATAGTAAAATTAAACAATAAAATTAAATATGTGTTAAAAGCATTGCTATGCATATGTAGTATTAAAGTGTTAAAAGTAATGCTATATGTATTGTATATGTAATGCTAAAAGCATTGGTATGCGTGTGAGTTAAACGGGTGACCATTGATGTCCAGTGTTATCACCTTAACTGATTTATCCATAAAAATAACTGATACTATATAAAACTATAGATATTAAACTACTTAAATATAAAAATTAATTTTAATCGGCCACCGGCTAAGGGTAGTTATGCAACTTTTAATTTTTGTAAAATAAAAAAATGCTGTATATCTTACATACTAATTATTTTTTTTAAATATTTAAACTCAACTAATTCTTAAATATTGTTAATAAGTATTCTTAATTGTTTAATATTTATTTTATTTTGACTAAAATTTTAAAAATAAATAATAATTAACATTTAAAGATATAAAAATTATATATGTAATAATTACTTTTAAGATAACTATTACTATTTTATTATTATTTTAATATTAATAACAATTTATTTTTTCATAGAAGTGCCTAATTTTTCTACATCTTCTAAAGTGTCGGGTATTTCGTTATCTTTAGTTTCGGGTAAATAAAGAGTGAGTACARCACTGAGTGTACTGAGGACAGCATAAACAACCATTACAAATGATAGGCTCGTTTTTATTATCTATTTAAAGCATAAAAAAATTATTTTTAATTTTAAATAAAATTATAATTTTAATCACAATATTCAATGCTTACCAGATTTCCGATAAAAGGTGAACTAATTGATCCGATCTGTCCAATCACTTGTGAAGCTCCAGAACCTGTATTTCTCACAACTGTTGGATATATTTCAGTACACATAAGTGCCTGAACAGACCATCCGGCAGTTATGGCAAACTTTCCTATCAGTGCTAAAACTATCTTAAGAAATGAACTTTTGGCCGGAATAACAGCAATACAAGAAATGGTTACTAATATCATAAACATTGCGCTAAGTTTTCGACGACCAATAAATCTTAATAAAAGTGGTGTCACTAACTGTGACGGCAACTCTACCAGTCCTGACAATAGGAAAGATATGTAAAAATTGCCGCCAAAGTCGGCCATATTATAACTGAATCCAAAGTATATTAAAGAGTTAGTGATAGACGAATACCATATTATAAATGTATATTTGCGTAATAATGCAACTTTCAATATATCAATTATATTTAGATTTTTGCTATTATTATTTGACTCCTATAATTTAATAATGAAGTAATAATAAAAAAGCAAATAAAATATTTTAAAAATAATACCGATTCCCGTATATGATTAGCAATTTGATTGATTTTTTGTCTTAAATTTTTGTCATTTTTGCCATTAGTTTTCATTGCTTTTTGTATAGTAATCTCTGCTTTATCTAACTGTCCATTAGCTAACTGCCAGCGCGGAGACTCGTATAGAAAGTAAAACCAAATTAAAATTAATAGCAACAGTAGTATTGATGTAATTGTCATATAACGAAAATCCTGCAATAAATATGCAAATCCAGGCAAAAGTACATAACCTAATACCCAACCGATATAACACAATAGTATAGCGTCTGACCGATATTTGGGACCACAGCTTTCTAATACTAAAAATATTAGTTAAAAATTAAAAAATATTTTTAAAACTTTAATTGGTTTAATGTATTACATATTGCATAGACAATAGAAAGTCCTCCCGCGTGACCCAAACCAACGATCAAACGGGATATCATATATTGATATATATTATATGAAAAGGCACACGAAATCAATGCCAATAATTCTAATATATAGCACAACCATAGTATTGGTCTTCGGCCATAAATATCGGAATAATGAGATAGTATTAGTCCCGAACCCACGTATCCAAACATAAACATTGATTGTGTGAGAGATGCAAAGTATTGACGATCGCATACCAAATCAAACTTCATTTTAATATTTTTTTTAATTAATATTAATTAAAATAAAAAATAAATTTCTCGCTTACTTCAGTGATAATTGATTTATAAAATTGAGTTTTATTGTATTGCCATTGAGTACAACTCTCATTGGGATTTGTATATGAATTACAGGTAATATCATTAGTTATGTTCTTAAAATAATGATTAAAAAAATTATAAAATATTTATTCTACAAATATATAATTATATGAAATACTTTATTGATTTCATTTGCGGGAACATCAGCGCACCAGTAGTCGACATTCATGGCGTGAAAATTATAACCCATACTGATATATGCAGAAACAGATTCATATAAAAATATATAAGCAGCCAATTGAAACTGCCAGCGACCCCATTGACCCACCAAATCGGCCAAATGTTTTGGATCACTTTCAGTTGACACCATAATTCTTGTATAAATTAAAAATTAAAATTTAAAATACAAATTTCACATGAAATTAATTTTGTTTAATAATCTACAATTTTATTCATTAAGTAATCATGAATTTATATTTATTATATAATTTTTAAATATATATATATTAAAATCAATCAACTCTAATTTATGATTTTACATTATATTGTTTATATAAATTGATAAATTATTGACATATTGACAGTAAATGTAAACAATTAACATTTAATTAGACCATTTTTTATAATTGACTTTATTGATTACATTATATATCATATTACTTTATTAACTAATACTAATAATAATAATCTCAAAAAACCTATAATCTAAACAATTATAATATTATGTAATATTATTTTTAGTGTGTTTTGAGATAGTTTTGCCCAAATTTTCTGCGTCTTCTATAGTGTCGGGCACTTCTCTGTCTTTAGTTTCCGGTAAATACAAGCCGAGTATAGCGCCGACAGTACTGAGTATGGCATAAATTATCATAACAAATGCCAAACTAGTTTTCAGTGTCTAATTTTAATTAAATAAAAAATATTTTATAAATTATTTAATATGTTTTACTATAGAAATATTATTACCAGATTCCCCATAAACGGTGCACTAATAGATCCGATTCGTGTGACTACTGATGCGACACCATTACCGGTAACTCTAATAACTGTGGGATAGATTTCATTGCCATGAATGGCAACAATACTCCATGAGGTACTAATGGCAAACTTGCTTATTAAAGCCAGTAATACTTTAAGCCATGAACTGGTCGCTGGTATTACAGCAATACAAGAGACCGATACTATTAGCATAAATAATGCAAACAGTTTTCGGCGACCAATAAATCTTAATAAAAGTGGTGTCAATAGCTGTGACGGTAACTCTACCAGTCCTGACAATAAAAAAGTTATATAGAAATTGCCGCCAAAGTCAACCATATTAAAACTTAGTCCATAATAAATTAGTGCATTAACCATGTTTTGGTACCATAATATAAATGTATATTTGCGTATATTTGGAGTTTTAAACAAATCTAACAAATTAATACGTTTGCCACCATTTTTAGATTCCTATTTTATGATAATATTAATTTTAATTAATAAAAATAATTATAAAATAACAACAATTAATACCGATTTTCGTATAGTATCTGCTATTTGATTGATTTGTTGCCGTAGATTATCAGTACTTTTTCTATTCATTTTCAATGCCTTTGCAATATTAACCTCTGCTTTATCCAACTGTCCGTTAGCTAACTGCCAACGCGGCGATTCATGCATAAAGTAAAGCCATACTAACATTAACATCATGGGAATGGTTGATATGAATGTCAAATAACGAAAGTCTTGTATTAGGTATGCAATACCCGGTAAAATCATATAACCCACTACCCAACCGATACCCGTAAGCAATACTATATCTGATCGATGTTTAGGACCACAACATTCAAGTACTATTTAAATAATTATTTTTAGTATTTTAATTAAATAAACAAAACAACAATTTGTAACAATACTCACAAATGGTAAATATACTCCAACCGCCTCCTGAATGTGCTAAACCAACAAACATACGGGAAATCATATACTGATAAATATTGTATGAAAATGTACACGAAATAAGACCCAACACCTCAATTGTATAGCAAATCAATGCAACCGGTTTGCGGCCATATTTATCACTACAATAGGATACTATGATACCCGCGATTACATATCCCATCATAAACATTGATTGTGTTAGCGATGCATAATATGAACGATCGCACACTAAATCAAACTATTTTTTAATTATCAATTTAATAAAAATAATTTGCTAATAAAAATATTAACTGTATGTTTACTTCAATAATTATTGACTTATAAAACTGAGTCCTATTATAATGCCATTGAGTGCACCGTTCAGTCGGATTAACAAATGAATGGCATTTCATTTCTTCTGTTATATTCTGAAATAAAATAGTTATATATTTTAAAAACAAAAAAGACATAAATATAAAAAAACTATTTATTTATTTTGATTATATTACTGTATAATTATGAGGCACATCGTGACACCAGTAGTCTACAGTTTTTGCATGAAAACTATAACCAATATTAATAAATGCTGAGACGGCTGTCAACATAAAAACATAACTGACCAATTGAAACTGCCATTTACCCCATTCACCCACTATATCGGCTAAATGTTTGGTTTGGTCAACAGGTTTTGCCATTTTTTACTATTTGCTTAACTATTACATTAGATTACATTTATTAGTAAATGAAAATATTTTTTCCAAATATGTTGAAAAGTTATTCAAATATATCAATATATTTTTATTGTATTAACATTGAAACTTTTACAAAGATAAAGATGCAATTTTATACAGGGTGAATTAATAATAGAGACAGGAAAACTAACTATATTTTTATAAATTATATATTAATATTTAAGTCAAACACAAAATAAAAATCTATTTGTAATTTATATTATAATTTACATATAATTTACTAAAATTGATATGTCTATTGATCACACAAGTAAAACACTAAGACTTAATTGATCGTTAATTTGGTATTACCCTGTACAATCAATTATTTATTTATTGAATGATTATTGAAATCTCATGTTTATGTTAAACATATATTAACTTAAAGTACTACAAGTAATTAATGTGTGAGATTAATGTAGTTTTGATATTTTAATAAAAAAATTGACATTTGACAACCTTGATAATAAATAAAACATAATTTAATCAATTTAGGCTTGTACAGTAATCTAAACTAGTAATCAAAAATAGT
Source organism: Oppia nitens (assembly GCF_028296485.1). Lineage (NCBI taxonomy): Eukaryota > Metazoa > Arthropoda > Arachnida > Sarcoptiformes > Oppiidae > Oppia > Oppia nitens. The sequence goes on from NW_026533251.1 coordinate 1,740,901, forward strand.
AGTACACAAAATTTAATAAATTAAAAATTTATTTTATTATAAATATTTTTTTATAAAATCTAATAATTTTAATTACTATTATTTCTTATTTTTATTAATTTTTAAATTTAAGACATTTTCCGCCTCTTCTATAGTATCGGGTATTTCGCGTCCTTTAGTTTCTGGTAAAAGTAATACCAATAGTGCACTGACTAATGAAAGTAAACCATACAATATCATAACCACCGCTAGACTAGTGTTTGCAGCCTATGTGTGAAATCAATTAAATAAAATGTTTGATATATTTTCTAAATAATGATAAAATATACCAAATTTCTCATAAAAGGAGAACTAATAGAACCAATCCTAGAGAAAACCGATGCCATTCCCTGTCCTCGTTGTCTGAGGACAGTTGGATAGAGTTCAGGTCCGTGAATAGCCATAACATTCCAGGCACTGTTGACACCAAACTTTGCCATCAATGCAAAAGTAACTTTAAGCCAATCAGACTGGGAAGGGATGATTGCAAAACATGAGGCGCTCGTCATAAACAAAAATAGTGAGAATAGAGTTCGGCGACCCATAACTCGGAGTAGAAATACACACAATATCTGTGACGGCAGTTCTACCAGTCCTGACAATAGGAACGTTATGTAAAAATTGCCGCCAAAGTCACCTATATTTAAACTGAAGCCATAATAGAGAAGTGCTTCAACAATCCATGTATACCACAATATAAAACTTATTTTACGGAGAAGTGGTGTCTTAACTAAATCCAAAGCCGTGTAATTTCTTTGAGATTCGCCCTCTGTTTGGGTCTTGATTTTAATTTTTTTTATTTGTTTTTGTTTGTTTGTAAAATACAAATTTTGTTTTACAAATTAAATATTTGACAAACCTTTTTAAGATATGCTGACAATTCATTTAAATTTTGCTTTAGATTTACATCGCTTTTACCATTTAATTTCAATGCGTTTTTCAGTGTTACCTCTGCTTTATCTAACTGTCCAACAGTTATCTGCCAACGGGGTGATTCGTAAAACCAATAAAACCAGATAAACATTGTAGATAATGGAACCAATGATATTAATTGTAGATATTTATAATCTTGTAGCCAATAGGCCAGTCCGGGTATACTTGCGTAGCCTAAAAGCCAGCCAACTCCTCCTAATAGACTAACATCTGACCGATATTTAGAGCCAATGCATTCAAGCACTTTAAAAAAAATAAATAATTAAGTTTTTATAGATTTATATAACATATATACAAACTAATTATATATATAGTCATTCCTCGACCAGAGCTACCCATTCCTACTAAAAATCTTGCAAATGAATAAAAATAAATATTTGTTGACAGAGCACACAATAATATGCCGAAAATTTCAATTGAAAAGGACAGCCATACTATGGGACGTCTGCCATATTTATCGGAGTAATGGGCAAACACCAGACCCGATACTACGTATCCCAACATAAATAAAGTTTGAGATATTGAAGCAAAGTTTGATCGACTACACACTAAATCAAACTTTTAAAAATAATTAATATTATAATTTAATTAATATTAAAATTTCATTTTTACAAATAAATACTTCAGTTATAATAGAGTTACCAAACTGTGTCCTATCGTATTGCCATTCAGTGCAGCTCTCATTGGGTGACAAAAACTTAAAACATTTCATATCTTCAGTTTTATTCTAATTAATTAATTTTTAAAATTATTGCTTAATTACAACTAATTTTTTAAATATATATATATATATATATATATATATATATATATATATATATATATATAAATTGTATACCAGATAATCAATGGGAACATCACTACACCAAAAATCATTATTGTAGGCATGAAAACTGTAGCCCATATTGTTTATGGCAGCAAATGACCATAATATGAAACAATAGGCAACAAAATGAAACTGCCATTTACCCCATTCACCCACTATATCGGCGATATGTTTAACACTGGACTTGTCTTTAGCTGATTCAGACATTTCCAATAATTACTTAAAAATAACAGCTTTATTAATAAATTAAGTAATTTTTAATACTTTACTTTTCATTAACAAATGACAATTTAAATTTTTACTAAAGTGCTAAACTATAAATAAATTATATCACACGATATTTTATATAAACTATTAGATTGGTTCGATACTAGGGTATGATAAAAGTGTAATTATATCAAAATATTTTAGGAAAGTTCCCGCAAAAGTTCCAGGTCTTAATTTTGCATAATCAAATCAATTGAACATTGTTTAAAACAAATAATTAACATGGTAAAATAAAGATAAATAATTTGGTAAAAGATGGTAAAAGAAAATATTCAACAAAATGATACTATAATACAATTAGGACTTGTAATGATTCCAAGGATGGAAAGTTCCCTAATAAAATCCCTACAAATTTTCCGGAAAATATTTATTTTCCCTACCTATCTTGTTAGAAGAGAAAATATAATTTATATTATTACAATAAATAGTGCCAAAAGTAAGTAAATTTTCATTTAAAAAATTAAAAATCAATTTCAATCAATAAATTTAGTGATATTATTTATCAATACAACTCAAAATAGAGTTTAACATTTGTTTTTCAAACATTATAATTAGAGGTGTTGTTTATTGTTCAATAGGTGATAGCATTAGGAAATAGATTGCCTCTGAATTCCCAGAGAAAAGGGAATATAAGGAACTTTTGGAAATAAGACGAGGAATGGAATCATTACAAACCCTAAATACAATATTAAAAATAATATTAAATTTTTTATTTGTACTATAAATAAAAATTTTAACTGATTTTTTGTTTTGTTTTATAACTTTACAGATATTTATAATATTTACTATTGATTGAAATTATCATAAAATACAGTATAGTATCTGTCATACAAAAAATATTATCATAAATTTATATACATGATATAAACTATTAAAAATCAATTACTAATTGACAATTATTATTGATAATGTTTTATTAATATAAATTAATCCTACAACCTAAATCACTAATAAATTGTATATAATAATTTTAATAAATATTGATACATAATAAAAAAAATAAACATAGATATATGTTATCTCTTAGATATTTTATAATTTACATTGTATTCAATATAATATATATCATTATTTATAATTTTTACAAATATGATTTAAAATTATACTAATTTTAATATAATACAAAATCATTAACAAATCAAATTAATTATTTTTTATTATTCTAGTATTTTATACATATTTTCAATTCTCAAGTTTTCATTTGCAATGTCTAAATCTTTTCGTAAATTATTTTCATAAAAAATGGTTTGTTTTTGTCTTATAATATCCAAATAAAAGTTTTCAATTGCTGTCATTTGTCGACATATATTTCTTGAATGAGATTTTGGTTTTAATCTCTTAACATGTGGTGAGTAATAGAGATGTTTTGGCAGTAAATCAGATAATAAGACATTTTTATCAATACATTCATTATACAGATTATCAGTTTCTTTGCGAAATATGATTAATTCATTTTTCATACGATTCAGACCAAAATCATTAATTTTTTTATCAAAAATTTCATAAAAGTGATTATATAGTATATGATCGACATTATTCAATTGTTTTAGTTTATAATTATATTTATTATTTGATTTGTTTGAATAACTTTTTTGTTTGATATAATCTTTTCTAGCATTTAATTTGAAGACAATGACATCGTTTAGAGTCCAACACAACTCTTGTCTCAATAATATCAAACTTTCATCCATTCTTTCGTTAATCAAAACTAAATCAAAATGTTTCTCTAATTTATCAATAAATTTATTGATTGTTATATTATTTTCAAATTGTGTTACATTTAATCCCAAATCAAAAGACATTTGATTTCTGCCAAATCTTTGATGTAGTCTTGAATTAATTCTGATATTTTTGCCATTTGTTGTGTTTGTGTACAAGTATTTCAAAAAATCATCGTAAGTTACATTAAATAAAAGTTTTAGATTATAATAGCTATACACCGATTCAAACAATGTGTTTGGATGTCTCAAAATTGTTACAAATTTAGTATTCAATGACATCATTGCTTTTAGCTCTTCATAATTGAATCTCATATGACTTGCAATCATATTATAAGAAATATTTGCTTTTAATTTTGGAACAAATTGTCTGCGAAACAGATCCGGATGACCAAAGTATCCATTAGTTATGGGAACAGCTATAAGCAAATCGTGTGAATCACTATATCTCAAGAATATATTCTGTATGCAAGTACTGCCAGTTTTATGGGTTTTCATAAACACAACGTTAACATGTGGTCGACAACCATATAAATCTATAATATTTACAGTACTATTCATAAATCAAATAAAAGTTAATAAATATATAAAAATATTTTACTAAAATCAATATTTAGTATAATAATACTTACAAAAATTGTATTATTATTATTACAAAAACAGTTATTAATAAAATTAAATATGATATTAATTTCAATTTTAAGAAAATTTTCATTATTATTAGACTAACAAAATGTTAAATAAGTTTGACTTTAGCTTTAAATCAGTAATAATTTTCAGTTATACATATATTTTTAATTCAATTTAGACAGATGTGTCAATTATTATATAATATTGCAGACTGCTATACAGTACTTTAATTATAGTAAACCAAACTATAATAAATGTTAAGTATTTTGTAAACATGATTTAGAAAAATACTGTTCAGTTAATAACATTTTAATACAATTTAATTAATAATATGCAATATTAAATGCAATGCGAAATGTCAAGAAATGATTTAATTGTAACGACAAATAAATTTGCACTAAAAATAATATTTTTATTAATAATACTTATGATTATAGTGTTTTGTTGGTGTGAATATTATTTGGGACAAAATAGTATCAAATTATTTATGACTAATAAAAATCATCGAATTATTAATGATCCTGGTGATTACATTGCTAATATTATCCAAAATAAATATAATAATAATAATAATACTAGTAATATTAATATTAATACTACTGTTAATATTAATGAAATCTATAAATTATATGAAAATGAGACAAATGTTGCCTTAAATTATTGGATCAGATGGACGACAAACTATTCAAAGATTAATAGTGATAATGATTGGTCCAAATATTCATTGAAAACATGTTACAAATATCCACCATCTATTGAGAAAATTGCTTTTAATAACATTTATTGGCAATCAGTGATCATCGATCAAAATACAACATATTATGCATATAATGCTTATTATGATAATCGAGAAAATATGACAAAAGTTAGAATCATTGGAGTGACCGATCATTTCGCACAGTTAGTCAATCAAACATTTTGGTATTTATGCTAATTATCTTTAATTAAATTATACAGCAATTATTAAAACATTTAGTGAATATTATATTATACATGTAAATACTTGTTTGAATACTCTATAGGTGTTTACTATATTTTGAGGGCAAAAAACGTGCTGTTTTAAGCAAAGTCACACAAATTGATGAGTTGGCCTACAATTTTGGTAACTATTATAAAAGGAAAGGATATTATTTGCCAACTTTGTTGTCCTGCGATATTCCCATATCTATTAAAAATATGGTACCCAGTGCTGTGGCCATTAAAATTAATAATCAATGCAAATCTGAATTTACAAATTATTTACGTGTCATATATGAGAGACCAGAGTCGGGAAATAAGACATTATTTGGTGTCTGTGTTCGCGCTTTATATTACTATAACATAGATTTTAGTGTTAGACTTATTGAATGGCTTGAATTGCAAAAGATATTAGGAGCTAATAAAGTCTATTTGTATGCATTTACTACTAATAATTATATGGATAAAGTACTCAATTATTATACTAATTTGGTAAATACTATATATTTTTATTTTAGAAAATTAATACAAAAATGAATTAATTATTATGAATTGTAGAAATTTATTGAATGGAGATATACAACACATTGTGGCCATCAATTAAATAATATTTATCTTAATGAAGTATATATGAGCAAAATGGGTGACAAAATGCTACCACAGGAGACACTGGAGTTGAATGACTGCTTTTATAGAAATATGTATAAACACACGTTTTTGGCGGTCATCGACATCGATGAAGTAATTGTTCCCTTAGATGCTTATGATTGGCCACAAATGATGGACCAAATATATGTAAGACATAACTTTTTGATATAATTATAAATTTTTTAATAATTAAATAAATATTTTTGTAGAATTCACTAAAGAAACGGTCAAATTGGGACAGATTTGCATCATATCTGTTCACACAAACAAGATTTTACAATCAATTAATATCCAATCAATACACTACTAATGATATTATGTATACAATGAGACACTTATATCGGGCAAACTTTACAATGAGTGCACCAAAAAGTTTTCAATTAACCAAAAATGCAAAAGTCGTGTGGAATCACACACCACTTCAATGTATTATCAATAAAGACTATAAGGACTGTCCCATACATTTTGTTGACAAACAATTTGGTTATCTATTACATTACAGACCGGGTATTCATAAACCAACAAATTGTACGGACACTGACTTGAGAAAGTGTGCCATTTATGATCCACTTATTACTAAATATAATGATATTCTCAATAAAAATATGAGAAAATCATTAACAGCTATATCTAAAGTTTATTAATTTCTAATTATTTATAAAAACTTATTTTTATTTTATTTTTTATTTTTTCTAATCTATAGATATTTTGATCATATTATTTTAAATTATAGTTATAATTAGATACATTTATTAGTATTTTTAACATTTAATATATGATTACTAGTAATTAATTTAATCTTTATTTGTATTGTATATTCAGTATTATATACTTATATTTTAGTATATTAGTAAACTTCATATTTATTAATTATCAATAATTTATCATAATATTTATTTATCTCTTTTATTTAAAAAAATTATATATAATTTATTAAAATTTTGTATATTATATTTAGACTATAAAAAATCATTATAAAAACTGTTAAAATATGTATTGTACTATACAGTAGGCAAAACAGTGTACAATACAAGTCATTAAACAAGTTTTAAAATGTGTATTTGATAAATGATTGATAAAATATACTTTACAATCTCATTATAAATAACATATGTTTTTATTTATAATAAGTTATAATATAATTTATATATTTTTTAATTAATCATAATATTAAATAAATAATACTTAATAAAAATACTAAAAATAATGAGTAAAAACTTTTCGAAAATCTATATAATATTTTTATTATTATTTATAATAATCACAATTGGTTTAATATATTTGAAACATAATAAAACCAAAAATATCAGTGATGGCCAACAATTAAATGTAATTAATGACAGATATATCTACGATAAATCATTTATTGGGGAAATTAATAAATATAAAAAATTAGTAGTATTTGAAAAAAGTTATTCAAATGAATGGCAAAATATATCTGAATTTTCGGCAAAACAACGAAATAAAATTTTAATACTTTCTGAACCCAGAAGTGGCTCTTCATTTTTGGGTAAGTTTTTATACTAATTAATAACTATATGTGCATTAAATATCTAAAAATTATATAAAATTATAAATGTAGTTATTTTTACAAAAATAATTATATTCAAGTAAACAATTTAATATAATTTAGATTAATAATTATACTTAATTTTTAGATATTTAGTGTATAAATAGTATAAATTAGATAGTTATTAATGATTTTAGATAATTTTTATAATAAAATATAGCAAATTTAATACAACAAAGTGGTCAATTATTTTATATCTACGAACCATTACATCAATTGCGTTATTATAATTCACGTGAAAACAAACGATTGTTTCAAACAGTTGTCAATTCATTACAAAAATTATTTAATTGTCATTTTGATAATTTATCGGTTCAACCATTTTGGAATGAATTTACGTAATTATAATATTTTTATAATAAATATAAAACAAAATTAAATAAATATAAATATATTTCAGTAATTTAATGATGAGAGGCCATAATAAAACTGAACGGTTTGTATTATATTAATAATTTAAACATTTATTAACAAAAATAAAAATAATATATAATTATAATAATAATAATGAATATATAGACTCGATATTTGCAATAAATGTCAGACAAGTCTTGTAAAAGCACTTCGCGCTGGTGTTGACCACTATTTATCACTCTATAAAAAATCTGGTTTAGTATTCATTCAATTATATAGTGTCTAAAAATCAATTCAAAATCAAATTAAAGTTAAAAAAATTAAGAATAACAAGTAATATTAAAAAATATAGTTTATAATAAAAAAATAAGTAATTTTATATATACCACCGATTATATAGTATATATCATATATCATAATAAAATAATAAATTTTAAAATTATATACATAACATTTGCAGTTTCACAAATAAAGTTGGTTATGTTGGTCAGGGATCCCAGAGGCACAATGGCTTCAAGGTATGACCCGAATCTTGTCTGGTGTACAGCAAAACACTGCAAAAACATTACAACTTTGTGTCGACTAATGAGACTAAATATCAATCAATTGCTTGATTTGAAACAAAACTCTCGTATAGCCAGTAATTGACAGACATTTATAAATTTTTATTAAATATTAATTATTGTATTTCATGTATTAATAGAGGATATAGTGTTAGTTCGCTATGAAGAGCTATCAACTGATGTCCAAATAAAATCCAAACAATTATTTAATTTTCTGAATATTAAGCACAACTTTAAAGTCAAAACATGGATCAAAAACCACACGACTCGTGATAAAAACAGAGATAATCCTCACTCAGGTATTAGAGACTCATATAAAGCGGCCTTTCAGTGGACTAAACGACTAAATAAAACAATGATTATTAAAATACAAAATGAATGCTCGGATGTCATGAAAAATTTGGGCTATAAATTGATTGACTTTTCTATTGATAAAAAATATGACCAAAAAAAATATCATTTGAATCAATTACTTACAAACCATTATCCGTTAGACTACTTATCTAATAGAGTGTTTAAACAAATATTGTGATAATTTTATTCATAATAATAAAAGATATTTTATTAAACAAGTTTACTTAACTTACTTTTTTAAATAAAATTATTAAAAATTATGCTTATGTATCCGATTTTAAAAATATTAAAAATATAGTCTATTAAAAAAGTATAATATGAGTAATAATATTTTGTATATTAATATTTTATATGTCAATATTTATTTTATTTATTAGTTTTAAAAATATATTTACTGGTTACTTATAATTTATAAAATTATTAAGAGGTATAATAAATATATAATTTATATATAATATTATAAAAGATTAACTTTGAATAAATATTGTGTAAATAAACATATGTTTTTCAAATAAGTTATATTGTCATAAATAATCAAATTATGAAATTGGTTTTATGTCATATTATAAAGCAAATATTAAATAATTTTATTATAGTTAGATATTATTTTTGTAATTTTTTTATTAAATTATATTAATTATGAAGAAATACAATGTAAAACAAATGAATGATTTATTAGTGAATACTTATAAGATTTGTTTTAAAAATTGGTGATCTTATGGTATAAAGTTTTCGGTCAAATCTAAAACAAATGGTTTTTTAGTGGATTTATTATTGAGATTATTTTGATTAGGCTGTCCCCACTTATTTGGCGGTACTTTAGATTTTTTGGTTGACGAGGCTTTTCCTGGATTATTAGTGGAAGCCTTCACTGGTTTATTGGATTGTTTGGTAGGTTTTTGTTGATTTTTTCCTGGCTTTGGTTTTGGGGTACCTTTTGCTGGTTTTCCAGTATTTTGTGGTCTATCGGCCGGAAGTTTGACCGGTTTGATTGATGGACTTTTCGGTGGCTTTTTAGTTTTGGACGGTTTTTTGGTCGTTGATAGCGTTACTGCCATCACCTCTGCCTCATCCAACTCTTTGTCACTGATAACTATTAAATCAATATATATGTTATTATTATTATTATTATTATACTTTTAGCTAATTGTTAAGCCATTAATAAATATAATAATGACAGTAATATTGTATTACTAATGCCATACCTTCTTCAGGTTGATTATAGATTTGTCTGACAGACCAGCCCTCAACCGACTCGAGTGACACATAAGTCAATAAAATAATAATAATAATAAGTTTCATTGTTATAATTGCTATTTATAATTATTAATTTATTTTATCACTCAGAGTCTGGATTTTCGTAAGATTTTCTATAATACATAAAATGTAATTCAATTTATATACCGATTAAAATATGATATCATTAATGAATGCAAATGTATTGAAAACAAAATAAATGAGATGTGAATCAGTAATAAAATCATAAGTAGTTGTTAAAGCATATGTTTGATGTCTAATGAGTATTTTGCACTGTATTTTGAAACATATTTTCAATATTAAGTTTAATTTTTTAAATTAACAAATAATAAATTTTTAATAGATTTTGGGTTAAAAGATTTTTAATTGAATAACATAATGACAAAATAAATAATGCAATTTTATTTCATAATTTGCAAATTTTGTCATTATTATTACTATTATAATAAATATTTAATTCAAAATTAAAATTGTGTTTAGTAAAAATTATATATTTTATAAATTACATTAAAATGTTTTAATTTATGTGTAAGTTATAAATACCTCTTATATTGCATTTGAAAATAGCTAAATATAAAAATATTTCACTAAAACTAAATCCTGATTAAATTAACAAATAGACTTTAATTAAATTTTTATGTCAATTATTCAAATATTTCACTTTTTATATATTATTTGTCTATTAAATAGCTACCAATTTATTTATGGATTCACTCTTTGAGTTTAATGCCTATATAATTGACTATAATTTACATTTTATACTTTTATGTTTTTACTTCACCAATACATCAAATAACTAAGCATTATCGAAATTTAATATATCGAAATTCATAATGAAATAAATACTAATTATTTAATATAAATTATTTAATAAAAACATACTTAAAAACATTTAAATTAAATTTTTTTCGACAGTACAATAAGTTATTGGTATATATAATTCCTGCGCTTAATAAAATCTGTAAATCTTCAATATATCTTTTAAATGTATAACAAAATCATTACTTTGAATAAAATATTTAAAAGTTAAATTCAAAATTTAAAAATAATATATTTTTATAAAAAAAAACTCAATATACATTGATAACAGTTAGGATGATCTAATATATAGATTAATATTTATTAGTTTCGATTTAATTTTATTTATTTAAAAAAATCTAACTTTCATCAATTTTGATTGTCATATAATCTAATGTAAAATGATTGTTTAAAATGTTATTAATTGAAAAATTATTTTTCAATTGTTTATAATTATTTGTATCAATTAAATTATAGCCTAAATAATCCATAACTTCTGTGCAATGACTTTGAATTTTGTCGATTTGTTGAGCCGTTAGTCTCTTAATCCATGAGAGGACTGTTTGTTTTGAGTCACGTATTGTCGAGTAAGGATTGGCACGTGTTTTGCTATTATTAGTATGGCTTTCAATCCAATATTCAACCGATTTTGTAAATTTTAGTCCTAATCTGTTGTATAATTTCTTTGCTATTTCTATGGTATTGAAAGATAGGTCTTCATATCTAACTATTGTTATTCGATCTATATATGAGAAATAATTTATATTTTTAAAAAATTAAAAGATAATAATTTTTATTTATCTTAACAAACCTGGCATTTCATTGTATGCCTTGAGAGCAGTCAATATATCATTTCTCATACGAGCGCAAAGCACTTGAATGTTACCGCAATTGTTTATCATATCCTTCCGACACCAATCCATTAATGGCAGTAATCGGGAACTCATAATACCTCTCGGATCTCTTACAATAATAACAAGTTTTATTGGATAATCTATTAAATATATAATTTATAATTATATTAAAAGATATGTATCGATTGATAAGATTATGTTTTGTTTTAGTAATACTGTATTACAATATTATGTATTAAATATATGTCAAAATTACCAAATTGTTGTTGTAATTGAAGATATTGATCAACACTAATCCGTATTGATTTTATCAAATTATTTGGACATCTTTGGCAAACAAATTTATTGACTGATTCATCAAAGAATAATGTTTTATTGATATTCATATATTTTTTCATTACTAAATTTCTGTAAACAGTTTATTATTATTAAACTTTTTAATTGAAAGTATATTTGATAACAAAAAATAATAATAATTACTCTTCAGTTTTCCAAATAATACTATTTTTATTTTTTGTATTTAATAGATTGAAATCACAGTTAAATAGTTTTGTCAAAACATTTAACGCTTTCTGACTATTGCTATAGTTTTGTCTTATATTTTCATATTTCATATGAATTAATGGTTCAAATAAATAAAATGTTGGCCAACTCTGATGGATTAAGTCGGCTATAAAATTGTATAATTAATATTTATTTTTTAAAATTATACAAAAATCTATGACAACAAACATACCTATAAATGAAGAGCCACTTCTGGCTTCAGACAAAACTAATATGCGATTCATTGAATTCAATGATATAATTGGGTATCGATTCCAATCAATACTAGTCTCATAATAGTCATCATTATCTATATTATTGTGTGAATTATTTTTTAATAATAGTTGTCTTATCTTAACATTTAAAAAGTAAAAAAATATTATTAAAATAAAACTTTTTAACATTAATAATAATATATGTTTTATATATGCATTGTTTATCATTTTGTATGCAACTGTTGTTGATTACATCTGATGTCAACTTTCATTAACGTTTATTAGATTTAATAGTAGGATATAATATGATATAATGTTTTATTAAGTAACTATTATTTATTTTATCATAAAATATTATTGATAATGAAATATAACTGTATTTCAGGTGTTTATTTATAATTAGGCTTTTCATTTAAAGTTATTAGATATATTTGAAGCTGATATTCAATATAATGAGTAAATTATATAAAATAAAAATTTATAGAAAATTTTATTTTACCTAAAAATAACTATTTAAGTCATTATTAATATAATCATCTTTTAATAATCATTTAATAATACTGAATGTTAATTAAACTATTATATTAAAATAAAAAGATATAAATTACAATGAATCATAGTGAATCACATAATATATAATAGTATATGATTTATCATTAAATAAATATTGGTGTTTTTTAACTGTGTTTTTTTATTGAGAGCAGTTATATTATAGTGATTTTTAATAAAAACAACTTGTATTTTGATTAGATATTTTATCAAAATATTAAATTAAGCATTTTAAAAATTGTATTGGTAAAATTTTCTTTAAACTAAATAATTTTTGTTTATCTTTTACTAACTTTTATAGTGACTTTAAGCTATTTTTTAGCATCTTTGAATGAACAGCCTATTTAAAACATTATGTTAATACTAAACTAAAGATAGTAAATAAGCGTTAATAATTAAATGTATTGTTGTATAATAAAAATATGCCAAAATTCATTATTATAATAACTATAATCTATTTTACTTAATTAATTTGCATCAGAAACGTGCCATTTATTGTTTATATTTTGTGATTATAATAATTTGAATTTAATTAATTTGTTAGTTTATTTATTTAATTTATTTTTTAACAATTTGATTCACTACAATGAATTTAAAAATACTATTGTCATAGTCTATTGAAGTAAAATTATTTAATTAAAAATATAATTTATTAAACTTCAAATCACTATATTTTATAAAGTATGAGATCAGTTAGTTTTAAATATAAAAAAACATTAGTAATTATAGCCTTAGCTATAATTATGTTGTTAACCATATTATTTAACAATTACTATAATATAAATAGTAAATTGTATAATAAGCCGCGTGTGCTCTGTATGGTTACGACTCATCCCAAAAACCGTAACCGAGCTAATGCTGTGAGAGACACATGGGGTAAGAGGTGTGATGTACTCTACTTTGTCAGCTCTGAATCGGATCCAAGTTATCCAATAATTGAGATGAGGTGTGAAAGCGAAGATCATAATCATTTGTGGTGCAAAAATCGTAACGGTATTATATATGGAGTGAACACCTATTTTGATCAGTTTGATTGGTTTTATAAGGCCGATGACGACACCTATGCTATTATGGAAAATCTTAGATATATGGTGTCCGGCTATGACCACAACAACCCACTTATCTTTTGCTTACCATTTGTTTACGAAGGCATTCAATATCCAAGTGGTGGTCAGTATTTATTAGATTTATAATTTTAAAATTAACTAATTATTATTTTTTATGTTTATTTTAGGTCCTGGGTATGTAAGTGTTAAATTTATATTAAACAATACAAGTTTACAGCAAAATATTTACCATTAATAAGGTATTTAGCAAAGAGGCCATCAAACGGTTGGTTGATAAGTTGACCGATCAAAACACTGACCGAAAGCACTGTCACACACAGGCACAGGCAGGTGCTGATGACCTTGAAATCGGACGGTTTGTCTTAATGTTATTTTCTATTAGTGTTTTTATTTGTTATTTATTTGCAATCAGTTGTTTAGAGGGTTTGGGTGTCGAGTTTGTCGATACACGGGATGTGTTAGCCAGGGGTCGGTTTATACCATTTCAACCGGTTCATTTTATTAATCCCAATATTGATATATATAAGGACGCAGCGTGGCTACAAAATTATAGTATTTATAAATTACAACAGGTTTGCTTATATACTGTAATACAACATCAAGTATTTGTTAATTATTATGATTTAATAAAACAGATTTTAATATTAGTATATATTTGTATGTATTTGTAATTTAATTATTGATTAGTATTTATTTATTTATTTTATAGGGTCATCAATGTTGCAGTGATACAGTTGTATCGTTTCATTATATTAATGCGGCTGATCAATATGTGCTAGATTATTTTGTTTATCATGTCAAAGTAAAAACAAATTATTGATTTAGCAGAAAATATATAAATATTATAGTATACAATATATATACCATTATATAATTTGCTTAATTTTTAATAAATAAATATTATTCAACAAAAATATTAAAAAACATTATTTTTTATTAATATACACAAATTAAAAATATTTTAATAAACTAAATTGTTATGGTTGACGTGGAAACCATCGTGCTCCTGCACCAGGAAATACTGGTGCCCATGGTTGGGGTGGTTGGGATGCTTGTTGCGGTTGTTGTGGGTTTAATGCAACGGGAGCTACCGGTCCAATAACGACTGACGGTGGACCTCCTTCCGGAACAGAAACTGGCAGCGGCGGTGGTTGCCATGCTTCTGGCGCCGGCTGCCAAGTTTCTGGTGCCGGTCCATACTCAGGTTGAGGCGGTCCCCAGTATTCAGGTTCAGCACCGGGTGGCATACCTGGTGGCATACCCGGTGGCATTGACGGAGGCATTGTTGGTGGCGGTGGAGTTGGTAGTGTTGGAGGTGGCGTTGGAGGTGGTGTTGGCGGTGATTCTGGTTCTGGTCTCCAATTGTTAGGAAATTCTGGGTTAGGAAACAAAGGCGATACAGGTTTTGGGTACGGTATGAACGGTGGCTCATGATATGTATTATGAGGTCTGTGTCCCTCTGCTGACGCCCAACCCTTAACTTCATCAATGATTAAATGAGGATTTTTTACAGCATTAGCCAATATCTGTCCAAAATCATTGGCAGCAACTACCAGGTGCTGCACAACCAGTGCAAGCACTAACAGTAATGTATTTTTATATAACATTTTTTTTATCAATTATATCATATTTTTTATTTTAGTAATGTATATAAAAATAAAAGAAACTAATAATTAAATATGAAATTTGTTTAAATACTTTTTTCTTTTTTCTAGATATCAAAATATGGTTGACCTAAATATAAATATAAAATCTACATTATTTTAAAAAACATTTAATTTAGCAATTTTTAAGCATATTTTCTCAAAACATCTGAGTTATATAAAGTTATATATATATATATATATATAATACTGTATATGTGTGTAAATGTTTAATTAAACTAAAAAAATAAATTACTTTTATTAATAGTCAAATATCAATTTTTGTGGTTTATAGAATAAATAATAATATACTGTATATTTTTACAAACATAAAACAATTTAACATAAATTTTCATTATAGAAAAATAATATTAATAATAAAAATCTAAAAGAATTGTTATAAATTTTTGAAATTGTTATAGATTTTAATAAATTTAATTAATTAATTGTAATACTAAATCTATAAAATTATATTTATACATTATTTATTTTACATTTTTATTAAAATTTATTCTAAATGTTTATTTTGATATATTAATTTTATTTTTATACAAAAAAAGTTAGTTTTAAAATATAAAATTTATTTTTATTTTTACAAATTTATTAATAATGCAATTTGATATTCGTAATAATTTACAAAAGATATTTTAACTTAATTCATATGATATTCTAATTGAAACAAAATAATATTATTAATAATAAACTAAATGAAAATTTTTATATAATCATATTGTTATTTTAAAAATACAATATTAAAAATCATTATAATCCCGGAGCTGGTTTTGTTGTTGTTGTTGTTAATTCACTTTCGGGAATCCAATGATTTGGAAATTTTGGGTTAGGAAATACTAAACGTACTGATTCGGGAAACGGTAGATATGGTGGCTCTTCATATTCTGGATGACTATGTGGTGGTATTCCCTCAGCAATCGCCCAATCCTTGTGCACATTGTTTGCAGTGTTTGGTCTCTTCTTTGGCAAACCAGATATAACTGTCAGTTCAATGACCAATAGTAATGTAAAAACAAGTAATTTAATATTACTCAATAAACACATTATTTAAAGTTAGTATTTTTTAAATTACAGTTTTTTAAAAGTTACTTAATATTTTTTTTTTAAAAAAGGTATAGTTTTTATATGTCATTTACTTCAAGTAATTTAGTTGTACAATACATAATATTTAATTTTTTATAATAATTTAACATATGTTTTTATTAAATATTGTTTAAAAAATATTGTCAATTTATAGTGTATGTTATTTTTAGATTAATTTTTATATTTTATATAATAGATTCTTATAGTTAATAAATTTAAAATCTATATTATAATTTTGAAGTAATAATAATTTTATATTTAAAAAAAATATCTTAACTTTTATAGATTATTTAAATTATTAGAATTTCTTATTTTATATAAAATAATAAATTGCAATATTTTAGTAAAATAATTAAATCGGTAGATCTGGATGTATGGCAGTCGGGATTAATGTCTTGATCGGTATCTTTTGCCACTTATCTTTATCTTTCAATTTTGGCGATAAAGTTGATTGAATTTGACGTGGATTTGCGCTTACATTTTGTTTGTGATTTAAGCCATTAATTGATGCAAATCCAGAATTGCCTAAAACTGAGGCCAATATTGAACTAATGGTATCAATGTTTGCCGGTGTCGTCGGTTTGTCTACTGTTTCCATATTTATGATAATTGGGTTCCATTGTTGGTCTTCTTCTTCAGTTTTATTGGTTTGTGATATAAGAGTTGGACTACTAGTTGTAGTAATAGTCTGAGTGCTGGTGTCAGTCATTGCAACAGAAATTGTTGACGTTTTGCTTGTAGTTTTCAGAGGTCTGTTAGAAGTTATTGTTAGATCAGTTGGCGGTTGGGTTACTCTAAAAGTAGTTGAAGAGACTCCTCTTGTAGATACAGTTTGTGGTCTATTTGTACTCATCGGTTGTGGTCTCAAAGTACTTACTTTTAATTTAATGGTTGACGAAAACTCTTGTTCTGGTTTGTGATGTAAATCAAAGTTTGGCTGATAATTGATATCAAAATTGACATCAAAACTAGGTTTATGTAACGGCTCGTAGACGTGATCTTTATTGGGCTCAACATCTTCTATATTCAGATTATAAATGTGATCATTATTAGGAGTACTGTCATAATCATCAAAATCATTATTAAATTCATTATATGATTCGGGATCTGGTTTAGGATGAATCTTGGGTTTGTCTTTTAAAATAACTGATTGATTTGAATGTTGAAGAGTTGCGTTTATTTGTGATGACATTGGCTTTTGATTTTCATTTGTTGATATATATGGAGGAACGGGAGGTGGATGTGGTGACAACCAATTGCTACTCCAAAATTTGTTGTCTGAATTTATTGTTAGTTGAATATCATTGAGTGCATTGTTATCAATAATATCATTATTATCAATGTTGTCGTGCAATGATATTAATGGTAATATTGGTTCAGTAACTTCATTGCAAAATATTACAAATTGTCTCATAAGAAATAATGTTAGCCATAAAAGCAACATAAACTTCATTTGTATTAATTTAATTAATTGTACATTTAAACAAATATATTTTTAATGAAAATTATTATATAAATAATTATTTTATTTGCATTTTATATTATACATTAATATAATTATTTTATTTATAAAATATATATTATGAAAATAAATAAATTTAATCTATTTTTTAAATATTATAATTTAGGGTAAATTATGCAAATATAGCTGTTTTACATTTATTATTATTGTTTGATATTTATTAATTTAATAAAAAGTTAATCTGCAGTATAATCACTTAATCATAAAATATCAAATATTCACTACACGTATTCGTTTGAATTTATAAATTCAAACTAATACGTGTAAATTATAATATTGTAATAAAATGTAAAAATATGACAAATAGGATAATAAATTTTATAAATTAAGTATAATATGTATTAAAGATAGTTTAGATTTAATCTGTAATATCACAAAATTCATTATTAAAATTTAGTCTATCATTAATAGTATTATTATATTTATTTGTATTGAATTTGTTATTATTAAATCTTTTTCTAAAAGTCACAATATGACCTTGTTTATTTCTATTGAAAGTACCAATCATAGCCCAGTTATTCCAACCTCTGGCCCCCTTATTGATGAAAAACCCACTTTCAAACACCCAAATAGCATACTTAGTGCCATCCGTATAGTCAGCGCTGGCATAAAATTGTATGCCTATCAGTCGGTGCCGATGCTCTTCGTTTAAATTAAATACAATAACATTGTATTTCTGATCTGATTTATAAAACGCGGTATACATTAAATCCTTTACAAAACCGGATCGATTTTTTTCTAACAATAGTTATAGAAATGAAAATTTATTATTTTTATAATTATTTTAACTTCTAAATTGACATTTAAATATCGATTATTATTGTAAATCTTACCTATTTTTGCTGATTCACTCATCCATTTTGCTAAACCCAATGTATCAATACTAACATTTAATATATTACTAGATTTGCCAGCAATTGCTGTTAGTATAGGTAATATCGGTAGTGATTCACTTTTAATGCATATTAAAATACAAACTATTATTAAGAAATAAATAAAATTCATTATAAACAATACATTATCTTACAATTAAAATAATATGTATATAATTTATTAATATCACATTTTATTTATTTATTTTTATATTATTATTATAAAATGTTAAACTATTATCTATTAAATTATTATATAATATTATTACATCAAACATGTTTTTATAATATTACATGTATTAAATAAGTTTATGAAAAGTTGATTTGTAAGTATTGCCACTAAAATGTATAAATTAAAGGTCAATGTTATAATCAATTGTGAGAAAAATGTTTAGTTTAGTGTCGACCACCTCTTCCACTCTAAAGTCATACAAATTGATTATATGTTTTCTATTAATATATTCAAATATTTCAAATACTTAATTGAAGTAAAAAAATTTATAAAATTTTTAATCAAACTAATATATTTAAAACAAATAATATACTATTTGTAATAATGATTAGTTTTAATTAATAAATTTTTATTTAGGATAATTTTATTTTTTTAATCTTAATAATAAAACAATATTTTAATTAAAATATAATAAAACAATAAAATGTTGTTAATAAATAATAATTAAAGTTAAAAAAATTAACTAACATTATTTAATTATTACAATACATTTACTAAAATATAGTGACCTAAATATTTTTATTAATATTAGCATTGATAATACAAACAAATATAAACAAATATAGGCATTAAGTATTTATATTTAGTGTAAAATTATATATTACATTAAATAAATTAATTGACAATGGTAAAATTATATTTATTTATTTTATTGACATTAATCAGTGATAGAGTATTTAGTGAGAGAGTGTCTAAATTGAATAACTTTTGGCAACAATTGGATACATTAGATGTTTCGCCAGGATTTCACTCACCGGTGCAAAAATGGACTCAATTGACTCAAACTAATTTGAATTCAATAATAATTCCCATTGATTTAAAACAATTCACTCATAGTTATAATAATGATGATAAAAGTCAAATTCATAAAATTAATATACAAAATATTTTAAAGCCTAAAGTCAATGAAAACAATAAAAATTTAAATCCATTCATAGATAATAAAAAAACTGATAATTTGTTTTATAAAGACTATGTGCCTATTATTAAGCCAACAATACATAAGCCGTATAGTTTTGAAAGACCAGCGGGAATTCATAACAATGGAAATGGAAACGGAGGTCTATTAGTATTTATTTTGTTATTTTCACATTTAATAATAAAAATATTTATAAAAAAGGAGGAAATTTTGGTGATGACTCGGGCAATGGTTTTGGAGGCATTGGAGATAACAATGGTATCGGAGGTGACATTATTGGCAATCATGTGGGCAATGGTAAAGGTGGCAGAGGTTTCAATAATGGAAACGGAGGCGCAAACGGGGGACAGTTAAATGGCAACGGAATTGGAGGCAAATTTAAATTAATATATTATATAATCTAAAAATAAATTTAATATAAATTTCTTCAAAAATTGTTAGGCGTTGGAAACAATAGCGGAATTGGAGGAAACATAATCAGCGAAAACTCATCAAACGGATGTTAGTTTTTTAAAACTTATTATTATAACGATAAATAATTTTTATTTTATTTTTTAGTTGGAGGAACTGGAGATAATAATGGAAACGGAGGCAGAAACATAGGAAATATGTCGGGTACAGGAGTGGGCGATATTGGACATTGGAATGGCATCGGTGGTAATAATATTGCCTCCAACTCAAGCAATGGCTACGGTGGAAATGGTTAGATATATATATAAACTATTTTTATTTATAAATTATTAATACAATAAATTGAAAGGCAAAAATAATGGAAATGGTGGAGGAAATGTCGGTAATGATTCTGGTAATGGTTTTGGTGGTAAAGGAGATAACAGTGGTTTGGGAGGCAATAATAGCGGTCCAAACTCTGCTAATGCTAGAGGAGGTATTGGCAACAATGTTGGCAATGGTGGCAACAATGTGGGTCATTCATCAGGTACTCAGTTATTAACAATAATTTATATTTTATTTCTAATGTTTTTTAAAATTAATTTTAGGCAATGGAAAGGGTGGTAATGGTAATAATAGTGGGAAAGGTGGTAATAATAACGGTGCTAATTCTGGTAACGGAGACGCGGGACAGACATTAAATCAAGGAAAAGACTGGAATCAAATTTTTTCAATTTTGAAACCTTTTAAACCATTTAAGCCAATATAGCATTACTTATATAAAATTTTTGTCAATAATTGTAAATAACTTATTGTCTATTAATTAATAAATTTCACGTAATTATTAAAATTATGATTGTAATTATTTTTGTAATAATAAAAGTAATTTTAATTCATTTTCTTATTAAATATCTATTATTTTCTAAAATGTTGTATAGTTCTATAAAAAACATTATTTTATTTTATTTTAGTGAGAAATAAAATATTAATATTAAAAATCTGTAAAACTAAGTGATTCAAGCTTTATTTTTTTAATAAATGTGTCATGAATTATATAATTATAAAAAATTATTGTACGTTTTTAACACAAATGAATAAATTATTTGTTAGTTTAGAAAATGAGATCAATAGTTGTACACAAAAATGACACTTTAAAATCCTAATTAACACATATGTGGTATAGAAATGACTTAAAAAACAGGTAATTCATTAAACGGTAAAATCATTTGTTTCTTAATAGACAAACCAACAAAAAGTTATGAATGTTTTAACTATTATTTTGTTAATTACAGTCACATTGACATCGGGTGAACAACAGTTGGCCACTACCGATGAAATTACTACTACTATTACCAGTACTTTACAAACTAAGTCCGGTTTTAATCATGAAGTTGAATCAGTTGCTCGAAGTATTGATGTCCATCCGGTTGAAAAAGGTTTGCGTGAGGAAAGGGGTCTACGAGTGCCCATTATATCAGAGATTCAGGATATTTTGAGACCAACAAAACCAAGTATAATAGATCATAAACAGGAACAAAAAATGCCACAAATTAGACCAACTAAATCACGACCGGGCAGTCCTAATGGAAGTCCAATCAATAATGATAATGAAGGAAATGTTGTCAATAAGCAACCAATGAGTTATCCCAAACCTGATGATGATATGGATAATGAATGGGACAATGATGTTAAACCTATGCTTAAACCTATTGATTCGAACCCTCCCTGGGCTGCTCAGAAACCACCAATATTGGACGGCCCACAAACACAATGGTCTAACAATCATATGTCTATGGGATATACAACCGATCCTTGGGAAGATGATGTTCCCGTAGAACCTGTCAAAGTTCCTAATAGAGAACCAAATACCATACAAGAGTGGATGAATGAGAACCGACCGATTAGCCAAATCAGACCACAAATACCAAACGAATCACATGAAGCTAATCCACCTATCAATGAATATCCCAGACCTCCCTGGGATGACAATCAGGACGAAATAAAACCCAGCATTATTTATTCAAAACCTGACTCTCGACCCCAACCAATAAAGCCCTCCTATCAACCCCCTCCATGGGAACAATCACCATCTATTGAATATAAACCCACTTCTAAACCGAGTTTCGAAGATGAAGACAATGAATGGTGGAACAAACCAACTACACCAAAATCAACTAAACCAAACTCACCATTTGATGCCGTCTATGATGAATGGGATGATACAGATGATAGCGAAAGTCATAAACGCAAACCACCCATTCTTCAGTCGCAAAATCCATCTATTAATGACAATGATTGGTGGCCTCAATCGCCTGCAGTTAAGCCAGAATCCCAACCTCAATGGCCACCGATACACAGTAACCCTTCATATAATCCAAAACCCGAACCAGAGTTCGATTATAGACCGCCCGCATACCCGCATAAACCGAGTAAACCTGAAATCCCAGCCACTGCGTGGACTGGTAATCCAAATTTACCCAGTTGGTGGGATGAACGACCATCTAAACCTGAACCACCCCATCCCGAACCCGATGATGACCTAAATGGAATTGGTGGCAATCATTTTGGTGAAAATACTGGTAATGGAATCGGTGGTGTAGGTGATACTAATGGACTGGGAGGTGCTATGGTTGGTAATAGTTCAGGTAATGGAGAAGGAGGTGTAGGAAAATTAAATGGTTTGGGCGGTAATGTTATTCAAAGTAATGGCGCTAATGGTGTTGGCGGTGTTGGCACTGATAATGGATTGGGAGGTTTTATTGTTGGCCATGACTCTGGTTAGTTAATATTCTAGCAAACATTTAGATAATTATCAATCAATCAATCAATTATCTCACTATCAATCTAATACTATAGGAAACGGAAAGGGAGGTGTAGGTGATAATAACGGCATTGGTGGTAACAAAGGTGGTAAAAACTCAGCCAATGGTACGGGAGGTGTTGGCAATAATAACGGAAAGGGTGGTTTAATTGTCGGAAGTCATTCTGGTAATGGAATCGGTGGAGTCAACCAAAATTTACCCGGAGGTGCAAAACCTATTCATAAACCATAGAATAAATTCATTTGAAATCATTCATTCAATAATATAAAATAATAAATATGTGTTCATTTGAGTTATGTTTAAACCTGTATTTCTTATTTGATGTTAATTTTTTATAATTAATATAATAATAGTTAAAAATTATATTTTAATTTAGTTTTTCAATAATTTAATAAACAGTAAAAATATGAATCACATAATTGTGAATAGTTTAATGAACTTAATAATAAAAACAAAATTTAATTTAAATATATTATTAGTTTGTTTTTCAAAAAAAAAAACAATAACTAAATGTTATTATAATAATAAAATATTACAAACGGTTTAATTACATATTATACAGTACAAATTACAATTACACAATTAAAGATATCAATATTAATTAATACTAAGTTTTTTAAACATCATTATTAGTAACAATATACAGTAATTATTATTAATGATTATATTTAAGATTTGTTTAAATATTTGTTTAAAGATTTGTTTATTTATTAAAATGTAAGAAAAATAATTTAAAATAGTTTGAAATAATTTAAATAATATATAAAAACAACACAAACATCAGATATAATTAAATTTAATGTTTAACAACGTTTCCAGTGTTGACTTCATTGGTTGTTAGCGTTTCGTCAGTTTTTTTCTCGACGTCTTCCACTGGAAAGAGTTGTATGTTTTCTATAAATAAATTAATGACACTTTATATCAATCAATATATACAAACAAATGCAATCCATGACTAACCTATCAGAGCTTCGTGTGGGAACTGGACGACATGTGACGGTTGATATTCATCGTGATGTTCGGGTGCGCCCACCTGTGGTTTAGACCAATCAAGTTCTTCGGGTGAAAGTAAATCACTGAGTTCTATACGAATCTCCCGGTTCGCACCCTCCACCTCCTTAGCCTCGTCTTCGGTGTCGAACTGTGCATAACCCGTCAGATTTTGCGTTAAATTAATTTCGGCAACACCTGGAAGTGACTGCAGTACTGGTTGTTCACTTTGGTCAAGTGGTGGGCCCTCCACTGGTGCCTCTCTGAAGTCATGTTCATCAATGTGTATGACATCATCGACATCCGTTCCGTTCTTTTCTTCGAAAAATTTTTCATTCAACTCATCGGTTTCGAGGACTCTATCGCTAATAAGATCAAAGTTGATGGCATCGACCGGTATATCCCATTCAACTAATGACTCGACATCAAGATTTTCATCAATGTCTTTATCATCGACAACCTCTTTGCTATTTTCTGCCACTTCTTTGCTTTCGACGGGAATGGCATTCGTGCGCCAAATGGCTAATAATGTGATGAATAAAATGGAAAATTTCATGTTTTGATTATTATTATTATTATTATATCATAAGGCTATATATATATATAATATGCCAACAAATTTAATGACAATCTGGCAAACTTGTTGCACATAGTCATCGCTTTTATAACCTAATGGACCAATTGTATTGCATGTGTTGTACCATTACAGGGCTATCCATCTAAAAACACACACAAATACATCTAATAATAAATAGGGTAT
Source organism: Oppia nitens (assembly GCF_028296485.1). Taxonomy (NCBI): domain Eukaryota; kingdom Metazoa; phylum Arthropoda; class Arachnida; order Sarcoptiformes; family Oppiidae; genus Oppia; species Oppia nitens. Next base: position 1,766,267 of record NW_026533251.1, read on the forward strand.
TTAACCTTTGATTTGGTTGAGTAAAAATTAATTAGCTTTTAGTTTCAAAAAATATGTTTATATTATATTGATTTAAAAACATAAGTTACATCGAAAATTGAAATTTACAAAAATATATTATATTTGCAGTTTATTATTAAAAACTTTTTGTTCAATTGACTCATATTTTAGAAAATTATAGAAATAAATACTTAATAGTTATGGATTTAATGTGTTGATTAAAAAAAGATAGGAAATGATTTTTTGCTAATTTATTCTCAAACAATAACTCCATAATTAATAATATTTAATAGGAATTTATCTAACAATTTATTTGTTGCAGATTAGGTATACATTTAGCATAATTAGAAATTTTTCTCTTATTAATTGTTATAAAATTATTATTATTTATTTGTTATTTTTAATTGAAATTGATAATTTTAATGTCTTTGGAAAAGTTTTATTTTATAATTAAATTATAAATAATTACTTAATATAGAAACTTAATACTTAAATCTTAAACTTATAAAGCATTGACCCCTTAGTTAAAAAAATTGTGAAACTTTTTTATTTTTAAACATTTTATATAAAGCAGATGTGTTTATAATGGGGTAGACGTCATGAAAATTCAATGATTCAGTTAAGTGCCGTATATAAGTGTGAATGTCATAAAATCACATATCGTTTAACTTGTTTGGCAATAAATTTTAATTTTTATTTACAAATAATGTTTAGTTTATTATTGCCTTTTGTGTCTATACTAGTGTTATATCCGATAGAGGCCGTAGACCTGACGGCCAACACAAACAATAAGTCAAAGTCAGTGGACTCTGTCCTGATTTCCGCTAAAGATAGAGTAGTACTGCCTTCTAAAGAAAAGTCAAAAGAGAGGGGATGGCATAATTGGGGTAGTCCTCAATGGGGTGAACCAGATAACGACTGGTCAAATGATGGCGACTCTCAGTGGTCAGAGCCGGCAGTATTACCACTACCAAACAAATGGGGAAATAATGAAGGACATAGTGGTCATAGACCGTGGAGCAGTAGTCTTTCCGATTTTGACAGTTCAAACAATTGGCCCGAAAGAGATAGAGATCGGGACAGATCAGACCAATTGTCGCCATCACATATTTCGGATGCCGAACAATCACAAGGTTGGGGTAATGACAACTCATGGTTGTCCCACTCGAACACTGCACGGGATAATGAGCCCCGAGAATTAAATTGGGAGTCACCATCGTGGAGCTCACATGAGGGCAAACCATGCAATTGTCCTAAAGATTCAAACAATCACAACACATTTGAATCATACAATCAGCCGCCACCACCTGTTAACTATCCATTATATGATTCGCCGCCCAGTTATGCACCGATAAGGCCTAATAAGCAGAGCAAACAGCACACTTGGAACCACTTTGACAATTTGCCCTGGAGCAATTTTGAAAAGGGGTCTAAAGATAAAAATGCACTCAAAGGCAGTGATACTGAAAGCACAGTTGAAGAGGTCATCAATAAATCCGAGCAAAACAATGAATCACAGGAACGGCCAAACATTGTCAGCGATAGACATAATGTTGACAACAGTGACAACATTCCAGTCTTGTCTGATAATGTATTTGTTTAGTACATATGTATAGTAGTCTTATATATATTTTTAATTTATATCAAATTTCAATCTAATCTCATGTTATTTAATAATAAAAACATAGTACAAATCAAATTATTGTTGTTTTTCATAAATATATATATAATATCTAAATATTAAAAATATAATTATAATTTAATTAATAAATCTATAATTTTATATTTAAAATTATATGTACAGTTTGGTGCAGTCAATGCACATTAACTATACAACATTGACTATAAATATATAATTTGTTGAGTTAAAAACATGTAATGTGGCATAAAAATAAGTTAGTAAAATTAATATGATTTACTAAAACGCTTCAATTTTTAGCAGCAAATAACTATCAATTATATGTATATATAAGTTAGATATAAAAAAAATGTTATTTTTAAATAGTTTTTTAATAGTTTTTATTGAAGTAATTTTATTTCTACAACTAAGTTATGGCAATAGTTTATTTCCTATTGTAACTGGACATATAGCCAATGGAGGTGATGGCGGTTTTGGTGGACCTGGAGGTAATGCAACAGGTGATGGAAACGGCGGTCCGGGTGGTAATGGAGGTGATGGTGGAAATGGGGGAAATGTAATGATTGGGACACCTCCACCATCTGAAAACAACACAACAGTAACTTCAAGACAAAATAAACTTAATGATAATTCTATGAGACCAACGACACCAACGACACCAACTACTGACCTCATGTACGCTCAGTACAGTACCAAAGCTGATGGACAAACAAAGACAACAAGAAAAACAATTATATCGTGGATCGTAAGTAAGACAAACAAACCAATTAAGGCAAACACGCAAAAAATATCTGAAACTACTGTAAGGCCTACTATTCAATTGGAAACGACGACTAATGCAATAACTTTTAGTACTTCTGAAGAGACCATTCCTGAAGATTCTGTTGAAACTCATAGTAAACCAATAAATCCTATCCAAAGACCATGGCTTAAACCAGCGCACAGACCCTCAGCTCATCCAAGTTTTATATGGCCGTCAACCAGACCCGACAAAAGCCCATTATTTCATAATAATTTTATTTGAAAAATTAAGCTATTTTAATATAAATACACATTTTATTAAATTTTATTAAATTAATACTAATTTGTAAGTCTAATAAACATTTAAACTTATAATAATATTTAATGATTTTTGTTTATATAAAACTGGTTGATTGCAAAATTATTGACAAAAATGTTGTTATATAGTCTATTCCTAATTTGTATTTTTTAAAAATATGTGATAGGTGCTATTAGTCAGAAACTCTAAATTAATTATATTTTTAGAAATATTTTAGTTTAATTGCTTGCGAAAAAAACTGAACAAATTTTCAGATTAGTTTGTCTTTATTATTATAAAATGAAGTTTATATTAACTATTTTTAATTTAACAAATTTTTGCATATATTTGACATTGTGTAGTACATCCACAACAATCAGAAAAAATTTATATGATAGACATCTCAGTAAACAATCCGAGCAAATAAAGCAAAGTCCTAATAATGAAAATATCAATAGTATCAATGATAATGTCGACAAACAACAAACCATAAGAGATATTGCACGACAACAGTATATTCAACAGTGGATTGAAGATTATTTGAATAGTAATGGTCAAATCCAAGTGGACAGTTATCCGGGACATCATGAATATGGCGGTAATGGTAGACATCCACATTACGAGACCTCAAAACATAAGTCTAACAATTCCAGTTTATCATTAAGTCATGATGGAAATGCTACCAATGGTTACAACGGTGCAAATGGTGAAGACGGGTACAATAGTTTTATGCAAAATCACTATAAACCGGTCGATCAAACACATAGAAAGACAACGCCATACAGTAAACCAACAAAATATAAAACAACAAATAATACGACAAAACCAACCAAACGGGTGACTAAAACACCAAAAATTAAGAGAACAACTCAATTGATGACAACTCCTTCAATAAACAACTCCTTAAATAATAACTGACTAAACTATACTAAATTGTCTAAAATTACGAAACTTTACGCTCAATCCTAAATTAATACAATATTTGCTAATCATTTACATTATTAAAATTCATTTTAAAGTATATAATAAAAATATGTATACTGTATTTGTTACGTAATCATTATTTTATTTTTAAAATATATTTTAATCCAGTACTATTATCTTATTCTCAATAATACTAACTATTACTATAATAATAATAACGATAATAATGCTAATATAATAAAATAATTAGTGATTATTTTATTATTAATTACTCATAATAATTACAATTAAGAGAAGTAAAAACTTTAGACTAGATTTGTTAATTTGTAAAAAATATCAATATAATTACTGTATATATAAATCACGTGTAAATAAAGTTAAATTCAATTATTTAAAATAACTACTTTTGAGATTTTACTAAACCTAAAGATTAAACTTTAATCCAAATTATTTAATTAACAGTAGTTTTAAAGTTAAGCCCAATGTTAAGTCTAAAGTTAATGTAATAAACAAATAGTCAAATGTCCACAACAGAGATAACTTCTACTATAAGTAGTATTTATAATAAACCAATTAATGGACTTTTAGTGATAGCCGTTATATTTATATTTATTGTTACGTCAACTCTTATTTGGTTTGTTAGAAATTAGGCTCTATCTTAAAATTAGACCCAAATCATGACTCATCCCGACTCATGATTTTTTTTGACTATCTAGTAAACGATATTTTTAATATAAAAATGACCACAAGTGGCAATGTTATAGATAATTTTATACTGAATATAATTATAATTACCACTTTTAACGGGTCTGATGCTATTATATGGTTAATCATAAGAGTAAACAAAAAATGATTAATTATAAATATATTCAGTATAAAATTGTTTATAACATTGCCAATTGTGGTCATTTTATATTAAAAATATCGTTTACTAAATATTTAAAAAAAAATTCATGAACGGGAGTCTGATAATAATATTTGATATTAGTTACTACTGAAAAGTGTATAGTTTTTAAAAATTTGTTATTTTTTGATTACAGGTCCTTCTATGAGTTAAATAAGCAAATAAGTTATCATTTGTCTCAATGTAAGGAAATGAGAGGTAAATTATGAAAATATTAATCATTTGAAAAAATGAGTTTTAAAATGATTTATATTTTAGTTAAAAATAATTTTAGCAATTTATTGTATATTTGATTATATTGTAGATTTACAGTCAGAACGTGAGTTCAAGGATAAAATGATTATCATTAGACCCATTCAAAGTACAGACTAACCGTCTAATTGAATCAAATATACAGTAAATTATGAGACACTTTCAAACATAAACAATACTCTATATTATTATAAAACTTGATATAATTTACTGTATTATATAAAAATTTACATATAATATTATTAAATATTTTAAACTTAACAACAAAATATTTATAAATTATTTAATAAAAACATAAAATCCTATTTTTTCTACATTCAATTTTTAGGTTAATTAGAGTAATATTTAATATGCGAATAACGGTTAACTATGTTTGTAATAATTTATAAATTTAATATAACTATGTTTTTAATCTTTAATATTAAGATAATTTTCATAATATTACTAAGTTTGACACATTGTTTGTGCGACAAATTAATAAATGATATCCAAAACACTGTAGAAAATACTACTAATAATAATAATGAGTCTAAAAACTTAGTTAAGTTGGAGTTTAATACTACAAATGATATTTTTGTTGACAAACCTATCGACAAATTGATGACTGAAAATAAAAATGAAAATAATTATATCTCGAAGTCATTACCGGATGATATAGAAACTTATAGCCAAAAATTGGCATTTTTACATAATATTGATGGATATACTGGTAATTCAAATCAACAAATCATTGATTATTTATCGGACGATAATTTGTATAAACTTGTTGTTAAAAACCAAACGGAGTCTACACTGACTGGTAATGACATTTGGGATACGAGTAATATAACGGAGTCATCATTGTTAGCAACAAAACAACCAATAAGACTGAAAAAGTTTAAAACCAAATCTACTGATATTAATACTATTAAAATAAATAAAGATACAAAATATGATAAGCCTATTACTAAATCAAGTAAATCATTCATAATCAAGACGACAACACCCATTTCCATTATACCGGTTCCCATATGGAGACCGATAAGAGAAAATATTGTAAAACCTGTTACAAATGTATTATCAGATGATTTGGATCAGCTTAGTCTATGGTCTAATCAGTGGACATCACAAAGTCCGTGGAAACCTATTAAAAGTACTGCCCGTCCGATACCATCCATAACCAAAAATTTTAATATCGAAGAACTTTTAACTAAAAGCTCTAACTTTCCTATTATTCCGTGGAAACCAATGAACTTAAAACCTTATATGGATTTTGTAGAAACAATGACAACGCAAACAACTGAATCAATGACAATGATGTTAACAACAATGTTAACAACAACAACACCAAAAAGTTATTTTATGGATAATAAAAAACAAACTAATGATTTATATGTTAATTGGAATTTACAAAACATACCTGAGCTTAAACTAACAACAAGTCCTCAAAGCTATAGTAAATCAAAATCACCGATTAGTATAACACCAAAATCCTTTACCCCATGGAAACCATTAATCGTTTTGCCCACTCTATCGTTTAGACCAAAACCACAAAGACATCCCACAATAGAAACAGAAACCACTTCATCCACTGATAACAACAGTTCCGATACGACAACATTTTTTATTGATAATACAACTTCAAAGACAACACAGTCTAACGAGTGGCAGTCAGAAACAACAACAGAACTATTGGTGACACTATCGGCTAAAGACTATATTAATTATACTGTATTTGATCTGTGGTTATCAGATAAGAACCAATCAAAGCTCAATCAATTGACATCGTATAACAATAATACTAATAGTAATAATAAATCAAATGAAAAAATTAATTTAAATGACAATCAATGGCAACCAATTAATTTGAAGCCAAATAAGGACCAAAAATTAGATCTCAACTCAAATGACAAATCTATAAAAAATAAAAGTTTAGAGGAAAGCATGTCTTTATTTTTTCAAAAGCTTGTTGACAATAATTTTACATTTAATGTAATACTTAAACTATAACCTATTAATTTATTTTATTAAAAGTAATTTTTTAAATCATACAAATTAAAAAATTATTCAAATAACTAAAATCTATTTAAAAATTTACAAAATTTAATTAATTAAAATTATTACAAATTTAATTGATTAAAACATTTCAATTAACCTATAATTAAATGTCATTATATTAACAAAATGAGTCAACAAACTAACAAATTGTAAAAATAGGTCATTTTAATTTTTTAGTCAAAACTATATGATAAACTGAAAAACAAAAAATAAAAAACACACTTCAAATATGCGACTAATTACAAGTAAAGTCAAAAATAAAATTATTTTGTTTTTAATTTTTAGTTATATTAACTATAATGTGAGCGTTAGATCCAAAAAACTGGAGAAACACTGGATCGACGACTTCGATGACGACTTGGATTCATCAGATGCTAATGACTTCGATGACACACTACCACTGCCTCCAAGAGTTTTAGAGCATAATAGCGGTTATAATAGTTTTGTTGTACCAAACTTTCAGAAGGGCGGCTCAAGACCTTCATTTAATTATCAGAGAAACCCACCGAAACCAATACAACGATTGCCAGCTATACATCAAGATATGTCACTCGAAACACTACCGGTGCTTAATCCTAATGCGTTCGGTGCAGTCAATCAACACCAGTTACTACCTTTACCGGGAATGTCTAACTTTGGTAATCATTTAAGTCATGCAATAGTTCCACACGGAATCGATTATACGGAACATAATTCTATGAAAAATCCTAAATTTAATGATTTCAAACCAATAGACCTCAATGTCAACAATTCGTCCAAAAATAACAGCGAAAGCAAAGTTTCAAATAACAATCAAAAGACATTTAATCCAAGTTTACTGCCGTTACCTCTGATAGAGACTGAATTTGATATTAACGACTACAGTGAACCAAATATAGATATAATTGAAGACATCGACAAAAAGACAACTCAATTGATATCAAATGAAACTCAAAATAATAATAATATCATCGAAATGGACAGTTCGTCAATAAATTCACTTTTAATGCCAATAAATACTGAAAAAGAGAATCAGATGACAACTACTGAACATAAAACTTCTAATTTAACACAAAAGGTTGGCTCTCCGTTACCACCGATCATATTACCTGAATTGGACATTCAATCACAACATACACCAAATATTATGAATTTAAGCGGTTTTGGGTTTGATTTTTCAAAAATTCCAGATTTGTCACAAATTGAAAATTTATTACATGAACTGAAAATTAATAAAAGTATAGAAAATTCTAAGCAATCATCAAATGTTAATCAAATTGATTCATCTGTATTGCCATCAATTGCTATGGCCTCCGATGATCAATGGACTCACATTTCAGTCAATATTAGTAATGTAGATGAAAATGAAAATGAAGGCGAAGAAGAGGAAGAAGAACCCGAAGAAACGGAATCTGAAAAAGAAATTATAACTCAAGAGAAGGAACCAATTGATGCCGATATTTCTGACGATATCACCACATCTACTATCAGTATAGTTATCAATAAAATTGAAACAACTTTGACTACTATCGAAACTACAACAACAACAGTAAAACCAGTTTTACCGTCTAAGTCACGGAGGACTCCCTGGGGTTCAATCAGTTATATTAATGTTGACTTATCGTCAGTCAACAGGATATTAGCCGATAAAGTCAATCAAACCCATTATAACAGTAGAGCAATGCAATGACTAATAGACTATTAGTAATAGTATAGTAATTATTTTTATAGTTAAATATTGATAAAAGATATGATTAAAATAAGTATATAAATGCGCTAATGAATATTTAATATCTAACTGTATTTTATTATAATCATAATAAATAAATATTGTATTTATTATAATATAAAATTATTATAAAATTTAAACAGATTAAAAAAGATAAAATAAGCAATCTAACTTTTTATAAAATTTCATTACAATAAAAACAGTATCATTACTCAAATTATTAATATTATTAAAAATTTAATTAAATTTAAAAAGAAATAAAGAATAATTATTGTAATAATTAACAAAATAACATATTTTACACAAAAAATCTAAATAAAAATATTTAAAATACATATGCTATACATTATTAATGTATTTACTACACATTTTAATATTACATAATAATAAAATATGTTTAAAATCTCACCCAAGATAACACATTTATTAACAAATTATCATTAAATTTATCATTAATTAACAAATTAAAACAAAGATTAAAACTGTGGGTCATTAGCCGTAAAATAGGTAAATTAAATGTGAAAATAAATTGATATACAATAAAGATATTATAGAATAGCATTCAAAGTCAATATTGCACTCATTTTTAACAATAAAATTATGGGAAAAATAATATTTATTATATTTCCACTAATTTTATTAAATATTATTGTTTGCGAGGACAGTGATGCTACCGCTGGTAGTAATGAATTGGTAAATGAGTCACATGTTGTCGAACCAGTGGTGGTCAGCACCGATAGCACAGATCTTAAGATCCATATTTTACAAGAATTAGATCCGTCCAAAGCTAAAGACAGAAAAAATAAAGTTGGAATCAGACAATGGCCGCGACCTATAGGCTCACAATTTTCCGATATGGAGCCGGAAACTGATGAAAATGAATCGGAATGGTATCCCGGTGTTCAACCGGTTGAAAAACCAGATACTGAGTTTGGCGGTCAGCATCCGTGGAACAAACCGGCCGGTTCTGAGTTTCCCTGGACTGCACACGGAAGTGGCAAACCTCATAGTGAGGGCACATGGAATGAACCGGCAAAACATCAATGGTCTCAACCAAGTGAGGAAAAACCCTGGAATGATGACAAACCTGTCAGACCCTGGACACAGTCAGACCATTCAAAGCCTAACAATCACTGGGAATCGGAACAAACATCCAAAACAAAGAAGCCGTGGTCACCGCCATTTGAAGCTGATGTGAGCAAACCCTGGGACACACATCGTGAACCAGATGTAGACACTCCTTGGAATACAGATGAACCGGAAACAGCACATGAGTGGACTCCACCGCACGATAATAAGCCGTGGAATAATAAACCAAAACCAGATTCATGGAACTCTTGGAAACCCGAAGGACATTCAAATTCAAAACCTGATTCTCACTGGAAGCCCAACATTGAAGAGAATTGGTATCCCGACAACAAACCTAAACCTGATACAGACTGGACACCTCCTAATTATGAGTCCAAACCGAGACCAGATAGTAAACCTGATCACTGGCACACAAACTCTAAACCACAACAACCCTGGAACTCTCACAATAAGCCTCAAAGTATTGGTGATGTAATGGGAGACCCAAACTCACCACCCGATGTCGATAACTCATGGTTTCCATCGAAACCTTCCGGTGCTATAAAACCTGACACTAGCAATAAACCCGACTCCTGGCACTCAAAGCCTGATTCATATAAGCCATGGAAGCAAAAGCCGAGACCAGTACCTGATTCTTCATTTAACGACGATTTAGATTATCAAGAGTTTAATGATTTTAATAAACCATCACATAATAGACCGCCACAGAGACAACCTAACAAACCCTCGTATAAACCACCAATTAATCACAATTCATGGAAACCGTGGCAACAAAATCCTAGAGATTCATCTAAATTAGATGAACCGATAGATAATGGAGACAGTGGTCAACCAAATGATATGACATCACTTTCTGCTGAAGATGCGACAGAAGTGCCACAAATAGATACCTCTGAAGAAATGAAGAGAGATGTTGAAGAAGATGTGGTTGAAAATACTTCGGTGTAATGTTTTAATGTAATTCAATGTAAAAATATATATTTTTGTTTATTTAAATTAAATTTAAATTATATCAAATTAAATAAAAAGTATTTGTAAAAATAATTGTATTATTATTAAGTATTATATAGTATTATCTGAATAAAGACGTCCAAACTTTATTGAGTATTTGGACGATCTCTCCTCTGTCAACAAAATCTGATATTTTCCAGTATATAATATAATTAGAGTTGTGATAAATTGCATCACTAGTTTTATTTACAAAAATTCAACATTTTTCTGTTATCTGGGAATTTAGGGAATCTATTTATTTGTGGTATTATATTACATGTATTATATTATATTACTACAGTATTGAACCTTATCTCAAATTATTTATTTTACTGATAATGTTTTCAAAACATATGTTATAACAAATTGTATATTAATTAGTATTGTCAAATAATGACTAAATTTATTGAATTTTTAAATTTTTAATGAAATTTTCTGATTAGTATTTGAGTTTTAGTAATTTTTATTGTAATTTTATAAAATATTTATATTTTTTCATTGGATTAGATAACCTTTAATAAATTTTAGTCTCCAGAAAATTTGGAAGACTTCCCTCCTATTATAGAAATTTCCCTTTTTTGGCCAAAACTCTCTTTATTAAACATAAATAAAATAATAAATATGAATAAAATACTGTAATATTTTCATTATATATCTTTTATACTGTAATACTGTAATTATATATAATAAAGATATATATATTTAATATTTTTTGTATAAAAATGATTAAATTTAATAATAAACTACATGTATTAAAAAATGTCATTTTTATTAATATTTTAATAAACTCCTATATATGTAATAACAGTTTATTAAATGAAGAAAATGATACCACTATTACATCTAATGTCGACTCAAGAATTACATCTTCTCTGAGTTGGTCTCAATCAAAGGTTAATTATGATATATCAAAGACATCAACTCGAAGACCAATACAAGCTATAGACCAAGTGATGGATAGTAAATATGGACGAAGATTATGGATGTCCAGTATATCTAATGCTTATATAAGCGGTGATCCATCGGAACCAACATTTTTTCAATTTGATAATACAGTTTCATTGTTAACAACTGATGGACTCAATAGACTGAATGATCAATTTATGTTTGATGGCAATGATTATGATATATTACCACACAATCATCTGTTGACTAATTTTAATTATAAACCATTTTTGAAAAGTAAATCATTTGGATTAACTACAAATAATAATCAAATTAGTAATAATAATAATTATTATTATAAATTTATACCGAATTTAGGTGATAATTATCCATTTAATAAATTAAACAAATATTTAGATAAAAACATTAATAACAAACATAATATAGAAAATAAATTCAATAAAAATAAACAAAATACACATTATATCTGAATTGTATTTTACTAATTTACATTTTATCATAAAAATAATTCAAATAAATTATTAAATTGGTTTTAAAAAATATAATCTTTGTATCCCTTAATTTACTGAATTATAATTTGCTCTATTTTTAAAATAATATGAAATATGGGTCAAAGTCTAATATATTTTTTAACATAACTTTTATTTTGAACATAAATATTTACTTAAAGGTAATCTCATTTTTATAATACAATATAAATTTTATAATATAATATTAATTAAATTTTTATATATTTGTTTGACAAACAACTTATAAGTTTCAACAATGAAAAAAAATACAATAATTTTATTTATTTTATTTAATACAAGTATTAGCACCTCATCTGATGTCAGAAAAGAAGTGGACGACAATAAAGCAAATGATTTATCCGATGTCTCCATCAATAATGACATTGAATCCAATTCTTTAATTAATTTGGTTTCAGACAATAGTCACCAACAATTAAACTCAAATTTAAATATTGACACTAATGAAGACATTGATGAGCTAAATGACAATTTAGATGACGACTTCATGGATGCGGAGGGAAAAGCGTTTACAAAGAAGAATAGGCCGTCTCGAAGACCTCGACTAAAACCAACTCTACGACAATCTACTAGAAGTACACGATTTCCTAAACGAAAACCTTTACGATTATCTACAATACATCCAATAGGTATACACATTAAGCCATCGACTGAAGCCGATGTCTGGAATTGGAATCAACGAAAACCTTATGTCAGACCTAAAGAAATGGTTAAGTTTCCAGAGAATGGTGTGGGAGGTAATAATGCCGGACAGTTTGGTGGCAACGCATGGGGTGGTATTGGAGATAACAATGGCAATGGAGGTGCAAGTATTGGAGCTGATTCTGGTAATGGTCACGGAGGTAGAGAAGGCGATTGGAGTGGCATTGGGGGCAACAATTTGGGTGATTTTGTGGGAAATTCTTGGTTTGCAAATATCTTTTTATTTTGTATTATGAGATTCAAAAGTTATTGTTTTATCTAATAAGGGGTGGAATTGGATTAAATAATGGAAACGGTGGTGGAAATGTACTTGATAATTCGGGTAATGGTAGGGGCAATACAGGAAACTGGAACGGTATCGGTGGTAATAATTATGGTTACAATGTTGGCAATTCTAAAGGTGGTATTGGAGACAACAATGGCGTCGGTGGCAGTAATATAGGCGCACATTCAGGTAATGGATATGGAGGTGATGGTGAAAATAATGGTATGGGTGGTAATGGCATTTGGACACGTCCTGATGCTAATAATATTGGTAATGCTTTTGGTGGAATTGGTAGCATCAATGGTAATGGAGGAATTAATGTAGGATCAAATTCAGGTAATGATAATTGTGGTATGCTTTTAATACAAAATATTGCAAATACTAAAATATTAATTATTGTTCAGGTAATGGTATTGGAGGTTCTGGTAATTGGAATGGGTTAGGAGGCAATGGTATTGAAGAAAATAGTGGAAATTCTATGGGAGGTATGGGAATGGCTAACGGTAATGGAGGTTCAAATATTGGAGAGTGGTCTGGAAATGGTAATACAGTATATTAATACACATTTAATACACACTTAATATTTATATAACATTTGAGGTATGGGTGGTGAGGGCGATCATAATGGAATAGGTGGCAATATTGTAGGCAAAAATTCAAGTAATTCAATTGGAGGTTTTGGTGATATGAATGGCAATGGCGGAGGAAATATTGGTTTCAATTCGGGTAATGGTTTCGGAGGTCTTGGAGCTGAAAACGGTATCGGAGGTAATAACGGTTCAGATAACTCATATAATGCTCGGTAAAAATTATTATTATACAGTTAACAAATATTTTATATGAATACACAATATATATATATATATATTAATTTTTATAAGAGGTGGAAAAGGTTTAAATAATGGAAATGGAGGCGGAAATATAGGAAGCAATTCAGGTAATGGATTCGGAGGTATTGGTAATAACAATGGAAAAGGTGGCAATAATTCAGGACCTAATTCAGGAAATGGTTTGTACAGTAATTTTTTGAAAGTATATAATGTATAAAATATTACTTATTTATTCATATAAAGTTTATATATATTATTGATATATTGTTTATTGATATGTATTAAATAGGTTATGGAGGAGAAGGTAGTCATAATGGAAATGGAGGTCTAAATATTGGTATAAATTCTGGCAATGGATTGGGCGGTTCACATAATAGATCGACCAATCAGATCATTGATGATGATGGTGAATTTGGTGATAGCAAATTGTTATATGATAATTTTCTGTGATAATAATTTATAGTATAAAAACATTTTTATGTGATAATCTCATTTGATAATATATAAAATACATCGCACATGTTATTTATATAATTATTAATTTAATATTTTTAAATAACAAAATCTGTTATTAATTTATTTTTTTAAAAATAAAAACTAAGAATATCTATCAAAAGATAAAATTAATATTATTAAATTTATAGTATAATACATTAAATGTGATAAATTATATTTACATTTATTTTATAGTTTATAGACTATAAATTATAGTATATATTAATATAGTGTAATTATTTTATAATGTACTTATAGTAACTAATTAAATTAGATAAAATAATTTAAATATTGTATTAATTAGTTTTTTTTGGCTATTTTTATAATATTAATATAATATCATTGTATTTTAATTTAATATATTAAACCAATTACTAGTTTGATGTCAATATAAGTATAGTATTACTTTATAATATCATAACATTATTTTCAGTTGCTTTTGTTTAATAGTTTAGTATACAATAATTCTTGACATAAATAAATTAAAAATATTTTAATAACTATTTAAATAATAAAAATTAACATTCATTTATGTAACTGTTTTATTAATTACTATTTATTTATTACTATGTATTATAATTACTATTATGATTAATGTTTTAAATTATTTTCAATGATTATAAATGTATTAAAAGTAAAGCAAATGTGTTGAATAGTGAGGACCAGAAACCAGCTGTTAATTTGAGTCTAATTTCCTAAAAACTGGTAGTTTTATACCTAAATTAACAACAGCTCTAAAATTAGGGCCAATGATATGTAATATTAATATTTTGTTAAAAAATTAAATAAATAAAAATAAACTTAAATTAATTGCTTTAATATTCAGACACAAAGCCTAATTTAGGCATCATTTTAATTAATTAATTATTAAAAACAAATTATCTAAAAAATATGAAATTATTAATTTTTATATTTTTGATTTATTGTAATTATTTAATTAATGCAAATGATAGCGAATCGGTGCTAAAATCGGCCAATAGGTCTGTGCCGTCGGAAATGGATAAGTTAGGCGCAAATACCAAACAACTCGACGCACAGAAGTCACAGTTAATCAGACAAACGGACATTAAATTCAATGTAAAAGTCGACGTCAATGGAAACAAATGGATCTTTGATGAGACCAGCGGTGAGTGGCTTCATCTGCCCGATCATTACGAGACAAACAATGTTAACGGACTTAATATAGACACCTATGAAGACAATCAACATCACAATAGTGTTGGAGTTGATGGCGATCGCGATGACGACGAGTTTGATGAACCGTTTCCTAATATATTTTCCGGTTTATTCAACAAACCTGGCCATCAAAATGTAAAGGATGACGAAGATGTTGACATAGATCAGTCTAACAGTGGCGGCAGTTATATCTATGGTCCTCAATATCCAGCAAATTATCCAAATTCTGGACATCAGACAAGTCATAGTAATGATAACGACGACGATTCTTCTAATGGATCAAATAGTAATTACGGACATTATCCAAGTCGGGAAGTAATATATGGTCCAATGCCTGCACCGACTTCAGGATTTGATAACTATGGTGATGAAGATGGACACGAAGATAACTATAAAGAAACTTCATGGCAGCATTTGGTTAATATATCACAATATTTTCCTATTCCTGGTGGACCAGGATATCCATCACTACCCGGAAATACTGGCCAACAAATGCCTCAAAGACCAATACCGACTGGTCGACCATATAGACCGGGACGTAGACGCGGTCCTAAAGGACCAAAAATGCCAATATTAACAACAACAACATTACCGACCACTTCTCCAGATGATATTGAACCGTACTTTGAAGACAATGATTTGCAACCGATTACTAATTCAAACGATAAGACAAGAAAACCAAATCATAATAATAGAGGTCGACGGCCTATAAGAGTGACCGTAAATCTACCACAAGAGGACATTAGTGAAGTCAATGTCACACTGAAACCTATTCCCACAAAGAAAGGTCCGACGGCTAAACCACCAAAAAAAGGAACAACTGTTAATCCGGATGATATCATAGAACTGGGACCGGGAGCTCTTAATGATCAAGACATGGACACTCAATCTATTAAAAAACCCCACAAAAATCCAAATAAAAAACCAAAAGGTCAAACAACACCACTTCAACAAACATCTACAACATTAAGACCACAATTTCCATTATATCCAACCGCACCTAACAATCCAATGTATCCTAATTACCCCAACAATCCATACCTTCCAGTTAATGGTATGTTACCACCTCTCCATTTTCCCCAACAGAGCATTTTGGACACAACGACACAATCATTTCCCAGTACTGTCAATAGTGGACATATACTGGGTATTGCTTACAATCCCAATTACGCTCAAAATCCAATTAAACCAGTTATAGACAATGATATTTGGAGACCCGTAACGTTAGGCAAACGAATCCAAACTCCTGTTCCTATAGTCGAGTATCCAACGGTTCCGCCAGCAGTTGGAGAAGCTTGGAAGCCTGTATTAGGACCTTATGAGAGTAATAAAGATTCTACAATTAAATGGGTTTTGCCTACAATACCCGACTTCTCTGGTCAGACAACAACAACAAAACAAACTGGTATTACTGTTCACTATATTATATGTCACTTATTTTTTATTATTTCAATAAAACTTTAAATAAATTTTAGAGAAACCATTTACAACAGCAGTGAGTACATCCTCTTCAACGACGACAACAACAGAGTCTGAGGTGTCTACAGAAGCAGACAATGAAGTCATCACAGATAATGTCACAATTGAAGAACAATCAGTAATTACAGAATCTGCTGAAGAAATAATCGAAGAAATTACTGAATTGCAAACTCAAGATTCTGCAGACAATCAAAATGAAGAACAAATAAATAGTAATAATTCTGATGAAAATCAATTATCTCTTGAAAATAATGAACACAATTCTGAACAAAGTTCTGATGAAATTAAAAACGATTCCGAAGAACATAACGAAGAAACTAATAATAATGAAAATAATGAAAATAATGAACAAAATTCAGACACAAATATTTCTGAACACATTTCAGATGAAAACATTAGTGAAACAATTTCTGGTGATAATAATGAACAAAATAATGTGGAAATTAATGTCGTTAATGAAGATAATGGCGATAATAATAACAATAATGAAAACAATTTAAACGAAAATAGCGAACAAAATGTTAACGAAATCAGTGAAACAAACGAAGAAAACTCAGAAGAAATAATCACCGAAAACAATGAACAACTAAATGGAGAAAATGAATCAAATCCGGAGGAAAATGCAGAAAATGTCGAAACAAATGCAGAGTCTCAGGAAAATACTAATAATGTGCAAAATGAGGTATCAGATGATAATAATGATCAACACAATGATGAACAATACAATAATCTTGAAAATACAAACAATTCCGATGAAAACAGCATAACTGAACAAACCAATGACCAAACCTATGATCAGACCAATGATCAGACCAATGATCAGATCAATGATCAGACCAATGACCAAACCTATGATCAGACCAATGATCAGACCAATGATCAGATCAATGATCAGACCAATGATCAAACCAATGATCAAACCAATGATCAAACCAATGATCAAACCAATGATCAAACCAATGATCAAACCAATGATCAAACCAATGATCAGACCAATGATCAGACCAATGATCAGACCAATGATCAGACCAATGATCAGACCAATGATCAAACCAATGATCAAACCAATGATCAAACCAATGATCAAACCAGTGATCAGACTATTAGTGACGAAAGCTCTTCTAGTGAAGCGCTTTATAAAAGCGATGGACTGAGTGAACAATCACTTGTTTGGCAACCGATAGGAATTCCTTTAAGACTAAGAGGTCGGCCTAAGAAATCACATCATTAATATTAATTAAGACTATTATCCTAAATTTTTGTACATTTTGTTGCATTTGTTATATGTTTAATAAAGTCATTTATTCATGTCTTCCAATGATCTTTTAATTAGTGATAAATAATATATTCAGTACTTATACTACTAATTATTAATACTAAAATATTTATATACTGTATTATATATTATATTTATGATGAATAATATTTTTATATTATTTTATTTAGTAACATTTAGCTGAATATATAAACTGTTATTATTTTCTTATTAACTATTATTTAATAATTATTATCAATGTCACATTTGCAGCACATTTTCAATATGGTCTTTAATATTTAATTATTGAAAAGTGTAATTTTTGTTAATTATGAGATCAACAAACCAATTACTGCATATTTTTTTGGAGTTCAATGATACATTATATTATCTATATATTAATATATACTAAATTATTATATTATTAACTAAAATGAAGCTAGGTAAAATATTTAATATATAAAACTACATAGGTTATAAGTAATAAGCTGCGCAAACATAATTCAAAATATCAATAATTTCTAGGATAAAAATATTAAAAATATATATATTATTAAAAGTACATCTCATCAGTATTTAGTAAAAAAGCATCAAGGTATATATTTGAAATAAATCTGGACTCAAGTTTTAAAACATAGTTAAATTTATTTTGAATAAGTTTTATAATTCAAATAATGTTTATTAGAAATAAATTAATAGTATTTATATTAATAATTCCATTACTGGAGCACTCATGCGGTGATAATCTTCATCAAAATGACATCTTCACAAACGAGACAACAATTTTTGAATCAATTCCACAGTCCAGACATATATTGATTGATGACATCGGTTGGAAACCGGGGACCAATCACACCGCAGACACTACTTCAAGCAATGAGACCGAAAAATTGGTTATGAATACAACGGATTCGATGTCTAAATGGTTTGGTTTTGACGACGAAGAGTTGGATGACAATGAAATGGCTATTCCACACATCTCTGACTCAGAGCATCTACTGGTGCCCAACAATCATGCGCTCAACAATGAGGTGTTGAACCCAATCAACACAATGATTGGCCAAACGCCAGATATTCACATTAATTCAATCAATGGTTTAGATATTGACGTCGACACCAACGATGACTTTTCACATCAGGCAATACCTCATCTCAATAATCTTGAATTGAATAATGGTTTTGAAAATCAATTAAATAATTGGAGTCCTCAATCATCTGTAAATCAGGAATGGGCTAAAAGGCCAAACAATGAACAACTATCTAATGGTGTCAATACATTCAATGAGATTGAGTCCCCACCCACACCATCAGTCAATGGCATTGCTGATCAACTGCTTGATTATCCTAATAGTAATATAAATCAAATGCAAAACCAAACACTTCAAAATGGCAATAATAACAATGGTGTCATTCATAGACCATATCCATCAAAACCATTAAACAATCATAATAGACGTCCGAACCGACCCATCGATAATAATAATAATAAGCCCTCTTATGACCAAACAAACCAATTTGATGATTTAGATATACAGCTAATACCAATACACAATATTCAATCAGTTAATAATGAATTGAAAGAACCAGAGAAACCAATTCGTAAGCCGTTTCCCAATCATAATCCTAAACCACAACGAAAACCAACCGTTAATAAACCGATTCGTAAACCACCGACAGTTAAACCAACATTAGTGCCAATACTATCAGAGATCGGAGAATTGCCGCACACTATTAGTTTGGATTTATTGCCAAACATTGATGTTATTTCAAATAACCAATTGCTTACATTGCCATCAATTATTGATATTCATGAAATACCTGACTCACCAACACTACCAATTGAATTACAAACTGATGAACCAATTGTAACTGAAGCACCAAAAGTACCTAAAATAACGGTAAAACCAGTTCGTCGACCCAGGCCTATTATTCATAGAGAACCCATATATCCCAATAAACCATATAATAGTAGACCATTTCCTAGTCTTCCTCAATCCACACCAAATGAGTCGACAGTAAATCCTTTATTAGTAAACCCTTTTGAAGTTATTAAACCTATGACCACAACAACAAACAAACCGTTATTTACGATAATTTCATCCACCAAAGGAACAACAGTCAATCAAATAGCTATTAATGGATCCACTATTTCACAAACAATAAAAACTGTTAGTAAAGTGGAAAGTCCTCTTACAACTGTTACCAAAACATTGCCAATACAAACCTCCACTGACAGACCAAAACCAACAAAAGAGTGGATTCCCATTGAATTTACATTAATGTCTGACGAGACAACTACACAATTAACAACAAAAGCAATGTCTCAAACATCGACAACAAAATCAACGCCTAAGACATCAACAACAAAAGGAAAGGCTAAGACATCGATAATAACAACAACGTCTAAGACATCGACAGTAAGAGCAACACCTAAAGCATTGTCAACAGTAAAAACATTGCCAACAAAAACAAAAGTTGTTAACAAACCCACAATTAATGGCAACAAAAGTACTTCAAAAACATCGATAACATCTAATTCGACAAATAAGCAAAAACTTGAGTCAATCACTCAAAAGGTTATGACAAAGACATCACCAAAAATAGTTAGCACTACTATTACACCTAAGAGTACACCAATAAAAAGTACCGCAAGTAATACAATAAAACTGACAAAACCATCGCTAACTTCAACTACACTCAAGACAAATGTTACTAAATCTACATCAAAATCAACGACAGATACCAAATCTTCATTAAAAACTGTTACCAGTCCTATGAGGTCACCACAGAACAGATCAACCGACACAACAACAAAGTCTAAATTAACTTCGCTATCAACGACTAATATCAGTGCGATTACAACACCAAAAAGTTTGGTCAATAAGACATCATTCAATATTCTACTATCAAATCAAAGACAAAGTGTAACGACTACACCAATAATGTCAACAATGACAACAACTACTGCCAAGACTTCAAAAACAAAATCAAAGAGTCAAAGTATAACAACAACATTGCCACCAAAGATAACGTCATCCAAGAGCACCAAAGCAACAGACATTACACACCTGACGACACAATTAAAATTAATGACAACCAAACCAATTACAAAACAAACTTCAAAGAAAAATATACCAACAAGTAGTTCAACAAAATATACAAAAACTGCAAAATTTAATGACATTATTAAGACAACATCAAAAATGTCAACAATGAAGACAACATCACCAAAAACAACAACAATAAATATTTCTAAAGTAGAAACAAATGAAACCAAATCTATAAGACCAACAGCGGTAACAAAAGCAAAGGTAACTAAATCTGAAAGCAGTACAACATCTCTGCCAAAAACAACTTCACAGCAATCATTGACCACAAAAATTACAAAAATTGAAAGTATGTTATTATTGCCGAACCGTACAACTGTTAGACCCGACTTACATAAACATCCGGATGTCCGTCCTGTCGTCCGTCCTGTAATCCGTCCTGTAATCAGTGCTGCTATGCATCGACCGGCTAAAGCAACAACACGTAAAATATCTGAAATCAATAGAAATTCAACACCTTCTCCATCGACAACCACTTCATCAAAAGTGATGACAGAAAAAACTAATAAAATAAATAGCAAAACAACTGCTCAATTAAATGCGACCACCATTTCACCGA
Organism: Oppia nitens; assembly: GCF_028296485.1. Classification (NCBI taxonomy): domain Eukaryota; kingdom Metazoa; phylum Arthropoda; class Arachnida; order Sarcoptiformes; family Oppiidae; genus Oppia; species Oppia nitens. Next base: position 1,788,150 of record NW_026533251.1, read on the forward strand.
AAATCGGTACAACAAAAGTCAAAGAAATGCCAAAAACTACTTTAAAACAAATAGTAACAAAAACATCAAATGATACCATCAGTAATACCAAAACTACGACAAAATCATTTTCACTTAAGTCTACAGTTAAATCTGTGAAACCAGTGATCAGTAACGTGACGACAGCCAAACAATCATTAAAAACAAATACAACGAAATCACCGAAAACCATAAGCAATGTCTCATCGACTCAAAAATCTTCACAGAAAACAATAAGTCCATCAATCAAATCGACAATCAATGTTATGAAGACCACAACAAAATTACCATCAAATACAAGACAAACAGTAAATCCATTAAAAAATATAACAACTGAAAAAACAAAACAATCGTCAGTTAAGACAAGTTTACAGAAAACAACAAAAATGCTAAACAATACAACAACAACACCAACAACTTCAACGACAAAGACAACAATGACTAGTCATCCAAAAACAACAATAAAAATAACGGGAAATATAAGAGAAAACCAAAAGATAACAAAAACTACAACATCTAAGCCGTCTATCAAAACTAGTTCATCAAAACCGGTAAAATTGGCGACAAATGTATCGCTAACACAGATAACATATAACACATCATTCACTTTGAAACCAATTACAAGTAAACAGAAAGTAATGTCTGTAACGAATTCAACTGTAAGAACAACTGTTACGCCAAAAGTATTCATTTCCAAGAGTACGGCTAAGTCATCAGTTAAGACTAATTCAACAAAAACTGCAATTAATGCAATGACAACAACAAAAACAATTTTTAATACGACATCTAAAGATATTAAAATCATATCAACACAAACCACATTACCAAAAGCGATGACATCTATTAAGGTAACAACAATGAGACCAATGATTTCACCAACGACTTCACCAACGACTTCACCAACGACTTCACCAACGACTTCACCAACGACTTCACCAACGACTTCACCAACGACTTCACCAACGACTWCACCAACGACTTCACCAACGACTTCACCAACGACTTCACCAACGACTTCACCAACGACTTCACCAACGACTTCACCAACGACTTCACCAACGACTTCTGCAATGACAATAACAAAACAAAAAATTAAGACAACGACAAAAATAACAAATAAACCAAAATTAATTACGACTACTACTAAACCAAAACTAAAATCAGTAACTGTATCACAAAGTACTCGCTTAACGTCAATGGTTCCCACATTTGCCACAATTATTCAAACAAATGTCTTGAAAAATGATTCTTTTATTAATAACATATCAGAGAGTATTAAGAGTACACTAAATAAAACTGAAGTTAAAGAAGAAGGAAAGTCAACGACTGAAGCAATGGTCTTGTCTTCCAATTTACCGATTCAGACAATAAATAATCAAAAAACAACAAAAATTACTAACACTATAACTGAAACTGATTTACCGAAAGAAGTGGTAACTGAAGAAGTAATGACAACAAATAGTGAAATGCCAACAGAAAAGGCAACTGAAGAAAAAATAACAATCAAGAATCAAGAGATATTTACAAGTAGTAAAGTTCCGACAGAAGTTGTAACTGAAGAACTGACAACAAGTAGTGAATTGGAGACAGAAGTGGTAACTGAAGAAGAAATAGCAATCAGTGAAATGCCGACAGAAGTTGTAACTGAAGAAGAAATAACAAGCAGTGAAATGCCTATAGAAGTTGTAAATCAAGAGATATTTACAAGCAGTGAAATCCCGACAGTAGTTGTAACTGAAGAAGAACTGACAACAAGTAGTGAATTGACGACAGATTTGGTAACTGAAGAAGAATTGACGACAAGTAGTGAGTTGGCGACTGAAGTGGTAACTGAAGAAGAAATAACAAGCAGTGAAATGCCAACAGAAGTGGTAACTGAAGAAGAACTGACAACAAGTAGTGAATTGGCGACAGATTTGGTAACTGAAGAAGAAATAGCAATCAGTGAAATGCCAACAGAAGTGGTAACTGAAGAAGAAATAACAAGTAGTGAAATGCCAACAGAAGTGGTAACTGAAGAAGAAATGACAAGCAGTAAAATGCCAACAGAAGTAGTAACTGAAGAAGAAATAACAAACAGTGAAATGCCAACAGAAGTAGTAACTGAAGAAGAAATAACAAGTAGTGAAATGCCAACAGAAGTGGTAACTGAAGAAGAAATAACAACAAGCAGTGAATTGCCGACAATATTAGTCACTGACAAAGAAATAACAATCAGTGAAATGCTGACAGAAGTGGTGACTAAAGAAGAAATAAAAACAAGCAGTAAATTGCCGACAGGAGTGGAAGCTGAAGAAGAACTGACTACAAGTACTGAATTACCAAAAGAATTAGTTAATGAAGAAGAGCTGACAATAAGCAGTAAAATGCCGACAGAAGTGGTAACAGAAGAGATTATTTCAAGCAGTAAAATGACAACAGAAAACAAAATACCAGCAGATTTTGTTCCTGAAGACGAACTCATAACCAGTAGTGAACTGCCAATTGAATCTGTAAATGAAAGTGAAGTTATAAATGAAGAGACAATAAATACAAGCAGTGAGGAGACTATCACTTACACTAATTCTCTAACAGAAATCATTGAGAAAGAGATACAAAAGACCAGTAAATTACCAAATAATGATATAACTGAAGAAATGATCACAAATAGTGATATAAATACAGAAATAGTATCAGAAGTATTCACAACAATAAACACTGAACTACCAATTAAATTGGTGTCTGAAACACAATCATCAGTAATTGTCACTCAAGAAGAAAAAACAACAAATAGTCAAATACTAAAAGATGTTACAAAAGAGAAAGAGATTACCACAAGTGATATATTGTCTGAATTGTCAACAAATGTTAGTAAAGATAATGAAAACAATAGAAAATCAGAATTGTCTGATACGACGACAACTCAAACATCAATTATTTTCCCGAAAGAAGTATCAAAAGCCACCAAAAGGTTTCCATTCGATTGGATTCCAATAAGAATTACAAAACCAATGAATATTCCGATGACAACCACACATAAACCCGAACCAACTAAATCTCGTCGACCTTTTTGGGTGATCATAAAACCAGTCGGTCGACCGCTTCCCACAGTAACTAAACCAGTTTTGGTGACAATTGCACCAAATATTACGGAAACAGTTGCAACAACAATAAAATCAACTGAATCTATGATATCAGAGAATAAAACACAAATTACTGAAAAGCCAGTGACAACATTGTCCACAATATATAGTATATTTAGCACAAATAGTAAACCAATCATAACTAATGATATAACTATTGCGTCAAATGAAATACAAACAGAAGTGGTAACTGAAGAACTAATAACAACAAGCAGTGAATTGCCGATAGAAGTCGTAAATCAAGAGATATTTACAAGTAGTAAAGTTCCGACAGAAGTTATAACTGAAGAGCTGACAACAAGTAGTGAATTGAAGACAGAAGTGGTAACTGAAGAAGAAATAACAAACAGTGAAATGTCAACAGAAGTGGTAACTAAAGAAGAAATAGCAAGTGAAATGCCGACAGAAGTTATAACTGAAGAACTGACAACAAGTAGTGAATTAACGACAGATTTGGTAACTGAAGAAGAATTCACGACAAGTAGTGAGTTGGCGAACGATTTGGTAACTGAAGAAGAAATAACAAGCAGTGAAATGCCTATAGAAGTCGTAAATCAAGAGATATTTACAAGCAGTGAAATGCCGACAGTAGTTGTAACTAAAGAAGAATTGACAACAAGTAGTGAATTGACGACAGAAGTGGTAACTGAAGAAGAAATAACAAGTAGTGAAATCCCAACAAAAGTGGTAACTGGAGAAGAATTGACGACAAGTAGTGAATTGGCGACAGATTTGGTTACTGAAGAAGAATTGACGACAAGTAGTGAATTGGCGACAGATTTGGTTACTGAAGAAGAATTGACGACAAGTAGTGAATTGGCGACAGATTTGGTTACTGAAGAAGAAATAACAAGCAGTGAAATGCCGATAGAAGTCGTAAATCAAGAGATATTTACAAGCAGTGAAATGCCGACAGAAGTGGTAACTGAAGAAGAAATAACAAGYAGTGAAATGCCAACAGAAGTGGTATCTGATGAAGAAATAACAAGCAGTGAAATGCCTATAGAAGTTGTAAATCAAGAGATATTTACAAGCAGTGAAATGCCGATAGAAGTGGTAACTGAAGAAGAAATAACAAGCAGTGAAATGCCGATAGAAGTGATAACTGAAGAAGAATTGACGACAAGTAGTGAGTTGGCGACAGAAATGGTAACTGAAGAAGAAATAACAAGCAGTGAAATGCCGATAGAAGTGGTAACTGTAGAAGAAATAAAAAGTAGTGAAATACCAACAGAAGTGGTATCTGATGAAGAATTGACGACAAGTAGTGAATTGGCGACAGATTTGGTTACTGAAGAAGAAATAACAAGTAGTGAAATGCCAACAGAAGTGGTATCTGATGAAGAAATAACAAGCAGTGAAATGCCTATAGAAGTTGTAAATCAAGAGATATTTACAAGCAGTGAAATGCCGATAGAAGTGGTAACTGTAGAAGAAATAACAAGTAGTGAAATACCAACCGAAGTGGTATCTGATGAAGAATTGACGACAAGTAGTGAATTGGCGACAGATTTGGTTACTGAAGAAGAAATAACAACAAGCAGTGAATTGCCGATAGAAGTCGTAAATCAAGAGATATTTACAAGCAGTGAAATGCCGACAGAAGTGGTAACTGAAGAAGAAATAACAAGCAGTGAAATGCCAACAGAAGTGGTAACAGAAGAAGAAATAACAACAAGCAGTGAATTGCCGATAGAAGTCGTAAATCAAGAGATATTTACAAGCAGTGAAATGCCGATAGAAGTGGTAACTGTAGAAGAAATAACAAGTAGTGAAATACCAACCGAAGTGGTATCTGATGAAGAATTGACGACAAGTAGTGAATTGGCGACAGATTTGGTTACTGAAGAAGAAATAACAACAAGCAGTGAATTGCCGATAGAAGTCGTAAATCAAGAGATATTTACAAGCAGTGAAATGCCGACAGAAGTGGTAACTGAAGAAGAAATAACAAGCAGTGAAATGCCAACAGAAGTGGTAACAGAAGAAGAAATAACAACAAGCAGAAGTGGTAACTGAAGAAGAAATAACAACAAGCAGTGAATTGCCGATAGAAGTCGTAAATCAAGAGATATTTACAAGCAGTGAAATGCCGATAGAAGTGGTAACTGAAGAAGAAATAACAAGCAGTGAAATGCCAACAGAAGTGGTAACAGAAAAAGAAATAACAACAAGCAGTGAATTGCCGATAGAAGTCGTAAATCAAGAGATATTTACAAGCAGTGAAATGCCGACAGAAGTGGTAACTGTAGAAGAAATAACAAGTAGTGAAATACCAACCGAAGTGGTATCTGATGAAGAATTGACGACAAGTAGTGAATTGGCGACAGATTTGGTTACTGAAGAAGAAATAACAACAAGCAGTGAATTGCCGATAGAAGTCGTAAATCAAGAGATATTTACAAGCAGTGAAATGCCGACAGAAGTGGTAACTGAAGAAGAAATAACAAGCAGTGAAATGCTAACAGAAGTGGTAACAGAAGAAGAAATAACAACAAGCAGTGAATTGCCGATAGAAGTCGTAAATCAAGAGATAGAATAATATAGAAGATCAAGCAGAAATAACAAGCAGTGAAATGCCGACAGAAGTGGTAACTGAAGAAGAAATAACAAGCAGTGAAATGCCAACAGAAGTGGTAACAGAAGAAGAAATAACAACAAGCAGTGAATTGCCGATAGAAGTCGTAAATCAAGAGATATTTACAAGCAGTGAAATGCCGACAGAAGTGGTAACTGAAGAAGAAATAACAAGTAGTGAAATGCCAACAGAATTGGTAACTGAAGAAGAATTGACGACAAGTAGTGAGTTGGCGACAGAAATGGTAACTGAAGAAGAAATAACAAGCAGTGAAATGCCGATAGAAGTGGTAACTGTAGAAGAAATAACAAGTAGTGAAATACCAACCGAAGTGGTATCTGATGAAGAATTGACGACAAGTAGTGAATTGGCGACAGATTTGGTTACTGAAGAAGAAATAACAACAAGCAGTGAATTGCCGATAGAAGTCGTAAATCAAGAGATATTTACAAGCAGTGAAATGCCGACAGAAGTGGTAACTGAAGAAGAAATAACAAGCAGTGAAATGCCAACAGAAGTGGTAACAGAAGAAGAAATAACAACAAGCAGTGAATTGCCGATAGAAGTCGTAAATCAAGAGATATTTACAAGCAGTGAAATGCCGACAGAAGTGGTAACTGAAGAAGAAATAACAAGTAGTGAAATGCCAACAGAAGTGGTATCTGATGAAGAATTGACGACAAGTAGTGAATTGGCGACAGATTTGGTTACTGAAGAAGAAATAACAACAAGCAGTGAATTGCCGATAGAAGTCGTAAATCAAGAGATATTTACAAGCAGTGAAATGCCGACAGAAGTGGTAACTGTAGAAGAAATAACAAGTAGTGAAATACCAACCGAAGTGGTATCTGATGAAGAATTGACGACAAGTAGTGAATTGGCGACAGATTTGGTTACTGAAGAAGAAATAACAACAAGCAGTGAATTGCCGATAGAAGTCGTAAATCAAGAGATATTTACAAGCAGTGAAATGCCGACAGAAGTGGTAACTGAAGAAGAAATAACAAGCAGTGAAATGCCAACAGAAGTGGTAACAGAAGAAGAAATAACAACAAGCAGTGAATTGCCGATAGAAGTCGTAAATCAAGAGATATTTACAAGCAGTGAAATGCCGACAGAAGTGGTAACTGAAGAAGAAATAACAAGCAGTGAAATGCCAACAGAAGTGGTAACAGAAGAAGAAATAACAACAAGCAGTGAATTGCCGATAGAAGTCGTAAATCAAGAGATATTTACAAGCAGTGAAATGCCGACAGAAGTGGTAACTGAAGAAGAAATAACAAGTAGTGAAATGCCAACAGAATTGGTAACTGAAGAAGAATTGACGACAAGTAGTGAGTTGGCGACAGAAATGGTAACTGAAGAAGAAATAACAAGCAGTGAAATGCCGATAGAAGTGGTAACTGTAGAAGAAATAACAAGTAGTGAAATACCAACCGAAGTGGTATCTGATGAAGAATTGACGACAAGTAGTGAATTGGCGACAGATTTGGTTACTGAAGAAGAAATAACAACAAGCAGTGAATTGCCGATAGAAGTCGTAAATCAAGAGATATTTACAAGCAGTGAAATGCCGACAGAAGTGGTAACTGAAGAAGAAATAACAAGCAGTGAAATGCCAACAGAAGTGGTAACAGAAGAAGAAATAACAACAAGCAGTGAATTGCCGATAGAAGTCGTAAATCAAGAGATATTTACAAGCAGTGAAATGCCGACAGAAGTGGTAACTGAAGAAGAAATAACAAGTAGTGAAATGCCAACAGAAGTGGTATCTGATGAAGAATTGACGACAAGTAGTGAATTGGCGACAGATTTGGTTACTGAAGAAGAAATAACAACAAGCAGTGAATTGCCGATAGAAGTCGTAAATCAAGAGATATTTACAAGCAGTGAAATGCCGACAGAAGTGGTAACTGAAGAAGAAATAACAAGCAGTGAAATGCCAACAGAAGTGGTAACAGAAGAAGAAATAACAACAAGCAGTGAATTGCCGATAGAAGTCGTAAATCAAGAGATATTTACAAGCAGTGAAATGCCGATAGAAGTGGTAACTGAAGAAGAAATAACAAGCAGTGAAATGCCGATAGAAGTGGTAACTGAAGAAGAATTGACGACAAGTAGTGAGTTGGCGACAGAAATGGTAACTGAAGAAGAAATAACAAGTAGTGAAATGCCAACAGAAGTGGTAACTGAAGAAGAATTGACGACAAGTAGTGAGTTGGCGACAGAAATGGTAACTGAAGAAGAATTGACGACAAGTAGTGAATTAACAACAGATTTGGTTACTGAAGAAGAAATAACAACAAGCAGTGAATTGCCTATAGAAGTCGTAAATCAAGAGATATTTACAAGCAGTGAAATGCCGACAGAAGTGGTAACTGAAGAAGAAATAACAAGTAGTGAAATGCCAACAGAAGTGGTAACTGGAGAAGAATTGACGACAAGTAGTGAATTGGCGACAGATTTGGTTACTGAAGAAGAATTGACGACAAGTAGTGAATTAACGACAGATTTGGTTACTGAAGAAGAAATAACAACAAGCAGTGAATTGCCGATAGAAGTTGTAAATCAAGAGATATTTACAAGCAGTGAAATGCCGACAGAAGTGGTATCTGATGAAGAATTGACGACAAGTAGTGAATTGGCGACAGATTTGGTAAGTGAACAAGAATTGATGACAAGTAGTGAAATGCCAACAGAAGTGGTATCTGATGAAGAAATAACAAGCAGTGAAATGCCTATAGAAGTGGTAACTGAAGAAGAAATAACAAGTAGTGAAATGCCAACAGAAGTGGTAACTGAAGAAGAATTGACGACAAGTAGTGAGTTGGCGACAGAAATGGTAACTGAAGAAGAAATAACAAGTAGTGAAATGCCAACAGAAGTGGTAACTGAAGAAGAATTGACGACAAGTAGTGAATTGACGACAGATTTGGTAACTGAAGAAGAATTGGCGACAGATTTGGTTACTGAATGCCAACAGAAGTGGTAACTGAAGAAGAATTGACGACAAGTAGTGAATTGACGACAGATTTGGAAGAAGATTTGGTTACTGAAGAAGAAATAACAAGTAGTGAAATGCCAACAGAAGTGGTAACTGGAGAAGAATTGACGACAAGTAGTGAATTGGCGACAGATTTGGTTACTGAAGAAGAATTGACGACAAGTAGTGAAATGCCAACAGAAGTGGTATCTGATGAAGAAATAACAAGCAGTGAAATGCCTATAGAAGTGGTAACTGAAGAAGAAATAACAAGTAGTGAAATGCCAACAGAAGTGGTAACTGAAGAAGAATTGACGACAAGTAGTGAGTTGGCGACAGAAATGGTAACTGAAGAAGAAATAACAAGCAGTGAAATGCCGATAGAAGTGGTATCTGATGAAGAATTGACGACAAGTAGTGAATTGACGACAGATTTGGTAACTGAAGAAGAATTGACGACAAGTAGTGAATTAACGACAGATTTGGTAACTGAAGAAGAATTGGCGACAGATTTGGTTACTGAAGAAGAAATAACAAGCAGTGAAATGCCGATAGAAGTGGTAACTGAAGAAGAAATAACAAGTAGTGAAATGCCAACAGAAATGGTAACTGAAGAAGTACTGACAACAACTAGTGAATTGACGACAGATTTGGTAACTGAAGAAGAATTGACGACAAGTAGTGAGTTGGCGACAGAAGTGGTAACTGAAGAAGAATTGACGACAAGTAGTGAATTAACGACAGATTTGGTTACTGAAGAAGAAATAACAACAAGCAGTGAATTGCCGATAGAAGTTGTAAATCAAGAGATATTTACAAGCAGTGAAATGCCGACAGAAGTGGTATCTGATGAAGAATTGACGACAAGTAGTGAATTGGCGACAGATTTGGTAAGTGAACAAGAATTGATGACAAGTAGTGAAATGCCAACAGAAGTGGTATCTGATGAAGAAATAACAAGCAGTGAAATGCCTATAGAAGTGGTAACTGAAGAAGAAATAACAAGTAGTGAAATGCCAACAGAAGTGGTAACTGAAGAAGAATTGACGACAAGTAGTGAGTTGGCGACAGAAATGGTAACTGAAGAAGAAATAACAAGTAGTGAAATGCCAACAGAAGTGGTAACTGAAGAAGAATTGACGACAAGTAGTGAATTGACGACAGATTTGGTAACTGAAGAAGAATTGGCGACAGATTTGGTTACTGAAGAAGAAATAACAAGTAGTGAAATGCCAACAGAAGTGGTAACTGGAGAAGAATTGACGACAAGTAGTGAATTGGCGACAGATTTGGTTACTGAAGAAGAATTGACGACAAGTAGTGAGTTGGCGACAGAAGTGGTAACTGAAGAAGAATTGACGACAAGTAGTGAATTAACGACAGATTTGGTTACTGAAGAAGAAATAACAACAAGCAGTGAATTGCCGATAGAAGTTGTAAATCAAGAGATATTTACAAGCAGTGAAATGCCGACAGAAGTGGTAACTGAAGAAGAAATAACAAGTAGTGAAATGCCTACAGAAGTGGTAACTGAAGAAGAACTGATAAGTAGTGAATTGGCGACAGATTTGGTAACTGAAGAAAAAATAACAAGTAGTGAAATGCCAACAGAAGTGGTTACTGAAGAAGAAATAACAAGCAGTGAATTGGCGAATGAAGTGGTAACTGAAGAAAAAATAAAAAACAGTGAAATGCCAACTGAAGTGGTAACTGAAGAAGAACTGACAACGAGTAGTGAATTGGCGACAGAAGTGGTAACTGAAGAAGAAATAACAAGCAGTAAATTGGCGACAGATTTGTTAACAGAAGAAGAAATAACAACAAGTAGTGAATTGCCGATAGAAGTGGTAACTGAAGAAGAAATAACAAGTAGTGAAATGCCAACAGAAGTCGTAAATCAGGAGATATTTACAAGCAGTGAAATGCCGACAGAAGTGGTAACTTATGAAGAATTTACAACTAGTAGTGAATTGGCGACTGAAGTGGTAACTGAAGAAGAACTGACAACAAGTAGTGAATTGGCGACAGATTTGGTAACTGAAGAAGAAATAACAAGCAGTGAAATGCCAACAGAAGTGGTAACTGAAAAAGAAATAACAAGCAGTGAATTGGCGACTGAAGTGGTAACTGAAGAAAAAATAAAAAACAGTGAAATGCCAACTGAAGTGGTAACTGAAGAAGAACTGACAACGAGTAGTGAATTGGCGACAGAAGTGGTAACTGAAGAAGAAATAACAAGCAGTGAATTGGCGACAGATTTGGTAACTGAAGAAGAAATAACAAGCAGTGAAATGCCAACAGAAGTGGTAACAGAAGAAGAAATAATAACAAGCAGTGAATTGCCTATAGAAGTCGTAAATCAGGAGATATTTACAAGCAGTGAAATGCCATCAGAAATGACAACTGAAGAAGAACTGACAACAAGTAGTGAATTTGAGACAGAAGTGGTAAATGAAGAAGAAATAACAACAATTGATGAATTGATGACAGATGCGGTAACTGTCGAAGAAATAACAAGTAGTAAAATTCCGACAGAAGTGGTAACTGAAAAAGAAATAACAAGCAGTGAATTGCCATCAGAAGTGGAAACTGAAGAAGAAATAACAACAAGCAGTGAATTGTCGATAGAAGTCGTAAATCAAGAGATATCTACAAGCAGTGAAAAATCGACAGAAGTGGTAACTCAAGAAGAAATGACAACAAGTCGTGAATTGACGACAGATTTGGTAACTGAAGAAAAAATAACAACAATTGATGAATTGATGACAGATGCGGTAACTGACGAAGAAATAACAAGTAGTAAAATTCCGACAGAAGTGGTAACTGAAGAAGAACTGACAACATTTAATGAATTGCTGACAGAATTGGCAAATGAAGAAGAAATAACAAGCAATGAATTGTCGACAGAAGTGGTCACTGAAGAAGAACTGACAAGTAGTGAATTACCCCTAGAAGAAGTAAATCAAGAGATATTTACGAGTAGTAAAGTTCCCACAGAAGTGTTAACTGACGAAGAAATAGCAACAAGTAATGAATTGTTCACACATGCGGTCACTGAAGAAGAACTGATAACAAACAGTGAATTACCGATAGAAGTTGAAACTGAAGAACAATTGATAAGCAGTGAAATGTCAACAGAATTAAACAATGAAAAAGTAATAGAATTGATATCTCAAGAAATACCTATAGAAGTGGTTAACAAACCAAATAAAAATAGAATAAATAGTAGTAATTCTGACGATTTTACAGAATCTTTCGATGAATTAATAGAAGAAATAAGTGAATCACAAACTCTAGAATCTTCACAATTTGCAGAAAACCAAAATGAAGAACAAATAAATAATAATAATTCTGATGAAAATCAATTATCTCTTGAAAATAATGAACACAATTCTGAACAAAGTTCTGATGAAATTAACAACAATTCCGAAGAACATAACGAAGAAAATAATGATAATGAAAATAATGAACAAAATTCAGACACAAATATTTCTGAACACATTTCAGATGAAAACATTAGTGAAACAATTTCTGGTGATAATAATGAACAAAATAATGTGGAAATTAATGTCGTTAATGAAGATAATGGCGATAATAATAACAATAATGAAAACAATTTAAACGAAAATAGCGAACAAAATATTAGTGATATTATTGAAGAAAATGAAGAAAAATTAGAAGAAATAGAAGAAATAATCACCGAAAACAATGAACAACTAAATGAAGAAAATGAATCAAATCCGGAGGAAAATGCAGAAAATGTCGAAACAAATGTTGAATCTCAAGAAAATAACTCTAATATTTTGCAAAACGATGGATCAGATGATAATAATAATGTACTCAATGATGAACAATACAATAATATTGATGTTATAATCAATTCTGATGAAACCAATTGGATTGAACAAACCAATGACCAGAACATAGATCAGACAAATGATCAGACAAGTGATCAAACAAATGATCAAACTAGTGATCAAACCAATGATCAAACAAGTGATCAAACAAGTGATCAGATCAATGATCAAGCCATTGATCAGACTAGTGACCAGATCAGTGACCAGACAAATGATCAGACAAGTGATCAAACAAGTGATCAAACAAGTGATCAAACAAATGATCAAACAAGTGATCAAACAAGTGATCAGATCAATGATCAAGCCATTGATCAGACTAGTGACCAGATCAGTGACCAGACAAATGATCAGACAAGTGATCAAACAAGTGATCAAACAAGTGATCAAACAAATGATCAAACGAGTGATCAAACAAGTGATCAGATCAATGATCAAACCATTGATCAAACTAGTGAGCAAATCAATGATCAAACAAATGAAGATAATAGCGATGAAAATAACAATAATGAAAATAATTTAAACGAAAATAGCGAACAAAATATTAGTGAAATTATTGAAGAAAATGAAGAAAAATTAGAAGAAATAGAAGAAATAATCACCGAAAACAATGAACAACTAAATGAAGAAAATGAATCAAATCCGGAGGAAAATGCAGAAAATACTGATACAAATGCCGAGTCTCAGGAAAACAATTCTAATATTTTACCAAATGATGGTTCAGATGATAATAATAATGTACACAATGATGAACAATACAATAATCTTGAAGATACAAACAATTCCAATGAAACTAATGACCAGACAAGTGATCAGACCATTGACCAGACAAGTGATCAGACCATTGACCAGACAAGTGATCAGACCATTGACCAGACCAACACTGATGAAGATTTTTCTAATGAAGAGAAGATAGACAATGAAATTCTCACAGAAGTATTAACTGAAGATGCAATCACTACAAGCAGTGAATTGTCGCCAGAAGTTGTCACTTAAGAAGAAATATTTATTTGAATTTTTCTGTCAAAATGAAGGGATTTTATTTGAAAACATCTCTTCCTAATTGAAAATTTTTCCAAATTTTAATTATATAAGTATTATATATTTATTAACATTAATTTGTCAATAATTAAACAATTAGTAAACAATCAATAATTCCTAAATATTTTAATTATTCATTTATTTCATTTATTTCATGAGTCACTCAAGATTTATAACATTTATTTACAATTTTCATGTCTAATAAATAATACAATAAATTAATATTTAATTTCTTTGTTTTATTAATTTTGAAAATGATAATAGAAATCAAATTATGACTTATTTTATGGATAAAAAAAATATATATTATATTTTGACAAAAAAATAATAAAAGTAAAAGATATTTTTTTATTTAATACTATCAAATTTATTTTAATAGTTCTAAATCATATTTATAATAATATCCAATAATAAATCATATCCAATATCTATTAATTTAATTTTTGTTTATATAAAATTATTATATGTTTTTAGTTAATTGCTTTTTATATAATTAATTTAGTGTAGTATATTTTTATTTAATGTAATATCTTAGACTAAATATAATTTTAAAAATTTTAATTATTTATTTGATTTTCTACATTATGTTTAAATGCAATTTTGTTTATCATTAGACATTTTCAGTGACATTTCAGAATCTTTTAAAAATTATGTTTTATCTATTATTTCAAATATTATTATGAAGGTTGGATAACTTAATAATATAATATTAATAATCAATGTAAACTTTATATAAATTATGCATAAATCTATAATAAGTTATATATAAATGTTAATTAGAAAATACTAAATTTAAAATTTTTAAACATACATTTAAATTATAAATTACAGTTACATATATAGATTTATAACGAACTTTATAAAAATAAAGATAGAAAATTTTTTTAAAAAGCTATAACAAAATTATTTTTAAAAATTATTGAAATTATGTTATATAAAATTGAAAATTTATTATATAATTATATTTTTAAGAAATAAATTACTTTAATTATAAAAATTAGCAATATAAAAAGAACAACATAGAAATAATAGACTAATTTACAGTACAACCCTAATTGTGTTAAATTAATCTGTAGAAAGCGTGTGGTATTGCATGAAAAATTGTTTATTATTTGTAATCATTAAGTAAAAGTAATAATTAATAATTTAAAAAATTTGCTTTGTAATCTTTAATAGTTAAATAATATTTTATACTATACTATATACAGTATTTTATAAGAAAGTTTTTATAAAACTCATATACTTTATAGAGATTCAATCATTTAAGTAAATTGAGCTAAAATAGTATAAATAAATATTAAGATTTTGTTATAATAATGGATTTATATAACATCAATGAAACTTTGCCGACAATCAACAGCATTACTGAATTGATTGCTATATTACGGCAACTCTTTGATCAAAACAAATACATTGATGTGAATTATGTGCAAAAGATTTTGTTATCTTATAAAAGTAATGTAAATGATTGGATCAAATTTGCTTATTTTGATGAACAAAAGTATGTGAAACTGATATGTAAATGATTTATTAGTCTGGTTATTGATATTATTATTTTTTATAGATATACCCGTAATTTGGTTGATAAAGGTAACGGTAGGTATAACTTAATGTTGTTGTGTTGGTCTGAAGGACAGGGATCTGTGATTCACGATCATTCAGATTCTCACTGTTTTATGAAAGTAATTACTAATTATTTGAACAGTTTGTTTTTTTTCAATTAAAACAATATATATTATTAAAATAATTTGATTGAATTATTAGATGCTTTGGGGAAGTTTATCTGAGACTCGATATGATTGGCCAGATATACCCGAAAACATTAACGATTCAATGAAAGTGATTAATCAAACTTATCTTAAACTAAATGACGTCACTTATATGAACGGTAATTATTTTATATTTTGTTTATTTTACTTATTAATAGTTATTAATAGATTCAATTGGTTTACATCGTGTATGTAATCCTAACAAACAATGCAAAGCCGTATCCCTTCATCTCTATTGTCCTCCGTATTCAAAATGTCAAGTGTTTGATGAGAGCACCGGTAGACGAGATGAGGCAACTGTTAATTATTATAGCAAATATGGTAATTGTGAAACTTATTTCTACAAACAGTTTAAACAAATACATGAATTTGGAATCGATTGGCAATCATTTTAATAATTATTATAATTAATATTTAAATTATTATAAATATTGTTTTTTTATTGTAATGATTATTAAAACAGTAAATAATCAAATAAATTAAATAATCAATCAAATAATTAAATAAATCAAATAAAATAACATTATTTAATAAATAATTTAAATCATGCCCTTCCCTTCCAAGTATTACTTTATTGAAACTGTGTTATGAAAATATTAATAAATTTTTAACTTTATTTTGATATGTTTTTGTAATATACCAGTAATTGAAAAGTGAAAATGCAAAAAAATCATTTTCATTATAATTTATATAATTATTATTCTCAATAATATTTTTATTTGTTATTAATATACAGTACAATTTGTTTATTTTTTAAAAATATTTACTAATGTTGTTGAATAAATAACATTAACTTTTAAATCAAAAAGTTATCTTTAATAACACTAGTTTTCAATCACTGATATATATTGTATATAAAACATATCAAAATAAAGTTTAATATTTATTAATATTTTCATAATATTCATACTGTATATAAAAATATTATTTTATGCATATCTTAAATATAAATCCAAATCATTTAAATAAATTAAATACTATAGATTTCTTATGCATAAAGTTATGTTTTAATAAAAATCATTATTTTTATGTATTGCTTGTAATAAACTATATTAAAGTAACAGTTTATTTAGATGTATAAATAACATTTACTTATACTGTACTGTAAATCAATATCAAGTTTATGCTCTTATATTTTAATGTTTTATTTCAAAATAATCTGTAAATTTTCTTAGATTTATATAATATAAATTGTTATAATTTATTAAAATAATTATTAATATTTATAAATTGGCTCAAATGTTGTAAGTATTGTTGTAGTTTGTATTACTTATTCTACTGTATATAAAATTAGGCTAAAATAACTGATATATGATTTACTTATTTGTAAATTTTTTTATAGTAAGTATTTATTAATTTATAATTTATTTAATTTTTAGAAATTATGAACAATTACTTAATGATAAGCTATGTATTTCATATAAAGATGGTCAACAAATTCAATTTACAAATAATATTATTGCAAACCAAACAATTAAAATGCTTGCCGTTAAAGAAACGCCATATATTTTTTCAAAGTATTAATTATGAAATCAATTTTTGCCAAATTTCTTATTTTCAAATATAATATATCAAATTTAATATTTATATGACGCAAAAATTAATTTCATTAATATATATTATACAATGTATAAGATATTTTCAAAATATAAATAATTGTTAAAAATTTACTTTTTATTAAATTTACTTTTTGATTAATTAGAGATAACTTATCAATAAAGTCCAACTATAGAAAGATTTGCGGTCCACTTATATTATTAGCAGTTGAACTAAGGCGTGGTTCACATATTACGTTCGCACTTTTTAAGAAATCTAGACCCCCTCCCTCCCCTATGTTCGCAATTGTTCGCATGTAGTCATTTAAAAAAATTACGTTCGCTTATCCTTAACCGCTACCCCCCCCCCACCACAAGAAATAAGATATTATCTAAATGCGAACGTTCTTAAAGTCTCTACCCCCCCTCGTTCGCAAAAGTTCGCTTTGGCTAAACCCCCCCCCTCCCCTCAAGTGCGAACGTAATATGTGAACAACGCCTAAGCGATTGAATGTCAGGTAATTAATGTTTAGATATTAATTAAATATATTATTATTTATTATTATTTATTATTATTATTATTAGTCTGGTATTTAATGCTCACCCAAAATCAGAGATTGATTTAGTGGCAAAATTAGCACAAAATAATACAGATATATTGCTAATGCCAATAATAGTCAGTCATTTTAAAATACTTAATAATCTTTATTCAAATAAATTTCTCAATATATCATTTAAAAATAGCCATTGCATTGATTAAGTTGAATTGGGAAACATAGCATATATTGTTAAACGTGATAACACTATATTATTTAGTTATTTCAATTGTTTTCAACTATCCGTTTGGATTACTTTAATAATGACTTCGACAATAGTATCGGCAATTATAGCTGTAATGACAGATAATATAAGACAATATATTGAGTATCACTGGAACTTAGCTATCATTACAATATGCAAATCATTTCAAAATTTTGTCAATAAGTTTAATAGCAAACAATATTTTCTATACGGTCTTTGGTTACTCAGTGCAAACATACTGACCATACAATTTGCTACTTATCTATTGGATTACATGATAAGGGCTGAGACAATCATAAAAGTAGACTCAATTGAAGATATGGCTAAAACAGATGACATGAAATTTTATTCAAGAAAAGACAGTAATCTATATGTTTATGCCAATAATGAATGCACTGATTTGGCCACAAATTTGAGAAAACGTATTCAAGTTTATGATAAACAACAGACATTTAATATTGATTTTCTGAAACAATTGGCCACAAACTTGATGTCGGGTTCACACGGATTAGTTGCCAATAAGTTATCGTTAATAGCCTTTTTACTAGAGCTCAGTAATAAAACCAATACCAAACTTTTGGATAGTATGCATATCTCCATAAATGGTGGCGAAAATTTGCCATATTTTTTGGCCATCAATGAGTTCACTGATAAACATGTTTTCAAACAATTGAATGATATGTAAGTTTATTAATTTTTTGATCATTGAAACATTTGTTTGTCGTTTATATCAAAACAAAAAGTTTATTTTTATTATAACTTGTGCTCATATATACAGTCATTTAGTATATATATATGCATACTATATACACATACTGTATATATAAAGTGCATATTATATACTTTGAATAACGAAACTATACTATGTTTTCCTGATTTAGTATTTTGAGGTCAAGAGAGTCGGGTCTCTATAGCCAATGGATTGACAATACATTGAGATATTTACGCTTTGATCGCAATATAGTCGACATTCACATTAAGGATAAGATCTATGAGTTTTCAGTGCTAATGCTTTATGAATTCAGTGATTCATTTTACTTGTTGTTAATCGGTATAACCATATCATTGACTAACTATGTCTTTGATATCATTTATTTGTTTTTAAAGTTTAAAATCATTGCTTTTCAACGATGACATTGTTGTTTGTTATCCGTTTGTCACCTCTAAATGGTTGGTCATAATAACAAACAAACATCTGTTCAATCAAAACAACTGATAATCCATATAATTATCATATTTTCAAAAATAATTATTATATTTGTCGTATTACTAAAATTAATTAGTTTTTATTTAATTTTTATATGAAAATAATTTTATTTTTAACATAAAATAATTTATTTTATAGATATTACATAAATTGTAAAATTTGTTTTTTTTCTTAACTATATCAATGTTTCGCAGTTTTTTTTAAAAATAATTATGTTATATATTTAGTCATTTTAATGTACAATATTATTATTAATACAATACAACAATATTTAGCAAAATATTAACAACTCAAAGACACTTAGATATTATTTAAAGCTCACATTTTTAAAATTATAATTTAATTTTTATCTGCTTATCATATTTATATCAAACTGCCATTAATTTGACATTTTTAAAATAAAAATAATTTATAAATATATTTTTTAATAATCACAGTAAGTAATGTATTGTTATATTAATCACTAGGACTGGTAGTTGTGGTGGTGGCGAGTCTGACGACATCACAATATTGAGACACTAAATAATAATTAATATTATTATTGTTTTTTAATAAAGAATATTCTTATAAAATACATACATTGAGTTGTAGTACACGATCTCTTACAACAGTCATCGACAACACCACGAATTTGTCGTCTGAAATGTCTTAAATCATTGTTGTTTCTGAGTAACTGAACCAAAGCTAATGAATATTTTGGTGTATCGTTAGTCTCTTCTACTGAATTGGTTTCCAAGTCTTGATCTGATAAATGTATTTAATAAAAATATTTAATAAATTTTGTAAATTTTAAGTAATTTACAAAATATTTAATGTATTTTTACCGTTAATCACTTTATTGATTGAACTCCTTTTATTATAACTCTCGCAAAGAAAGTTGAGAGTTCGGGTGATTTCACTGCCGCAATACCGTCGGGCAGATCGGGTGTCCACACGATGAGACTCGTATGGAAAACCATTAATTGATAAATATGTGTTTGGACTGCGAAATGCAGTGGTTTTTGTGATCAATATAATTGATAAAATAATTATATAACTTAATAACATTGTCGATAACACCCGACTATTCATTTTTTAATATTAAATAAATATATGTATTTTAATTATCACAAAAAATAATTATATTAAAATATCATTTAATTCACTTTTACAAAAATATTTTCATATACAATGTCGTCTCACCTTTATATAGCTAAGGTATGGTCTGGGATATTGAAGTTTTACTGACGACAGGAGCGAAAAAATCAGTTTAAAATCAAAAACATTTTCTATTAAAAAGTTATAGTTTTATTGGTTGGTATGACATAAAAAACAGGGATTTTGTTTTCTGTATTCACTTTTTTATTATCCGAGATTTAATAACTTTGATTTTCTGAGTTTAAATAATAATAATAATAATATAATACAGTGTATACTTGCGTTCAGCAGCACTGGTGGTATGAACTGTGGATGACATTGACACATACGTAGGAGGTTGTCGAGGGTTATCGGGATTGTATTGCTTGGAGAGTACTGTAGTCATAATGTATGTGCAATCATATTATAACTATTTTTTTTAAATAAAAATAATACTTTAATTGGTATTAACAACATTTACTGTGTAGTATTTATAAATAAATTAAGTAAATATCAAAATAAAAAATATCTTTTTTCAAGATCTCTATCAGATTTCATATATATCTCAGACTATTATTGATAATGGGATATAAACCGAGTGTCAATAACAAGTATAGTATAAATATACTCATTTAGATTACAGTAAGCGATGGTATTAAAGTAAATACACTACAACTGTGTAATACTGACCAAAATAAAATCATTATAATCCCATATATCTGGAAATATAAAAATAAAATAAAATAATACATTTATAATTTTTATATTCCAGTACTTAGATTGACATTTTAAAATAATTTTCAATACTGTATAAGTAAAGTAAAGTATAAGTAAAAACTGAATAAATGTTATTATATCATATAATTTATATGATCTTTTAGTTATACAATTACTACAATTAATAGTAAATGCAAATATTCTAATAAAGTAATACTAATATTTATTATATTTTTTATTTTTTTACAGATTGTTAAAAGATTAATTTAATTTAGATGTTTGATAATTATTAATTACAGTATATATTATATTTTTATATACTATATAATATATTACTAAAATTTAGTATATTACTAATACATTTTACAGATTTATATATTATTAGTAAATAATTTATTACAATATACTGTATTTCATATAAGAAAAATAAAAATAGTAAAAATAAATTTATCAATTATTATAATAATATTTATTTTATAAATCTCAATTTATTTATTTTTACAAAATATATTACTGATATAAGTATTATAGTTTCTACAATACTTTATAATCATTGAAATATATTTAATAAAATAATTAATTATTTTATTTTTGTGTTTTTAATAATTTGACTTTATATCAGTTTTTATTTATATAAAATTTAATGTTAATAAACAATAAAAATAATATACAAATTAAATAATAATTTAATGATATAGTTTAGTATACGATTGTAGACAATTGTGTCTAAATAAATATATGATTAGCAAAGTTTAACTAATTATAATATGTAAAACTTAATTGCTAAGCACAATATCAATTCATATATGAAAATGCTCCTGGTGATTATTTAATTATAATATAAAATATTAAAAAATAACAATTACACATATACCTACTCTACTAAATTAATTATTGTCTTATTTTATTATACAAATTATGCCTATTTTCGCACAAAATTCACCTAAAAACCTAAAATACTCAATACATATCAAAACTCAAACTAATTTAAAACTTTGAGTGTTTGAGTTGTTAAACTTGAGACTAGTTATCAATAATTTTAATTAATAAATCAAAGTTTATTAATTAAATATTAAAATAATTCATAAAAAATTAATACAATCATTATTTAGATAACATAAAATTATAAATATTGTAACTATAATTTTTGAATACAAACTCCCGGTTCATCGATGTACTCCCGAGGGGCGTAACATTTCAAATTCATATTTTCACAGCAACTATAACCTGAAAGTCCACCACATCTTTGACCAATTTGACGGCACGGGTTGATACATATGCCCACAGATGACGGATTTGTTTGACTACATATCAACTGTCGACGGCTCGGACAACAAGTAATATGATTAACTGTTCCGCATTGTTCACCTTCATTGGCACAGGTATTACCAAATACTACTTTAAAACTAAACAAAACTATTTTT
Organism: Oppia nitens; assembly: GCF_028296485.1. Taxonomy (NCBI): domain Eukaryota; kingdom Metazoa; phylum Arthropoda; class Arachnida; order Sarcoptiformes; family Oppiidae; genus Oppia; species Oppia nitens. Next base: position 1,810,315 of record NW_026533251.1, read on the forward strand.
TGATATCATATAATGTAAGTTTAACTTTAATGTTTAGTTTTCTAGATTTTAAATACTTACCGAATATAAATATATAAAATTTCATATTTTAATATTTAATAAAATGTGTTATAAATAATAAAATGATTCAATTTTGATTTAAACAATAATTTTATAGTATAAAAATATTTTATATGCTGAAATCATATAGATAATATTAATAATATTAATAAAGTAACCAATAATATTAAATTACAATTTAATGATAGTACAAAATTTTAAGTGCATTATCAGAAAAAATTATGAAAAACTATTGTGAAAATTTATTTGTTAGTTTATTAACAATTTAAGCAATATCTATGATTTTGCAAAACTTAATTATTATTCTTGAAATAAATACATTTATAATATTACAAGTTCTGTACCTTTAGTTTTCCAATAACTTTTAAATATTTTAATTATAATAAGATTTTTATAATATTAGTTTATAACTTAAAGTAGTCAATTATAAAAACTTCATAAATATTATTATAATATAAAGTTACAGTTTATTCAAAATTTAAGTAATTTTATTTAGAAAATAACATTTTATACATATATGTCATATATACAGTATTAATACATATTAAATGTAAACTAAATTTTAGTACATTTAAGTTTTAGACATAAAATTTTATAAAACGCATATAAAAATCATAAAGTATTAAAGATTTTATAACTTTTTACATATGAATACATTGACCACTTCTATCGCAACAATCTTGCGTTATATTACACCTGAGATTCAGTACACAAAAGCACTCAAATCCGACAATTCCTCCACATATCTGTCCCTCATTTGCACAGGTAGTCCAAATGAATCCATAGCTCAATTCAATTAAAACTATTAAATAAAAAATTATGTAAATCCTGTACATATAATATATTAATAGTTTTTAACAAAATTAAAATCAATATAAATTATGAAGTTTCAATAGCATTGATAATTACCAAATGAAATAACAATAAAAATTATATAAAACTTCATTTTGTTATTCAAAACAAAACGATAAATAAAGAATAATAATTAATATTAATATAACGGGACAAATATCATCAGCGCTCCTACCGTTACCAATAGCACATAACAAAGTCGATTTTGTTATGTGCGATATTAAACACATTTAAATTTATTAAAATTATATTATATTTAATTATATTTGATATTATTTTCTAATTTCGTATTAATTATATGTTTATTAATATTATGCTTTGTTATTTAAAATGCATTATAATTTATTATTAATACTGTAAATAAGTTAAATTAATTATTATTATGTTTAAAATACTGTAATTAAGAAATACATGTATTTCAATGACTATCTCATTATATTTATCAATAAAATCGAAGCTCAAGCTCAAGGAGGAGCTCAGGCTAGCAATAGCTAGTCTAGGAGGGGCTTCCAGGCTCTCACAAACATTGACTACTTATTAATAGTAAACCTTAGGTGTAACAAAGTTTGGCTATAATTCCGGTTTCCCGGACGAGTCATCCCTAGTTCCGATATAAGGACTTCCGATACTACTACCGATATATAAGCGCAGTGACCAGAGCCCCGAATGGGCTATTCATATATACTGTGACGTAGTAAATATACCTTCAAATATGCCGTAACGCTTAAATAGTCTTCTAATAGTATCCCATTCATAAATTACGTCACAGTTCCCTATCAAACATACCCCGCATTGCTTATTGCTTCGTAAAGTCTTACTTTACGGGCATTTGACGGGTAAAACACCCACCTATACCCGTTACAAAAGAATAATAATTAATATTAATAATATAGTAATTTCTTTATATTATAACTAAATCAATTATACTTATTGTAAGTGTATTTTTTACTTATCAGTTAATCAGGTTTGCGATCTGGGGGTAAGGGGTCAGACAGGCTTACCACCAGAAATCAAATTTTTGGTGATTTTACCCCCAGATTTTTTTTGGAAATTTGAAATATTGTCGTTTAAAAACTAAGAGAAACTGACCCACCTAAAATTTTTTGAAATTTATCAAAATTAAAAGATTTATTAATATTTGTTTTGTTTAAAACTATTTTTTATTTTTTGAAATTTAAGTTAAATTTAAATTAATTAATAATTTTGAGAAAATTTGCCAAAATTAAAAGAATTTATTCCTATTTTAATGGGAATTTGCTAGATTTTTTTGGGAATTTTTGAAAAATTATTGTTTAAAATGTAATAAAATCAACACCCAGTACCCCATCCTAAGATTTTTTTTAGATTTTTGTCAGTTAATCCCATAAGTACCCCATATATCAAAATACTTGAACAACACTTGTATAAAGAATTATATATTTAAAAAACATTTCTTCTTTAAAGTATTATTTATAATTATGACAATTATTTTAATCAATTAAAGCGCAAAATATGAAAACTAAAAAATAAATTATTTAAATAAATAAATTATTTTTATACAATATTATACAATGGTTCTCATATTGGCAATGAAATTTATAATATAATTTAGTTAGTGTTATCTGGTTACTAATATTACATTGATAAATATTACATTAATTAAATATTTTAAAACAATTATTGCAATGACTACAACAAAGTCATAAAATACAATATATATATATAACTTATAACTTATATATTATTCAAATATTTTGTTTGATAGTATTTATTAAATTTAATCTAAAAACTTAATAGAATTTTATGAAAAACAATGTAATAAAAGTGTGACGGGTGTGGGGTTGACTTTCCCGTCATTGAAGCGAAGCTGTGATGAAAAGCCAATGTTGAGTGTTGTTGTTGATGAATGAGATCAAAATAATTAATAAATAATATTAATTAAGGCGAATGTTCATTAGGTGCCGTCACAAGTGTATATAATAACATTGAAATATAACTGAATTTTATTTAAAGTTAAAACACATTGAAATAGATAGGGAGTACATAGTGTTCCATTACAATATAATATATAGAATATAGGATAACTATATAATGAAAAGCAAGAGATGCGTGCTCTTTGATAGCAAGCGAGTAACTGATCAAGTAATGGATGCAAAGCATTATTATATAGTGATTCTACTAATCAATAAATGTACTGTCAAGGCTATGCTTCCAGAATATTCTATAGTTACGCAACTGTAGATACAGTGACGCAACCAGAGCATAGGAATGCTATGATTGACAGGTCTATGGGAGTTATAATGTAAAATGTAATATTTGGTTATAATTAATAAAGTATAATTAGTTGTGTGTTGTGTGTTACATAGTTGTGTTAAGTGTGAAGTCTAGAACACGAATATAACAAAAAGTCTACAAAAACATTAAAAATTACTAAATTATTGACTAAATAAGATTTACAACAAATAGAGAATTTCAATCAGTTATATATGGTAAGTATTGTATACTTATATAAATGGGAGCACTGTACCACTATATAGTAGTGTACACATTAATAGTACAGTGTACCCCAACATATAATGTTAAGCACTGTTGACTCTCCACTGCTATAGCGTATTGAGTCAACGCCCCTGTAATGGCGGCTTACAGTGTATACATGTGTTTGTATGTATGTGTGTGTGTATGTGAATGTATGTAAACATTTAATTGTAAGTATGTTTTTTAATTTAATTAATTAGATATATATATTTATAAATAAAAGATTTGTGTTTCATCACATTCTCCCCTCGCTGACAAAAATTTATTCTCGTAGAATAAATTTCTTTAGTTGAGAGACGTGAGCGCGAAAGGTTGGACCAGACAAAGTGTCCGCGATGTCGTATGTGACTTCACCATACCGTGCGATGATGTAATACGGTCCTGTCCATCGTGGTGATGTCTTTTGTACCGTTGGATGATTAGCGGGTGTTATTCGAATGACTCGTTCACCAGTTTCATAAACAATGTGTTTATGTTTATCATCAAATCTAATCTTGCGAGTTGCTTGTGCTTGTCTTGTACGTTCATTTGCAAGTTTTCTAGCGTCATCTATTGAGATTGCGGGAGATGCAAATGTCGGAGTTTCTTCAATTCCAAATATTAGAAACTGTGGAGTAAATCCAGTGATGTCATGTGGTGTTCTGTTGTAATTTCGGATGACGTCCTTTAATAATGTATTCCATTTACGTTTCGGTTTGTCTATTAGTTCGGCTCTAAGTTTCTCAATTATGATACCGTTAGCTCGTTCAACGATACCATTAGTTTGCGGATGATATGGAGTTGAAAGTGAATGTTTAATATGATTAAGATATAAATATTCATTAAATGTCTTTGAAGTAAATGATTTGTGACAATCAGTTAATAAACGTTTAAATTGTATTCCAGAATTAATAAGATTAATAAATAGCGATATAATAGTTTCTGTAGTATTCTTGTGTGTAGGATATGCCCATATATATCGKGAGTGATGATCTATAAATACTTGAATATATTTGTGCTTTGTTTTGTCGGATGCCGGTCCCATGACAATAGTATCTAAACCAACCAATTCTAAAGGCTCTAGATCCGGTTCAGGGCAAATATATTTCCCAGGAGTTGGCCTATGGTCAAGTTTAGTTAACTGACATGTGCGACATGATTCAACATATTGTTTTATGTTGTGTATTATGTTTGGCCACCAGTAGTATGAAGTAATGAGTTTTACTGTCTTGGCTTTACCAGGGTGTCCATGGTTATCATGAAATTTTTCAAATAGCTTTGTACGTAACGCTTCCGGTATAACTGCTTTATGTATACCATTGTGTTGAACTGTTGTAATGCCAAATCGTATAACAGGTGATTTAACATAAGATAAATCAGTGTTTTCTTGTGCATCTTTTATTTCTCGAGTTGATAGATGGAATGCTATAGGTGCTCTTGAGAGTGCGTCAACGTGTTGTTGATTACGGCCTTCTCTATGTATGATCTTCATTGGATAGGTTGATAGCTCAACAGCCCACATATGTAATCTTTTCTTCGGTTTCTTAAGAGTAGTAAGCCATTGTAGAGCTTTATGATCAGTGATGACCTCAAACTCTCGGTTGAGATAAACTTCAAAATGTTCAATAGCTTCCTTGACCGCCAGGCATTCAAGTTCAGTAGCACTATAGTTTTGTTGTGCTGTATTGAGTTTGCGTGAAAAATACTCAATTACGTGTTCTTGATTGTCATCACCTATTTGAGTTAACGTAGCTCCGATACCAATACCTGAGGCATCAGTATATACTCGACACGGTTTATTAGTGTCAAATAAAGTTAACACTGGTGGTTTAGTTATGTCATCTGTTAATATCTTAAATGCTTTTTCCTGATCTGGGCCCCAATGAAATGTAACACCTTTCTTTGTTAAGGCTGTAAGATGTTTAGCCTTATTAGCAAAGTTAGCAATAAAGCGTCTGTAATAACCAGTAAGTCCTAGAAATCTTCTGACTTGTCGTAGGGTAGTTGGTTTCGGGAACTCTTTCACTGCCTTAATTTTGTCTTCAGATGGTTTGACGGATTGATATGAAACAACATGTCCAAGATAAGCTACTTCATTCATAGCGAAGTGGCATTTACTTTGTTTTAGCTTGATATTGTGTTGTCTTAAAATGTTAAATACTTTTTCTAATAATGTTATATGTTCTTCGTGTGTTTTTGTGTATAATATTATGTCATCTAAATAATTAATTGCACCATTGTAGAGAAGAGGACCCAATATTTGTTGAATAATGCGTTGAAATGTTGCGGGTGCGTTCTTGAGACCGAATGGCATGACTAGCCATTCATAATGGTTTTCATGTGTGACAAAAGCTGTTTTGTCAACTGAATCGGAGTCCATCTCGATATGCCAGTAACCCCAGGCCACGTCAAGTGTTGTGAAATAACGAGCGCCCTGTAGACGGTCTAACACTTCAGTGATCCTCGGCATAGGCATTTTGTCATCAATAGTAATAGCGTTAAGTCTTCTGTAGTCTATGCATAAGCGTTGTCCACCGTCTTTCTTTGGTACCATAGTAACTGGGAATGCCCATTGGCTGTCTTTGCTTTTGCGTACGAGTCTTTGGCCTCCGCCTCTCGTATAATTTTTACAATCTCGTCGTATTCATGTTGAGGTCGGCGGTAAGGACGTAGTTGAATTGGTGGATGCGGAACCGTAATAATCTTGTGTTTGACAACTTGAATTCGTCCAATGTCTGTGTCATGTTGTGCGAAAACTTGTCTATGTCTTGCGAGTAGTTTCTTTAGCGTAATGTCTTCTCTTGTTTCTATGTTTAGAATGCTAGGCTTTACCTGTTCAATGCGAGCGGTAACTTTACGAGTGCTTAGGTCTACAGTTAAACCAAAACGTTTACCAACATCAAGTCCAAGTAAGAGCGGGTACCGGAAATTAGCCAGTACGTGAAATGTAATTAAATGTGTTTGTGATCCCATTGAGAGTTGAGTAGATACGCGACCAATACTTTTGATATTGCCGTCAACTTGAAGTATATTGATAGGGTGATGGGTATCGATAGGTAGTTTTAATTGACTGGCCAGTCGTTGAGAAATGATGTTAACTGTACTACCAGTATCGATAAATGCGCGCGCGGGATGTGAGTTGACTTTGACGACAAGATCAATGAAATCGGGTATCGATCGCATGTTTAGTTTAAAGTCTCATGCGAGGGATGGTCACTGACCACCATATCTTGAACTGCTACTTGAGTTTTCGAATTACGGTTAATTGATGTACGAGGGGTACGAGAGTAACCAGTGCTATGGTTACGTGCGGTAGTGGTTGACATACCATACCGACGGTTCGGATTGTTCGGACAATCTTGGTGCCAATGAAATTCTACAGTTCCTAACTTTTCGCAGAATCTACACTTCGGTGCTGTACTAGTATTAGCATTCATAGTACGAGGAGTTAGCTTTGGTTTCGGTTTACCGAATCTAAATTGAGTTTTCATATTAGTTTCAATTAATTGCGCCGCTTCTAACCAACGATTGGTTGTAGCACAACTTAAAGTAATAAAGTATGGTTTCCAGTGCTGCGGGAGACCATCAGTAAGCTGCTGTACTATATCGGTAACTGTAAGTCTAGTATAGCGCAATAGTCTAAGTTTATCTCTATAGTAGTCAAGTACCGACTCATCACGTCTTAGATAACGCCTCTGCGCGTCTAGCAATGGTGTAGACGAGTCTGCGCCAAAGCGCTGTATCATAAGACTAGTTAAGAAGTTACGTGGGTTTGGTATAGTAGACCAATTATAGGTTAGGACTTCTTCACCATACCATTCGAGTGCTTGACCAGTCAAATAATACTTGAGGTTACGTATTCGGTCTTGTTCTTCCATGTTCTCGGTGTGGTCATAATATAATTTCAACCAAGTCTGAACCCGAATTGATTTATCACTACCATTGAATTTCTCAAGTTTAGGTAGCCCATGACCAGGTGTTGTGTTGAAATGCGTTTGCGTTGATGTACCAGTAGATGGCGTAGTAGTATTTGTGTTTGCATTTACCGTTCCCGTGGCGGGTGGTGTGGACAGACCATTGATGCCGTTATCGTCAGCCATTATTAAAATAATTACTTAACTATGCGTTGTTAGACGTTACTATGCGTTGCTAGGTGTTGGCTTCAAATCGATGCTCCACTCATGCGTTGAAGTGAGCAGTGAGTACACAAAATGGCGTATCAGTACAGCGTAATGAATTTAATATAAGCAGTGATACATATATGCACAGCGCTATCGGCCACTCTATTGAGCTCTATAGCTTATGATTACTTTGCTTAGTATATTGGGAGTGCAATAGAACTATGCCTCACGTCCCTTAGACTAGCGTTTTATCATTAACTATGTGTCCGATAACATACGTGAATGTATCACCGATATACCAAATGTATGACTATACTGATTTAACCAAATTATGAATAGTACGGTTACTCACTTAACTCAAACGGATCCTGCCGACTGCGCCAAATGTGACGGGTGTGGGGTTGACTTTCCCGTCATTGAAGCGAAGCTGTGATGAAAAGCCAATGTTGAGTGTTGTTGTTGATGAATGAGATCAAAATAATTAATAAATAATATTAATTAAGGCGAATGTTCATTAGGTGCCGTCACAAGTGTATATAATAACATTGAAATATAACTGAATTTTATTTAAAGTTAAAACACATTGAAATAGATAGGGAGTACATAGTGTTCCATTACAATATAATATATAGAATATAGGATAACTATATAATGAAAAGCAAGAGATGCGTGCTCTTTGATAGCAAGCGAGTAACTGATCAAGTAATGGATGCAAAGCATTATTATATAGTGATTCTACTAATCAATAAATGTACTGTCAAGGCTATGCTTCCAGAATATTCTATAGTTACGCAACTGTAGATACAGTGACGCAACCAGAGCATAGGAATGCTATGATTGACAGGTCTATGGGAGTTATAATGTAAAATGTAATATTTGGTTATAATTAATAAAGTATAATTAGTTGTGTGTTGTGTGTTACATAGTTGTGTTAAGTGTGAAGTCTAGAACACGAATATAACAAAAAGTCTACAAAAACATTAAAAATTACTAAATTATTGACTAAATAAGATTTACAACAAATAGAGAATTTCAATCAGTTATATATGGTAAGTATTGTATACTTATATAAATGGGAGCACTGTACCACTATATAGTAGTGTACACATTAATAGTACAGTGTACCCCAACATATAATGTTAAGCACTGTTGACTCTCCACTGCTATAGCGTATTGAGTCAACGCCCCTGTAATGGCGGCTTACAGTGTATACATGTGTTTGTATGTATGTGTGTGTGTATGTGAATGTATGTAAACATTTAATTGTAAGTATGTTTTTTAATTTAATTAATTAGATATATATATTTATAAATAAAAGATTTGTGTTTCATCACAAAAGTAATGACAAAATAAAAAGTAATTTATTATTGGTTTGCATATACAGTAAATAACAATATTTTAAAAAGTATAACACTACTTTATAGTTAAAAACACAAAATTTTATAAAATAATATAATTATTATTTAAAATGAGAACTATTTATCAATTTATACTCTTTAATATTAAATTAATTAATTATTTATTTATTTTCATAAACAGTATATATGTATTAATTTTGTAATTATATATTATTTTATACTAAACTTTATTTTAATATATAAATTATGTATACTTTATTATTTTACTATTAGAGTAGATGCAAAATAATGAAATTATTATTCAAAACCTTTATATACTGTATATAACTTATAATTTTTGACACATTTTCCGGCAAAATCGCAACATTTTTTACATTAAAATTTTTAAGATTCAAATGATTACAGCACTCGAATCCATCGATAGGACCGCACATCTGACCCACCGTTTTGCAGATTATAACACATTAGCTCTCATATGTCGGGTCTGATGTATTTGTTGGCAAACATCTGAGCTATTGATCCGCACAACTAGTATTTGGATCGCATTTTTCTTTTTCATTCGTACAGGTAGTTGATTGAGTAGTTCCATAGTATAGTTCAAATCAACAACAAAAATTAAAAATTTTAATTATTATTACAAGAGATTTATATTAATAAATTAATTTTATATATTATATAATAACTCATACCTAATATAAATAATATTTCTAAAAATAATTGAATATACAGTAATAACAATTTACTTTTTAGTTAACTTTGTTTAGTTAAACTGATTAAACAAAAATTATAAACTTTATTGTGTTTTAATAATAGAATTATTGTTTTGTTGACTAATTAATGATATTATTATTTTATTTGAATTATAAATATAATTTAGCTTATAATATGTGTAAATGAATTTATTATGAATTTATTAAAGTAATTTAGACATTATTTGTTGTAATACTTTATGATATACTGTAAATAATTTAAAATAAAACTTTAATAACATTAATCTTATAAATTATAATAATAATGAAATTAATAAAATATTTTATTTATTTGTTTTTTGTTTTTGTAAAATAATTTATACTGCACTACCAAGGTCAATTATAAACAAATTATATTCAAAGTTTTAAAGTAATTTCCTTAATACAGTATATAGTATATGTTATCTGATTTTTTATAGATTTAATTTAGGAGTTATTACTTTTATTTTGATTATAAAATATAATATGTATATAATATACGTATTTCATTATTTATTTTATTAATTTAATTATAGTTATAAGTATTTATTCTACATATTGTTATTGTTGATAATATATTTGATATACTAATATATTTATACATTTATTTTTAAAAAATATAATTTATATGATTTTCACTTCGAGATTTCTATTGTATTTTTATTTACAAAATTGTTTAACACTTAGACTTCAGTATAAATACTCTATAAATAAGTTATTAGTTTACACTAGAGTTTGATTTTGTTTCTAAAGTATGTTTTTTTCTTCTAGTGTATAGAAAATTAAAAATCTTTTCAATTATTTTTGTTTTAAATGTAATACTTAAAAATTAATTATAAGCTTAACGTAGTATTCATATTAAGCTAAATTTTAGAACATTTTGTTTGCAAAAAAAACTATTGAAAAAACAAACAAAAATATATGATTTCATTATAGATCTGCATTATAATTATAGTTTTATTATTATAATAACTTAGTTTTTGGTTAAGTATTTTTATAATAAATATTTAAGGATAAAAAAATAATATATTATAAAATAAAAATTATATATAACAGCCAATAATTTGAATTAAAAACTAATTCATCGTCAATAAAAATCCTTCGATTTTCAATATTATATATATTTATAATAAATGGGCAAAAATCCAGACATTGATAAAAAAAATAATTATTATTTTTTAATTATTATAATTTAATACAGAGGGATATAATTTCCTTATTAAATAAATAACTATTAAATGAGCCATTAAAACAAATATATTGATCATATAATTTTTTAATGATCATAATGTTGAAATATATATATAATCATTAAAAAATAAAGTCACAATAATATATTATTTGATGGATAGCTATAATTAAAATACTATTAAACTATTGTTATTATATACAAAGACACTGTATTTACAACAGTTGGCAGTATTTCTAATATTAATTATTTAAAATATAATAATTATTATAAAAAACTAACAAAACAATAGAAAAGACTTATTTCTTCTTTTTCTTTTTCTTCAGATACAAGTCATAAGAGTCGTGTCCGACACCAATACCACCCAATCCATAGCCAACACCACCCCATCCTAAATGATTCCAATGATCTTCACCTAAAGCCAGTCCAGAATTATAATCTTTTGATATAGTAGTCGTCACAGTTGTAATAATGGGTTCGGGAACAGGTATTTTATAATCCAATTTTCTAGTATATCCTAAACTATGCTCTTGTAATCCATATCCATACCCGGCGTATGCGTGCGGGAAATAGGATTTTGCATTTAATTTCAATTGAGTACAATGTATGAGTTTTGGTCCACAAATGCCGTATTTATCCCAAATAACTGAACCGTCGGCTTCAACATAATGATAGCCCGGTCCGTGTGACGACTTATGGTATATTGGTTGTCTATATACAGACATAACTGCATCTTTATAAACCAATGGTTCATTATATCCAACAATTGGAGCTTTTCTGGTAATAATTGGTTCGGCATAAACTTGTTTGACAACAACTGGTTCTGCAACTGGTTCGGCATATACTTGTTTGGTCACAAATGGTTCGGCATATACTTGTTTGGTCACAAATGGTTCGGCATATACTTGTTTGGTCACAAATGGTTCGGCATATACTTGTTTGGCCACAACTGGCTCGGCATACACTTGTTTGGCCACAACTGGCTCGGCATAGACTTGTTTGGTCACAAATGGTTCGGCATAAAGTTGTTTAACGGCAGCTGGTCCAGCAATAACATTTTTGTAGACAATTGGTTCAGGTATTGGTCCTTGATGATAATCAACCGGTGCTGCATATGCCTGTTTGACAGCATAAGGCTCGGCGTAGGCTTCTCTGGTAACAACTGGTGAGCTATAGGCTTGATTGATAACGACTGGTGGAGGAATAGGGTTCTTAAATATTATAGGCCCTCCTTTTGATACAATACCCGACTGTTTTACAACAACAGGCTGTCTGTATACTACAGGCGCATCTTTGACCACAACTGTAGGTTGTACTACAGCTTCTTTATACACAACGGCCGGTTCGTTATAGCCATACGGACCATAACCTTTGCCATCAATATATGGTTCAGCAATTGGAAGAACACATGATGTCATCGATATTACAGATAGTAATATCAATGAAATCTATATTACATTGTAGACCAAATTTTCAATAAATTTAATTTTCTATAATTAAATTAATTTTAATTTTATTATTTATCATTAACTATAACTTACCAAATGCTCCATTATTTTAAGCAAACAAACACTTCTCTAATATAGACTTAATAACAACTTTATTCAATAAAACAATAAATGAGTCGTTTTTCTAGTTTATGCAAAAACCTTATTTGATTTAATTCTGCTCTTTATATACTAATGACTATAAAACTATAGTTGATTTGGCCTTACATTTCACTTAATAATGATTGGATTACAATTTAATTATTATAAATATTTTTTTGTCGATACTTTTTAATAAACTGTTTTTTATTTGAGGCGCTACTAAATTATATATTATTAAAGTATTGAATCGGAATTTTAAGAATATTAAATCCAAAATAAGATATTAATTAAATATATAATTGTTTTGTTTATATTTACAAATGACATTGATTATAATATTTTCGTAAAGTTTTTAATCTACTAAACAACTATAACATATTTTATATACAGTAATTGCTGCATATTTGTGTAAAATTTTAATATTTTAGTAATCTTGAAATTTAAAATTAGTTTAATTGAAAAATATTCAAATATTTATGCTTTAAATTATTTTTTCAAAATTATATACAAATTAATAATTGCATAATTTTATTAATTAAATTATATTATAATATATTATTAATATATTTATCATGTGAATTATACAATTATTAATAAAAACACAAAGTTTTTAGTAAAAATTGAAATTAAAAGTGTGACAACTTTATTTCATAATAATTATAATTTTATAATTACAATATTAAAATTATCCGATTAAAATATACATGTGTTGGATGATATTAAATATAAAATATACTAATTTTTAAAATACAACTTTAAGGTTCAACTGATCTTAATTCAGGTTAATATAAAATAAAATATGTTTTAAATATTTTGTTACAATTTTGTTTTTATTGCATAAAACGCTTTCAAAATACTAGATATAATTTAATACTGATTTATTTTTTAAAAATTACAATTTTATATCTGTTTTATTTTTCAAATAATTAAATAAAAATGCAAGTAAATTATTATTTTACTGTTCATTTTATCTTAATTGGTAAACTATTATTTTAAATAATTTTTTTCACAATTGTAATAAAACTAAAAGACAATTATAATTTTTCCTGAATAGGACTATTAATTAATATTGATTTAAATAATGGTAATTAATAAAATAAAAAATTTAAATAAGTCAATTAAAATATATTATTTTTCAATTTATAAGCGGTTCAAGTAAAACGTTTTTCATTATATGATAACTGTGTGGTCAATAGCCTGTCCATTGACGGCATTACACAGGACTTGGACTATGACATCGCTAACCTAACATGTCTTAACCTGAACTGTGCGCCCCATTACTTGTCTTATAGAATATATTTGAAAAATGAGATCAACCCTATAATAACCATCGGTGAAGTCAAACTCGTTAAAGTTCTTTATCCGGAAGGTATTTCCCTCATTGATTCAAAATATTATATTTAATCAGATATTAAATAACTTGTGGTCATATATATAGGATGTCAGGTAACTGTAAGAATAGGTAAAGTATATCATGGATTTGAGCCGTTAGTTGGCATGTATTTTGCTGAGTCTCAGATTATCTCAAAGACAACGTTCAGTGAATGTCATGACATCGATGGCCTAAAACAGACATCCGGTCTTCAAATGTTGGCTTTTGGCAATAGTCTCAATCAGACGTGTATCTCATCGGACATAAACCCATCTACCATTCCTTACTTAATTGCTGATCGCATAGTGTTTTGCATTGGAGATCAAACTACAAAATATAATGAATCGCTAACTTATCCTAATTCTGTGGGTAGGCATATCAAATAAATTTAAAATTGCATTTATTTATAATAGCATTTATTATAAAACAGGTGATGATATATCAAGTGCAAGAAAACGTATGATATTATATCAGTAGTATTTTATGCAAATTATTACATTTAATTATTTATAGCTACAACTGTTCAAAAAAGTGAAAATCTTGATTACTGTATTTGTCTGTTTGGTGGCAGTGCTGCCATTAAAAGCATATCTCTGGATATTGAATATCAATGTTTATTAAGCTGTGATTCAGATTTTCTTAAATTACCAGAAATAGTCAACTATACGGCAACACCCAGGGATGATACTGACAGTTCTTTTAACATAACTGTTCAAATTGTATATCAAAATATGGTTAATATGTTTGGTAACTAATTAAAATTAATTTATTACCGTATTTTATAACTTTATATATATAATAACATAAATTATATTTTATAGAAAAATATTTTGTTTTTTATTAATTTTAATTATTAGGTATAAATGTTTTATTAATTATTGGTCGAGTGATTGGAAATAAACAAATGGCTAATCAATATGTAATAACTGTGACTATATTTGAACCTCAAGACCGAAATCGTTGTCTTAGCGAACCATTTCTTGACTCAATTGAAGGCACGACTAAAACAATGTTAACTGATTTGGTGACAATCAAACAATATATACGAAAACTTAAACTTATTAAAAATATTTCTGATTTATTGGTTGACTTTCCTAAAGTAACTCTATGTTGTGGTAATACTGCTTACAATTTTAGTCCCGGTCTTAGTGATGGTACGATTACATGTCCGACTTGTTGATCACTATTTATTTAATTATCTATTTATTATTTGTTTAATAAAGTTAATATAAACTAAATAATTTGTCATTTTAAAAACGTAAGTAAAATCAATAAAAATCAAAATATTAAATAAATATTACATATGTAGAGTTCGGACATCTCAAGAAAAGAGAAATATTTCCTAATAAATTCCCTCCAATTATTGTACTGTAGTTGCTTTCAGCTTATATATATTTTATATAGCTTTTGAGAGTATTAAAAAATTAAGTTTATTGAAATTTATTGAGAATTTAGTAAAATTTGGCAAAAATGTCGTTTAAAAATGCTATAAAAATTGTTTATTTCACTCTATACCCCAAGATTTTTCAGATTATTTTCCATTTTATCCCTTCCTATACCCCCATTGAGATCGAAAACCTTTCGTAGCTCTGGATAATAGTATACTTATGCTGTAATTTAAATATAATACATATAGAAAAATACAAAACATAACTTTATTTCATTAAATATACTGTATTTTATAGTAATGAATTTATAATATAAAATTTCAGTATTATCCTATTTATTCAGCTTAATATTATTGTTATAACAATACAATACATTATAATTTATAAATATTTTATTTCAATAATATAATGTTGTTTAAAATACTAATAAATAAAATGTTGATAAAGTTTTATCATTTTTATAGATATTCAAATTTAAAATTATTAAAAGTTCTTCTAATATTTTTAATTATTTTTTTAATTTTATTTATAACTTTAAATAATAATTATAAATTTGGTCATAACAAAAAAATATCAAAAAGTTATGTTCACTACATTAATAAAAGTTTTAAGATACTATTGTGGACCTCATATTTTGAGTCTAAATGGACGACTAATTATAATTATACTAAAAATTGTAAATACAATAATTGTTTGATAACAACTAACAGAGATGAGTTCAATTCAAGTGATGTCATACTATTTCATTGGAGAGATATTGATATTAGGGATCAGCCAACAGACAAATTGTTTGATCAGAAATGGGTTTTATATAATATGGAGTCACCGATGTATACTTATATGAGTTATCCAAACAGATTGTTTAACATAAGACTGTTTGAGTCAATTGATTGGACAATGACTTATAGGACCGACTCTGATATCTACATACCTTACGGCACAATCACTAAATGTCAGCAAAAGTGGAGACCAAAAGTCAAACCGTTTCGAACTAAGCGCCGGTCGATTGCTTGGGTTGTCAGCAATTGTGAGACGGCATCCAAACGCGAGTATTTTGTCGATCAAATTAAAACTTTGATGGAAGTAGACGTGTTTGGCGCGTGCGGTACATATGAATGCAGCAGAAGTGACGACTCGTGTTTTAAATATATTGAAAAACACTACAAATATTATTTAGCATTTGAAAACTCGGTAAGCATTGAATAAATGAATTTAATTTATTATATAGTAATAGCATTTATTTATAGCTCTGTAAAGATTATGTCACCGAAAAACTTTTTCATAGTCTAAACTATGATATAATTCCCGTAAGATTATTAATATTCATATAAATATTAAATTAAAATAAAATTTTTAATTTATTTTGATTAACAGGTTGTGTATGGTGTGGCCAACTATTCCTCTATATTGCCTCCCAATTCATACATTGATGCGCTTAAGTTTATTACAGTTTCACAACTCGTTGATCATCTTAATCAAGTGGCTAATGACCAAAATCTTTATGAATCTTACTTTCAATGGAAACACTATTATTGCGTTCAAAATTCAAATGATTTTTGTCAACTTTGTCAATATATCAATGAATATATATATAAATCAAGTGATAATTCAGTAAATCGTGATATTGTTAAATGGTGGGTAAATGATGCACATTGTCGTAGTATTAAATTTGCCAAATAATTAAATTATTTAATTATTTAAGAGAAAGTCGACTCATTTATATGTTTAGGAAGTTTATTGTTTTATTATTTAAAATTATGTCTTCATTAATGAATATATAAAAAACATGATAACTATAACTTATTATTTTTTACTATTTTATTGATATTATTTCATATTAATATGTGTATAATTGATAAGTTATCAATGTTAGCTTCAGTTAAATAGTTTTATTAAGCTTTAATAAGTTAAAAGTTTTGTGGATTTTTAAATTTGAAAACTTGCACTGATTTTATAAACTATTTTATAATTTTAGGTATACATACATTTTGATGAAAATTTTACATTTTTACTATTTATATAGCTATAAATATATCAACTCTTACTATAAAATTACTGTATAAATTAATATTTTACAAATAAAGGTCATATACCGGTAGTGATGTTTATAAATTGTTATTTAATTGCTCAATGACAATTATAGTGTTCATATTATACATGATAATTTAACAATTATATCACAAATAAAAGTAATATAAAATTAAATAACATAAATTTTTTTTATAGAATTGTGTTTGTGATAACAAATTTGAGTATTTGCAAAATCAAGTTAAATGACACTAATATATCACTTATATTAGAAGTGAACAATAATAAGTATATCGTAATGTTGTGGACTAAATATTTTGATATCAATTTATACTTAAGTTATAATCAATTGTTTGTATACTAACATTGCCATTACTGATAAGAAAATATCAAAAGTTGTATCACATATCGCAAAACCATATTAGCATAAAAGAGTTATGTTATATATAATGGTACCATAAAATAGTATTTATTAAATACTGTTTATTATTTTTTATATCACGTTATATAAAGAATAAATATAAACAATCCCATAATTATCCATAAGTTTTATGAATCAATTTATTGAACAATTAGTTTTACAATGAATTCAAATATTCTAACTTATTGTACAATCATTTATTGTAAATTCAATTGGAGACAAAAGTTATAATTTGTTGACTTAAATAACTAAAAGATTGTTTGTATTTTATTGAGAAAGTAATATATGTTTTGCTAATATATATAAAAGTTAAATGATTTATAAAATAAACAATTAATTAACCGCTTAATAAAACCAATAAACTAAAGGGTTAGTCACTTAGAAATCGGTGAATAATCAATATTTAGTGGATCAGTAAGTTTCCATTTTATCACATTTATTCCATTACAGTGTATACTATATTTACAGCTACGCCAGTGTTAAAATATCATATGTATCTATAAATTGTTTAAATTATGATAAATCAATCAAAAACTAAAATATATTCATTGAAATATTATTATATAATTTACAATTTTTATTAAAGTTATTAAATTAAGTAATTTCCAACAAAAATTCTCAAACAATTATGTTTCTTAGAAAAATAAATCTTGTTTTACATAAACATAGACTTTTTTGACGTTAAACAATCATATATTCATTATAATTTATAATCTACAGTACAATACATGTATATAAATATAATATTTTAATCTATACTCTGTAATAATTATTATTTGACTATTTTAAGCATAGTTTAGTAGTACAATAACACATGATTTGATAAAATTTGTCCATCATTTAATCATTTAAAGATTATTAAGATCCATATTTATATTATTGATATAAATATTTAAATTAACAATTATTATTTCTATAATTTAATACAAGCTATAATAAGATTTATAGATTATATAATTGCTAATATCTAATAAAAATTATGTACCTATCATATAATACAAAAAAAAATTGGCTACATTTCTAAAGGTTATTAACAATTCTGTTTATATAATTATTAGATATCTGTAATATCATATAAATTTAAAATACAAAATTATAGCTAATTAAATTTAATTAATAAATTATTTCTAAATATTTATGAAATTATATCAGTTAAAACATTAATAATTTACTTGCTAAATGAAAGTTTATTTTATATGATTAATAAAAATATGTATAAACAAATTAAATTGATTAGACATATTAATCAATTTGTTTGACATTCTGTATTGATTTTGTAATTTTTCAAAGTTAAGACTTTTAAAAAGTAGATATAAATATTAGTTAAAATTGTATTTATCGTTTATATAATACAGTAGTTAAGTAATAAAAAGTTTTATTTTAACATTAGTGAATTATTAAATTTAGTAATAGCTAAAAATTATTAATACAAATGATATTATTTATAAATCAAATATAAATGTAAATAATAGCAAATCTTTTTGTGAATACTGTTTTATCAATAGTATTGTTACATAAAAAATGATACATTAAAAAAATAATTATAAAATACTGATATTTTACAAGTTATTTTACTATTTTTAAAATTTATATTAAAATATTTTAATATTAGTTACAAATGAATTTAATATTAAAATCATTATCAATGTTATTGAGTCGGTGGCGGACATTCATACTGATAATCACACCAATAGTGTTATTGCCATTACTAACAACTATTGCAACATCAGAGTCAAGATGTGCTTATGTGGTGCTAATAATGGCTATATTTTGGGCCACAGAACCCATACCTTTACCCATAACAGCATTATTGCCCGTTATTTTGTTGCCATTACTGGGACTGTCTACCACTGAAGAGGCCTGTACACCATTTCTTAAAAGTAATAGTTTTATAAATACAATAATATTTATCTTTATTATATAATATAATTACATTTTATAAATAATTGGTTTGTTTTGTAAATAATAATGTGTAATAACACGTTTATATCAGAAATATATAGTATATTAAACAAATTTAGAAATTTAAATGTATTAATTCAGTCTTATTTTGATTATAAATTTTAAAAAAAATATTTTTTAATTTCTAAATGACAACAACTATCAAATTACACTGCATTTGTAAGACATGGAGTAGTTTTTATACAACAGGTATATAATATAGTCTATATTTACTATAAGCATATATGAAGACTATATCTAATAAAATGTTTATGTATTATATATATACAATTTAATCACTATATGTATGTAAATTTAATTAAACAATTTAATTAATTTAAGCAAACATTTGTATAAAAAACATTGATTTGATTGATAGGCAGTAATATGCTATTCCTGGGATGTCTGGCTCTGGCACTGGCTGTTGAAAGAAGTAATCTTCATAAAAGAATAGCATTAAAAGTATTATTAAAAGTCGGCACTCAATTTGAATGGTTATTATTAGGGTTTATGTTGACCACAATGATGCTGTCCATGTGGATCGTTAGTACGGCCACTGTAGCCATGATGTTACCCATTGCCGATGAAATATTATCCCATCTGTTTGCTAATAATAACACAGTTGAAGATAACAACAAAAAATTGATACAAAACTATGATAAAGACAATAATAAACCAACAATTTTGACAACAGTTGTCACCATTGATGAGGATTTTGATCGGATTAAGCGAAACAAGTTAAGCAAATTGTTATATTTAAGTATCGCATACTCAGCCACTATGGGCTCTGTTAGTACATTGACTGCAAATGGACCTAATATTGTGATGAAACATCTGCTCGAAGAGTAAGACATTTGACTTTAAATACTGAAATTAACCATAAAATTAATTATCAATTTTATTTATAATTATAATATTATATCAATTTTAACAGATTTAATATAACAGTATTATACTTAGAGATAGACAAATAGAAAGTTTCTAATAAATTTCCCTGAGAAAGTTTCTAGAAAATTTTTCATGGATAAATTTCTATAGAAATTTAACTGTTTTATTATTCTATGGGATCCCCATATCTATAGCTATTGTAATCTACAGTAAAAGGCAAACTTTATTAGACACCTATTGTATATAAATACCTTGATATTATGTAATTTTCGAATATACTAATAGTTCATTTTAGTGCATTTCTATACTATGGTTGTCTAATAATGTTTGCCTTTTATGGTATATAGTACACTATTATACAAAATGGGATACCTATATATAAAATAATTATAATTATTTAATAATAATCAGTTTTGTAAAATTTTATTCATCATTCTAATATACATCATATATATCATAGTTTAATATAATTAAATAAATAAATTTTTTACTTTAATTAATAATTAAAATAGTAATACTTATATTTAATTATTACTTGTAAAAAAATGTAAAAGCAAGTCAACAAATATCGAGAAAACAAAATTATCATGGKGGGATCCCATAGATAGAAATTTCTTTTAGAAATTTTCTAGAAATTTCCTTATTATTTTATAATTTCTCTATTTTCCAACAGTAATTATACTGTAATATACATTTCCAAAATATCCAATAATGCTTTTTATTCATTGATTGGTATCCTTGAAATTGTTATACAGTATCATAAAATTATGTAAACAATATGTCTATTATTATAACTTTAAAAATCAATTGATTTTAAATTATGACTTATTTTGTATTTTGTAAAACACTTGAACTCAAAACAATTAATCACTTATTATATAATAATTATTATGTGTTTCTTAGCATTTAGTTTATATTTAACTCTCTCTCTCTTTCTTTCTTTCTTTCTTTTTTTCTCTCTCTCTCTTTCTTTTTTACAGTAATTAAATCACTCACGTTTTTTTTCAATTATATAAATAATTATATATTAATAAACATTTGAAGGACAAACACAATAATTACATTATATTTATTAATGATTTGTTCAAATTATGTATAGTATTTATACCAATTATGTAAATCCAATAGTTAATGAATAGTACAATAATTAGTCTAATATCAATTTATAACACTTATGTTAAAGATTTAAAATTTTTAAAAATATCATTGGATTTTAGTTACATTAAATTAGTTTTTAAAAATTAGGATATTTGTAATTTAATAATTTCTATTATAATGTAATAATATACTATAATTAATGAAATTAATCAACAACAAAATAAATAAATAAATAAAGTAATAAAATATATTAACAGATTATACGGTAATCGTGATCCCGTAGACTATGCCAGTTGGTTCATATATGCGTCTCCCGTATCCATAATTATCACACTTATTTGTTGGCTGTCCTATAAATTGTTATTTTTAAGGTAATCAAAAAATAATTTTTATCTAATAATAATTTTAACAATAAGTTATACTAATAATACAAATGTTCAATTATTAATTATATAATTTGTTTTTTTAATTTTTAAAACAATATAAACAATTTATATAAATAAATAAACTACAATTAAAAACATATAAATTAATTTTATTATGGCTTTTGATTTGTATAATTAGAAACATATCGGTGCCTAAAGAAAAACGTCAGGCATTAAAAAATATATTATCAAAAAAGTATGAAAAATTGGGTTCAATCACGTAAGTATCTAAAAGACTTTTTTAAACATTTTATATAATTTATTTCAATTTTATCACTTTAGTGTTTTATATGTAAATTATATTTAAACAATTATGTTTACCAAATATTTTTTTAACAAATATTTTGATATTATTTCTAACATTTGTTTTATTGGTAGTTTCAAAACTATTTGTCTCAACAAAATATATATTATATATGTATAACAATTTTAAGCATAAATATAAGTAGTAATATTAATTGAACAGTTTATTGAACTAGAAGTTTCAATTTGACATTTTAATAGTCAACAAAAAGTTATGTTTATGGAAATTACTATTTTATGTTAGTAATTACAAGACATAATTGTTTTCTATTAATTTTAGTGATAATGTATAATATAAATTTTATTGTATAAATAAATAAATATATATATATATATATATATATATATATATATATATAGGTACAGTACATTCATCATTTAATATTAGCTAAGTTTAACAAATCTAATTATAAGTTATGTACTATT
The DNA here is from genome assembly GCF_028296485.1 of Oppia nitens. Taxonomy (NCBI): domain Eukaryota; kingdom Metazoa; phylum Arthropoda; class Arachnida; order Sarcoptiformes; family Oppiidae; genus Oppia; species Oppia nitens. The sequence goes on from NW_026533251.1 coordinate 1,832,995, forward strand.
AATTTAGACACTCAAACAAAACAATGAAATTAATTGAATCCTTATGCGCTTTTATAAAGCGATCAGTCTATCATAACAAGAGATATTTAATTAGATAATAAGTATATAATTGTTTTTAGACAACAAAAATATAAACAAAATATGTTTTTTAGTGTATTTCTTCTCTGAAAATTATAGAAACAATAATAAATTGCTGTTTAAAATTCAAATTTCATGAGACATACATACAAAAGGTATAGCAATTAATGTCAAATATTTTATATTAAACTAAATTAAAAATAATTCATTATCATTAGTGTTGGTATATTTATATTTTTTTCAAAATTTCTAGTAAATTTCTAGAAAATATTTTCACGTGTATACCGATAAGATATTAATTTTTATTAAGAAATATCTTAGAAATTTTCATTTTATAAACACTACAGTAATAATTATACTGTATTTATATAATTACAAACACATTTGTAACAATCCATAATAAATGTTAAAATAGTGATTTAGTAATAGATTTGATAGAATTATGTGACATATTATTTGATTTAATATTATATATTTAAATATATTTATATTATTTACATTTGTTATGAATATTAAAATATTAAGAATTATAATTAGATTAAAAATGTTAGAATTTATTTTTTAAAAAGTCTCGGATAAGACAGGATTATTAAAATGTAATTATTTTTTAACTTTAAACTTTTGAATAAAGATTTTTTAAATAATCATATATATTGAGGTAAAGATGTAACATTGATCGATCATATATACAGTCAACCATACTTTCATCCAAACTTATATCAATGTAATCAATATATTATCGATGAGTCTCCAAACCATTACTATTATGAGACTTATTATGAAACTATTAATCTTATTATATACTAAATACTTACTTTAAAATCTATATATATAATGTGTTTTAACCAAATTTCATTCAATCAATTGTTAGTTACTATAGAGTTTACATTACTCTTGTTTAAACTTATTTATATTACTTATTATATTGTGTATTATATTTAATAGTTATTTATATGATTAACATTTGTGTTCAATTGAATAATTTAACTAATTTTGAGTGAATGATAGACTCCCGATCGGTCATACCGGTGCTCATACCATATGATCGATCTTAGATCTATCCCTATTGTATCTCAATATTATTAAATTTCATATTATTTGTTAATATTAAATAAATAACTTTTTTAGTATAAATATTAAATACAGATATTACATCCATAGTAATTGATATATTCAGTAATTTAAAATATATATTATATATAATTTACTTATTTATTATAGAAAAACATTTAGTTTATACTTTATATTATTATTTATAAATTTAAGTGTAATTAATCTATTTATATATAAATTTTTTGTATTAATTGTTCGATTTATATATTTTTGTTTTATTTATATAATGATTAATTATTACATAAGTATCTTATACTATATGATACCAAATGTTTTAAATTTACAGAGTATTTAAATTTTAATAAATTATTTTGTTTGAATATTTAAAAACTATTAATTAGACAATAACTAAAATTTTGCATAAAACTATTAATATATACTAGGTTATTATTATTATTATGTTAATTATACATTTTAAAAAGATGTTTATGTGAAATTATTAAAATTATTTTTTTATTAGTATAAAATAACTTTATTATTTGAATATTTAAAATATTATAATTATGTTAATTGTAATTTAATTACTTATTAGACTGTCAACAGCATATTTTATTTTATACAAAGCAATATAGCTATAAATAAATATTAAAATCATATATCACTATTTAACGACACTATCTTATTAAATGTAAATAAGATATATTTAAATTAATAGTTTTTATACAAACAATGTTATTAACATAATTTTATTTTATGTTATTAAAAATTAACATTTACTTATAATTTAAAGTATGAATATGAGAACTAAAAAACATTTCATATTAATATAATATTAATTAATAAAAGTATATATAATTTGTTGTTATAATTATATAGATTTCATGAATTTGCAGTATTGGCAGTGTTTGTGGTAATGATATTACTGTACTTCTTTCATGACCCCCAGTTCATGACCGGTTGGTCTAAACTATTGTCAATAAACAATATTAAGCCCAAACCCGCCGGAGGCGCTATATTTTGTACTTTGCTTTTATTTGTAATACCGTCCAATCCATTTGGTCCGACACCGAGTACAGCACTGTTAGATTGGAAGACAGTACAAACTAAACTGGAATGGGGTGTCATTATACTCAGAGGGGGTGGCTTTTCAATAGCCGATGCCGTAACTGTAAGAGTTAATCACTTTTTCAATTGATTATACCTTTAATATATTATTTTTTTTATCTGCTATTCAGTCGTCAGGCCTTTCACGACTCGTTGGTCAACAGCTGACACTCGTTGCTTCACTGCCTACCAGTGCTGTCACAGCTTTATTGGCAATTATAGCAAGTTTTCTGATTGAAGTCATGAGGACATCAGCGACGGCCACAATCCTCATACCAGTAGCCGCACAGTTGTCTGAAGATTTGGGAATTAATCCATTGATACTAATTATAACACTTGCCATGTCCTGTGCCTATGCATACCTATTACCAGTGGGAACTACAGCTAACACTATAGTATATTATCATGCAAAACTCAATATTTCAGATATGGTATTTATTTATTTTTTAATATTTTTAGGTAATTTTATACTATATATAAAAATAGATAGATATTTGTAAAATAATAAATTATAGTAAAATATAATATAGCTATAAATTTCGACTATAATAATAATAATTATTATTATTATTATCGGAAATGATCTAAAAATAATTATTGAAAAATATTGCAATTTATTTATCAAAAAATAGTTTAATTTTAACAAACGGAAAGAATTATCTTTATATTTTTGAGCAAAAATTACTGCATTTTTATCAACTAAACCATCATATTATGTCATATTATTATAATTTTAGATTATTATATCATAATTCCAATTATGATTTTATTAACTTTTCACACTATTCGCAACAATTGTCTATAAAGATAACATTGATTATTAATTTTATAAAATTAATAATTGACTTAAATATTATTTATGAAAGTAAAATAACATTTATCCATACTATATATTGCATAACTATTATACAATAATATATTTTTTATTTAACAGATTGTCCCAGGTCTAATAGCCAAAATCATCTCAATAGCAATGATGTTACTTAATATTTATTTATTAGGATATCCTATATTTAATTTACACGATTCGTCACCAAATTGGTTACATGAAAATTACACAATTAATATAAACAATATGATTATAAATGATATGAATGTAACTAAATTTTAATTTTATATAATAATATTTCAAACTAATAGCAAACATTTAGAAAAGATTATTGAAATATTTTTATTTTAGTAATTATATTATTATTATTATTATATTTAATTGATTAAAATTTTACAATTTATTATTTATCAGAAATAAAAATGTTATCAAATAATGTGCGAATGATTATCAATCATATTTACTATACATAATCTATGAGGAAATAAATGTAACATATGTATAGTGCATATGTTAAGCCATAGTTTTTTAAATAAAATTATAAATACTGTTATTTATAACGTTGTTTATCAAACCATTTTTATTATTGCATTTTCTAATAAAACTAATTATATACCAATAAATGTTGTATAATATATTTATTCTAGTAATCTTTACAGTATTTTTAAAATCATTATATATTTAATGTTATACAAATTATTTTTATGTGGACAACAATTGAAATTAATTTTTTATTTTCTTGTTTTATTGTTTTAGTTGTAAATTACAACTTGTAATAAAATTACATCAAAATTACTAATGATTTTTTGGTACCAAAAAATCAATGCTTATTATTAACTGCACACTATCTATAAATAAAACTTATATCTCAAAACCTACTTTATTTGGTTTATTGTTGTTTACTAAACCGTAAGTCACAAACTTATATTACAAATGAACCTTAAGTTTCGCAAATGTTTTCGCAAAAGAATTATTATCCTTTGAAATAATCATTAAGTTGTTTAATGAACGATAAAATCATTTAACAAATTTTTACAATTTTTTTTACAATTATTGATATATAAAAAAATATATTTGTGATTTTTAATAAATATAACTTTTAAATATCATATAATATTTAATTTAGCTGTTTGTTAAACAGCTAATTTGTTAAATTATTAAATTATGAAAAAACTATATTTTATAAATATGACATACAATATTTGTCTAATAAAATTTTTAAAATTAATAAAGTTTAACAAAAATAAAAGTTTTAATTATATAGTCGTGTTTTAAAGTTGTAAATAAAATTTTTGGTAATATATTAGACATTATAATTATAATCTTTTTGCATTACTATACACTGTATAATTTACTGTATATACAGTGCATCAGTTTAGACAAATGCACGTTTACTGCTAATTAATCGCCTTTTTGAGTATTCATACCAATTGTTTTTTACAATAATTTAATTTTTAAACAAAAAAAAATGCTATTTTGACAACTGGTTTGACAAATAGTTTTACAACACTTTGTGTCCAAATATTAGTTTCTTTCTGTGTCTGTCTCTCTTTCTTTCATTCTTTCTTTAACTCATTTGTTTAAAATGATTTTAAAAACATAACTATTATATAAAAATTTCCGACAATTTTCATGTCTAACACTACATTTAAATATACATTTATGTCAATAATTTTTGATCATTTAAAGAAGAAAAAATATATTAAATAAGTTTATTAAACTTTTTTTTCTATTATTTTCATTAATATTAAGTGTTGATGTGACCACTCCTCTAATTATGTCATATACTTTTTTAGTTACCTGTAAATTGATATACACTAAACAATAGTAGACTTGTATACTATACAGTAAACCATTTATAGTAGTATAGAAAATACTTTAATATTATAGTATTATATATAAAATACTATAATAACAACAATTACTTCTACGACTACTTAATTTGTTTTGTTTTATACAGTATTATACTAATTTACTATATATATATATATACTTTATAAATGTGTAAGTTATATGTGCTTATATAAAGTATATACATAGGTACATACATACATAAGTATATACATGTATATAAATAGTAATTAACATTAATAATAATACTGAACTTCATATGGTATTTACAATTATGTAAACTTTAATTGCTACATCATAATATAACATAATATTGAACACAATCTGTAATTATCTTAATTATGTAAAATAAACTTTTTTTTCTTTAACATATTATAATTAAATATATCATTTTTTTAATACTTTTCTTAAGTATAATACACTCATAGATTATTCGGAGAATCAAATATGACTTTATCTTAACTAAAAATGTATTATTTGTATCTAAAATATTATATAAAAATTATGATTTACATAAATCTAACCAATAAACTAGAAATTTGTGTTTTCAACATTTTTAATACACATGAAAACACTCGAAAGTGAATAAAAATGCAAATTTTTAGTTTTGTATTTTATAATATTATACTTTTTTTAAAATATATATATATATATATTGTGTATTTTACACTAAATAATATAGAGTCAAAGTATTTTCCTTTTAATGTCCGAAAATTATCAAAAGCTATGTTAAGTGTCTTTTTAAAGTTTTTTAATCTAAAAGTAAAATGAAAAATTATTTAACTAATGGCAGTACTTTAGCAATATTATATATTATTAAAAAATATTAATTAGCAAAAAAATATTATTTTCTATAAATATATTATACTTCAAATACCTGTCAATATATTTATGGGTTAATCCGTTTATCTAACCCCTATATATTAGTGACAAGTAATAAGTGACAGCATTGACCATACATTTTAAGGTTGATTTGCCTGTGCTTCACGACTGCAACAATTAAACTAAACAGTAGGGTTGAAAAAATACAAGGTTTTGAATTTTGACTTTGTATAATACAGTAAAATACTATAATAACAACAATTACTTCTACGACTACTTAATTTGTTTTGTTTTATACAGTATTATACTATTAAACAAATTTTAAAACTATACATTGTATACTGTATACTGTATATTATGTTAAGAATTACTTTAAAATATTTAGTAAAAATATAATTTCTAGAAAATGCATTATTATTATAATCGTTATTTCTACGTAATAATAATCAAATAATTTAAAATAAAAAATGAATTTCAATAAAAAAAAATAATATTAAATCTATATTTATTATAAAACATGATTTACTTTGCTCATATCAATGTTTTTAGTACTAAGTGGCGCTAAAATTTTTTTTAATCAAATTGGTCATGTATTGTACATTGTATTATACTGTATATTACGCTTTGTATTATACAAACACTTTGTCTCTGCCAACACTGCTAAACAGTAAATTAAAGATTTTTAAAACAAGTTTTTATAAATAAAGTATTTATGAATAAGTTTACACAAAGTTTTAAAAAATTAATTTCTACAAAATGTTTTACTTAATATAAAACTAGATTTTAGTTATATTCTCAGTATCTAAATGTTTGCTTTTAAGTTATAATCGGATTCACGCATTAATGATAACTCATGTCAAATATAAAATTAATTGTCAATGTTTTATATTAAAGTATATTCAAATCACATTTTAACAAATTAGTTTTAACAATATGTATACTAGAATTGTCAAAATTGTGATATATATATAATAGACATGTTTTAAATAATTAATCATATAATTTACGACACAAATCATATTTAGCCTAAACTTCAAAACATTTTGTTGAGTGAACACATATTATCACTATTTGATCTGATAATAAATGTTTTTTTTGCTAAACAATTAGTTATAGTATAATACATTCATAATAACACATTGAGTACATAGTACTGTATTCATAGAAATGTTGGGCTTGAAGTTCAAAGTCATAACAAAAGTTAATTATAACAAATATATATATATTTATTTATATTATAGAATATAAAAAATTTCTATTTATTAAAATACAGTATATACATAATATACATATTATAGTATTTAACAAATTAACACAACAAATACATTTAAAAAAACAAAAAATATCCCAATTTTATTTACACAAATTTCTTTTATTTATTAAGTTTAATTTATTTTAAGTTGAATTTTTCAAACACCTTTTCATAGATAATAATTATTATTTATAAAACCCACTTTTTGTTTATACATTTTTCTTGAATTTACTATTAAATAAAGAGGTCATAACTGAAAAAAGTAAAAACAACTTATAATTTTTATTTCATTACTGATCAAGTATTATATATTTTTATAATAATTTATATGGTTTTTGAATATTTTAAATAAAACATTTAATTGAAATAATTTTTAGTGTAATGCATTGTTTTAAAACTATCCCACAAATCTGCTTTATTTATAATTATATTAATATACAGTTAATAATTACAAAAACATATCAACCCTTTTGGTCATCAGTGAAATTAATTAATAGATAAATAAAAAACTTTCCTCTTATTTATATTTATATATTTAAGTGCTCTTGAAATCCTTGACATTTTTGTTGGCTTAGTTTTAGTTCATTAGCTTTGATTAAGTTAAATGATAAAAAATATATAAATTTTAATTACAATTGAATCAATGGTTAATTATTTTTAAAAATATTTTTTTACTCTATAATTATGTTTTTATAAAGTAGTAGATTTGACATAAATGTACAGCAGTTATGCAAACAATACCTATTAACTAGATTTATTAATATATGCCATATATAAAGTGTATATTATGCATATATTTTTATTATATAATATTTTATAAAGTTTTCTCGTATTTAAAAGAAATAATTAATAAAATGATTTTTTTAAATAAATAAAACTATAATTATTTTTGAATTGCATTTTTTTTACTTTTTAAACTTTTATATAAGATTAAACTAATTAGATTTTAATATAATTTTTAATATTTCATCTCTCGCACATTTAATACACTAATGAAGTAAATAAATAAATTTAAAATATTAATTATCTTTAAATAATATATATATAATATTATTAATATATACAGTATATTTAAGATATATATTAATAATAGATTAAATACTGTAAATTTACTTTTATAACTACAATAAAAACAATTCATTAACTAAATCAAACCAAATATTATTTTTTATTGACTATATCTTACATTTATGGTTATAATTTTTTATTGATATATGCTTTACAAGTAAATATTTAATAAAGTTTAAAAATCAGTGTGGAATACAAATATTTTGATAGACATAAAGTTTAGATTTTTTGTTATAAATAGTATATATCTAATAATATTTTTTAATATTTTAAGCTAATATTTGAGTTATATTTTCTTTATGTAAACGTTAATAGTAATAATTTTTCATATTTTAAGGAAATCAAAGATACATATTTTTAATTTGCATATCATTTTTAAACATAAACTAATTAAAAATAGTGGGATATTTCAATATCATACAAAATAAACTTAAATAGATTTTTAATGTATGCTATTGTGTGCTATTTTTTGTAACAATTTTTTAAAAATGAAAAGTTTAATTCAACATTTAAGAATACATTACAAATAAAATATTAAAAATAAATACAAAATATTATAAAAATAACAATTTTTATTTTATATAAATTTATTTTTAAATCTTTAAAAATAATCAATAAATTTATGAGTTGTCAACAAAAAACCATTAAATGATTGACAATTTTATTGGAGATATTTTATATTATTACTTTGATTTCCTTTCTCATCACTTTATCGTTACATTTCAGATTAAATTACGGAAAAATTTTTCATGTTATTGTTATATACTGTACTAAAATAGACAAAACTATTAAAGGTTTTTTGTTGTTTTATAGGAAAAATATCATAATTTATATAATTTATGGTTTAGGTTTTACAAATATATTACTATTAAAACCATCAAAGGTATTACCATGGTATTTAGTAAATATTGTTATCATAACTTAATAAAAATGTTTTTTATATAAATCTTGAATGATATTAAAATTAATTTAATTTAAAATGTAATGACATTTAAAATTAATTATAATATTTGAAAAAAATTAAATGAGTGAAATGATTTTTTTTTTGTATTTTAATTGTTGTATTAATATTTATTTGTGTATTATACTGAAAATTGACAATTTATACGAATAAAATTTTATGTTAAGATAAATGAAATCATGAAAATTTTATGAAAAATATTTATTAATTTTTAAAAATATATTGAATATATAAATGTCATGTTTTTTGGCAACTTTCTAAAGTATAGGACAATAATCAAATTGAGGTAATTTTTGTTAAGTATATGACAATTTAATAATGTGTTCACTGTATATGCATTAAAATATAATTATTTTATATTTTGGTTAGTTTTGTATGTGAATTTCAAATGAAGTATTGATAGGTTTGTTGCACTTAAACAGCTATTATTAATTGTTTAAAATCCGTCATTAAAATCACTTTATTATTCATATTTTTTGTAACACTAATTACTGTTATTTAACAATATGGGTATATTTTTGTGTGTGATTTTAAGACTAAACTGTAATAACAAGTAATGCTTATTATATAAGTTTTTATTTTTAAATTCATTGTTTTATGTATTTAATATATACATATTATCAATGATTTTCATATAAATTAACATAAATGACAAAACTTCAAAATGCATTTATTAAACATATTTTGCATTTTTAACACATTTTGTCTAATAATTATTGTGCTATTTGTAGACAATAACGAGTAGACTAATAGTTAATAGATCTGTCAGGCATTTAAAATGTTAAAAACATTAAATAAGTGATCGGATTTTTAATTAGGTAAATATACTGTACTTGAATTATAATAAATAGTAAAAAAATCTACAATTTGTTTTAAAATTTTTGTGAATATAAATTATAAATTGTAAATTATATATGAGCATTTATTTATTTAATTTTAATAAAAAAAAGTTTTCCTTAAAAATATAATATTATTTTAAGTCATAACTATTGTCGACATATAATAAATTATTATAATACTTTATTAATATAAATTGTAAAAAATAATTATATAATTTTATTATACCAATATTTGAGTTACATTATACTTTATTTTTATTAAATATATTATAGTATAGTATAAATAATTGTGAAACTATAAATTATAAAAGTTTTAAAAAATAATTAATAATTAAGAGATAATATAAAGTACATAATTTTTAATAAAGTTTACTATTCTTTAATTTATTTTAATATAAATAACTTCATAATAATTTAGACTGTTTTATAAGATACATTGAATATTAATATTTATACAGCAAATTTGAGTTACTCTATAATTAAATAATTGTAATTGATTACTAATTGAATGAAATAGCTTAAAAATTTATAATCATTATTGCTAATTTAACATACCTTATCACAATATACTTTATCAATCAGTATAATATTAACTTATAATAAAGTTGTATATATTTTAAATATTTAAATATAATTTATGTAAACAAAGTTAATATTAAATAAAATTATCATTAAACTATTAATAAAACTATCATGTTTATTGTCAATTAAGAAAATAAAAAATTAATATGATTTTTTAATAAATAATTTTACTATTTAAAAAATAATATATTTAATTTTTAAATATTTATTGCGCAATATAAAAATATAAATATAAAAATTTATACAATTTATAATTTTTTTGAATGCATTTCTGACAAACAAATTGTAAATATTTAACCCAAAAGATTTATCAATAGAATTATGGCATTAAATAAAATAAAAATACAATACTTATTATTAAGTCAATTACAATTCATTATTTTTTTATTAATTTTAATTGTTTTATTATAATAAAAATTATTACTTATTGATGATTTAACCCAATTCTCACTCTTTTTTATATTAAATTACAATAATAATTCCCAATATTTCAATCATTTATCATAAGTTGTCACTAAGTTATCTCATAATCCCATAAAAAGATTTTTATTATAACATTTTTTATAAAAATAACTTATATTTGTTTTGAAAACAATTTTTTTTTATAAATTTAAATATATTTATATTAAAATTAATTTTATGAGTCTGAAATTAATTAATTAAACAATTATTTGGTTACATTTAATGCGTTTATATTATTGTTATTAAATATATTATTCGTTAAAATACGCGAATATTTTTCTTCCCAAAATTCATCTAATGTTGAGATAGTGCTGTGATTTTTATCGACATGTAATCCCTGATGACTTTGATGGTAGCCTCGAATAGGATGATGACCTCCCGTCCCATTCATTGCGTTGTCTATAAGCCCAGTATTTGTCGGTATTGTCGTTGAGATATTGTTTCTCGTATTGAGTCGAGTGTCGAGATTGTGGGCAAAGTTTCGTTTGTCATAATTGTGGTCAAAGTCGATGTCCGGCACCACTTGATCCCCATTACACCGACCTTTCTTCCATTTGTGTGAAGAATTCATTATAGATATTACTTTTATATTGAATATCAAATTATTATATGAGTAATCTTTAATACAGTATATCAATAACTATATAAATTGTGATTGAAAACAAATTTTGTTTTGTTGAGCACTAGTTTTTAAAAACTTCAAGATAACACTGTTTGTGTTTAATATTATTTAGTATTTATAAATACTGTATTATTAAGACAAATCTTGTTTTGTATGAAAAATAACAAAATAACTTCAAAACTTTTTACACACTTCAAAATATTATTTATATTTATGTGTAAATATATGTGCAGAAAATTATACAAAATCAAATTTATTAGTTTTTTGCACAAAAAATTATAAAAATAAATAATTTAAAAATTTCATTTGAAATCAGTATTTATTGAAAGCAAATTAAACATTCACTGATAAAACAATTAATAAAAGTTAAAATAACAAAAGTTTAAGTAATAATTGTTATTTAAATACGTGTTTTGACTTCACTTTTTAATTGTTATTTTTTGTTATCTTTTTTTTGTTGTTTTTAAGAATCTTTTCCGACACTTCTTTAGTTGATTTCAAAAGTTACTCTCAAACTCTCTGTCAAAACACATACACTCTTAATGCTATTGAAATAGCGGTAAGTCTTTCATATATGAGGGCAGACCTAACATATCCTCTTATGTTTGTGTGTATGTGTATGTGTATGTGTATGTGTATGTGTATGTGTATGTGTATATGTATGTGTATATGTATGTGTATATGTATGTGTATATGTATATGTATGTGTATGTGTATGTGTATTGTATGTGTATTGTATGTGTATTGTATGTGTATTGTATGTGTATTGTATGTGTATATGTATGTGTATATGTATGTGTATGTGTATATGTATGTGTATGTGTATGTGTATGTGTATGTGTATGTATATGTATATGTATGTATGTGTTCACGAGTGTGTATCTTATAGTATCTGTGATATATACACAAACACACACCGATAGACACCCATAGACAGTGTACTTATTGAGTAAAGGGAAGGCCAAATATAAAGAGAGGGTAGTCTATTGACAATATATTGTAAATATAAAACTGTATTATAAGGCAAATTGTGTTGATATTTACTAAGCGCATAATATAATACTATAAATTCAGTATACAGTATATATAAAAAACATTTATAGCAAATGTTTGTAAGCGCTTGAAAGCACTTTATAATTAAAGGGAAAAAAATTCTAATGTGTTTCATATTTTAGTTTGTATTAATAGTTGTATTGTTTTATTATATAATTATTTGTTATCTTAACTCATAATTATAAATATATTTTTGATATAATATATTTATTATTAATATAACTAATTTTAAAATCTTTGATATCATAAGTGTTTAAAAAATATTTTTGATTAATTTTATTGTTAAAGTTTTAAACTTTTTTAACAATAGCAATATTTTATTAAACACATACATACTATACATAATATTATAAAAAAGGATGTCATTATTTATAAATATAAAATATATTATATTTTAAAAATATTATAGACTAAGATAACATTTTTGTAAAAATATAGATATTTCTCATTAACGCTTCACTAATTATAAAATTATAACTACATTATCTAAATTTGAAGGGCAAAACTCATTAAATAAAATCTATAATATATCTGATATTCCCAAAAACATGACTAAAAGTTATTTTTCAACAAAATAGACATGGTAGATTATTTTTTCTAATTAATAACAACTATTTTATAATTCATATAAGTTTATAATTTATAATATGGCAAAAATTAATTTATAATATTTTATTTAAATAATTGAAAAGATTAATTAATTATACTTTATATTATATATTATATATTTTATATATTTATATTACATTATTATATTAATTTAGTTATTAAGTTATTAATTAAGTTATTAAACCAAAAATACAAAAGTCATTAACAGGTATATAAACAACATAACATATAAAAATTTGATTGATATATATTAAATAAAATAAATACTGTATAAACAATCTATATTTTTATTACTTATAATTTATAACTTAGTTGTCATTATAAATATAATTATTTTTTAATGACAACAAATTAATATTTATAGAAAGACTGGACTTACTCTAAAATGCAATACAACTTTCAATCATTAAAACTGTTATATAATTTATATACATTGTTTAAACATTAAGATTATAGTAATATTTGATTTAATAAGCAATATATATATATATATATAATTATATATATATATATATTATTTAAGTAACTTACAATATATATTTTTTATATAATTGTTACAAAATATTAAATAATATTAATGTTATATAAATATAAAAAATATAAACTAATAAATATAAAACTAATAATTATATTTTTAATATTAGATTTTGTAATAATAAAAAAGCCTAAATTTAATTGTCAATTAACTAAAAAATATTGAATAAAATTGTATTATATTTTGTTTATGTATATCACATGATTTGGAGTCCTATTTAAAAGTGTTATAAATTATAAAATGTAAGTTTAATTCAGATTTTCCTCATTTGAATCATAGATTATGTACTAACAAATAATTATTTTATTTATTTTTATTATTTACGGTTATAACTAATTGATTTTTTCAAAATAAATATTTATAAAAGAAATATAAATTGCTGTGATATTTTAAATCTGATTTAAAAGAGGGTTATGTGGTATAAAAATGTCCTTGAATGATTTTCAATTAATATATATATACAGTATATAACCTAAAGATATTTTACTATAAATAATAATAACAATAATATAAATTATATTATTATTATTATTATTAAAAAGCTATGAAATTAAATTAACATACTGTAGTATATACTGTACAGTATATATAATATTATTTAAATAAAAATAGAAAATACAGTATTACTACTATTAAAAATAGTTTACTGTATAAATCTTTAATGTTTTTACAGTATAACACAATATTCTTATACAGTATTGAATGTAAAATTTATTTAACACAACATATGTACTGTATATACAGTTTTATGTTATACACTGTTTTTAGAACATTATATTTGACAGTTATATTTCAATGGCTAACAATATTTTTGACAAAACAATTAGTGAGATTACAATTGGGTAATAAATATGTTAAACACGTACAGTTAATGTGCATCTAATTAGTAAATAATCATTTTTTATTGTTTTCTAGTTTTTATTATTGTAATTATTATCATTTAATAGCCAAATGTATTAAAATGAAAGCTTTATGTTTTCATAAATATAAAAAATTGTTTATTAAGTGATTCTCATATTTCTAATAGTTATTTAAAGTAAACTTGCAAAGATGTATTTATTATATACTTTAAAATAAATTATATTTTTATTGACCATTATCAATGTATGGATCATAAACCTCATTAGAGCACTATAATTAAAGATAATTTTCAAAATATTGCAATAAAAATTATTGCCAATAAATCACAAAATGACAACTTTTTAAATAAATTATTCAATTTTATGCAAAAGAGAAGACAGACACTTATTAGTATTCATATTAAACATATTTAAAATATATTTATTTTATTTATTTAAAAATTATATATATTTGAGTATTAAAATTATGTTTTATACATAATTACTAATCAATTTGTAACAACACTATAAGTGTACAGTTAAGCAAAGTTTTATACTATTGTTTAAATAGCACTTATAATAATTTTATAAAATATTATAATTTCACAAAAAAATTGAAATCCAACTAATTAAACATTGCTTTTAACATTATTATAATTTTCAATGGTTATTATCTTATATTGTAGTGCCCATCAAAATATATATACTCTATGGAAACTTCACGATTCATCATAGATTGTTAATTATTTACTATATTTATATACAATTTAAATATTAATTATAAATAAAACAGTTAAAAGATAAATCATATAAATTGCAGAACAATATGATTAAGTATTAAACTCATAGTATTATGATTTATATTGTTATGAAAATGTATTTATTTTGTATAACAGCCTTCCTATTGATTGTTAATACAAATGGTATTTATTGATAATTTTAAATAAAATTACTAATAGTGATAAAATTATTTATTATTTAAAAAATTAGGTCAGTGTGACTGTCCGGAAGATTGGTTGGCTTATGGATCAAATTGTTATAAAATATTTACTCAAAAAACCACATATAGTGTGGCGGATCTGAAATGCAAGACTTTGAACGCTAACTTACCGACAGTAAAGACTACAAGAGAGTTGGAAATTATAAATTTGATAAAACAAAAGCTGAAACAAGTTGTGGACATATGGTTAGGCGCCAGAATGATAACTGACTCCGGTATGTCATTATAGATAATGTATTTTCAGGTATTGTAATATAACTTAGATTAAAGTACTCACGGAATTATAATATTGATTAAAGAAAAATGGATATGGACTGACTTTACTAGTTTTAAATGGACTAATTGGGCACCTGGTCAACCAAATTCAAACGGTCCCCAGGACTGTATGATAATGGTTAGGGGTTACATAAAACATTATCAATGGCCATCCGGCACCTGGAATGATGTGTCTTGCGATGAACAAAATGCATTCATATGTCAAATGTCAACATCAGTTAATTGTTTAAATGACACAACACTTAAACCCAAATCCAAACCGAAACAACAATTACCCGAATCCCACTTCAATCGACAATTCAATTTTAATATCAATATTTTATTGTCAATCATAATTATTATCATTATCTTAGCATTTGTTGTTTTTAACGTGTGTTATATGATTAACATTTATTATGACTTGGATTCAAAAGTCAGTTTTGAATCTTCAAATCAAAAGCTAGGTTTTGTGTCTAATGATTACATAATTAGCGAAAATAATGACAACAGGTTTGATAATTTTAATAATAAAGTTTATGATGTATTGGTTAAAAATCATAACAAAATATAAATTATTTTCAAATGTTATTACTTAATTTTTGTTAAATTATTGTTTTATTTTCTATTTATTTTAGTTTAAAACCGTAACTTTATTGTCAATAATTAGTAAAATCCGATTATTTTATTTGTGATAATCGTTTATTTTGATTTCTATTATTAAGACAAAGATCATCTAATGGAAGAGAAATATATGGTTAACTTATTATAATTTAAATATTTAAAAACTTAAAACAATTGTATCACTTCTTAAAATAATATTTAAAATGACTTTTTAAAAACTTTGAGCACATATTTTATATTTAAAAAGTATGTAATATTTCATAATATTTTAATTGATAAATGTATCCTAAATTACTGTTTCTTTATTTAGTGATAACTATCTAAGTATTCATAACTATCAAAGCTGTAGTTAGTTCTATGCATTAGTAGTTAATTATATTTAACTTTTTTTCAATGTACCCTCTGATGTGATATCAGCTCTAATAATAGATACCAAAATAATCGGTTATTATTAATAAAATTGTCTAATAAAAAGTCAATTATAAAATCTCCGTTTTGGACTAAAATAAGTATAACTATTAAACAATAATTTAAATAATAAAATATAAATTATTAAATAAATATTATAATTAAAATAAAAAGTAAAAATAAGATGAATTATACTGTATCTACTTAAATTTTATTGTATATGTAATTGTAATTGTTATTTATATATAATAAGCTATTTAAAGAATTAATTAAAAAATGACAAATTTGTATGTAAAAAACTAATTACAATATTTAACAATTAAAATAAACATATAAATATTTGTAACTTTTAAAATTGTAATTAATAAAAATCTCTATTAATATTTATATATAAATCAGTAAAAAATTAATGAGAAAAACTTTTTGGAGATTTTTTTGTAGCAATGAATACTCAATGGATAATAATTTGTTAATTGAAATTTATGATATAGTAATTTACATATTGTATAATACCGTATATTAATATTAGTTTATAATACTTTAAATTATAATTTATATTACATTCTTATGTTAACAATAGCGACAACTATTAACTTAAAATATAACTAAACTATTAATTTAAACACAAAATCTATTGTAGAGTATAATGATATCTCAAACTCAATATTAATTAAACAAAATTATTATTTTCAATTGATTATTATTTAATTATACATAAATTTTAAAAATAAATAAAATAAAGTAGATTATTTTTTTTTGTAATATAATGTATATAGTGCATAGTTCATTACATTCAATCAAATATGATATAAAAATAAAATATAAAATAACTTACACTTTATACAGTATTATATACATTACTAAATTTATATAACTATATAATTGTTTAATTTAGCTATTAATTGGCATCAATGTTAACTTTTAAATAAATGATTGACTTGTATATTCATACAATAAATGTGGCGTATTTGATTATAATGTAAAAATATTATTTTATCATTGAAAAAATTATATATTTTAATTTTTAATTTATTGTATGATACATAAATTTTATAACATACAGTATTATGACAAATATATTTTATTAATAATATCTACATTTTAAGTTATGTTTTTGTAAAAATCATTTTTGCAATAGAAATATAAAAATAATTTAATATTATTTATATACTGTATATAATAAAAATAATAATTTTCCTCATTTTTAATGAATCAACGATTTTTTAATGTTATCTATATATTAACACTCATGTGTACTACATATTATATAGTACAACAAACTTTTAAAAGCTACAGTCATTTTTAAAAATCATAATAAACTTTAGAAATTAATTTTAAAAATTATAAATGGTCATTTTTGTTTATTTAATTATGCTGTATTTATAATTATACATTTATACTATAAAATTAATTAAATATATTATTAAAATTTTATTATTATGTCAGTGGTATTACACAATTACACAAATAATTTATTGTCATAAAAATTATTATTAAATACATTAAAATTATTATAATTAGTTTGAATAATAATTTTTTGATGCAACTTTAATTGAATTAAAAAAATATTAAATAACATATTTACTACTACAGCATTCATGTGATGTTTTTAATTATTTTTTTTTTGTTTTATATTTAAAAATAGTTTTAGTAAAACATTCAAAGTCTTGTTTTAATAAATGAATGAATTTAAAAACAATTTTATATCAAATAATTATATATAAAAACGATATTTTAGTGAAGAGGTCTTTGCTCATGAGTGGACCGGTAGTTCAGTAGTGTGTATGTGTGTGTCTCATGAATCTGCCATTCCTGAGCTGTCAGTGCAAAGGCATAATACATGTACTGAGAGTTATTTTTTACTCTCGTCTCTCTCTCTCTCTCTCTCTCTCTCTCTCTAATTGATATTCTTAGTGTTGACTCCTAACTCCAGTATCTCTTAAGCTATCATTCCTCGTGAGCCCAACTGAGCCAACAAAATCACGTCATGTATTCGTCACCAAAACACGTTAAATATAAATAAAAGTCAAGTTATTTCGTCAGTAAGACTATCATCGACTCAAACATTATATTTATAACACATTTTTGTGTATATATACTGTATTTACAAAATAAAAATTGCCGGTGATTTTAATCGTTATATTTTATCGATTTTATCAATCATTTTTTTAATTGTGTTTTAATGATTTTTTTTATTAATCTCTTTGCGAAATGTGTTTCAATAAAAAGTAATAATTATTAATTAAATTAATATCGATTATTATTGTATATATATATATAAAAATACTTAATAAATAAATAAATAAAAATCAATAAAAATGCGAGATATTGGACCACTGGTTGGTGCTATAGACCAGGGAACCAGTTCGACCAGGTTTCTGGTATTTACCGCACAAACCGGTGAATTGGTAACCTATCATCAGATGGAAGTCAAACGTATTATGCCGATCGAGGGATGGGTAGAACAGGACCCGATCCAGATATATAACTCAGTGGTCGAGTGTATCGACATTGTGGCACATAAACTACAGGGACTGGACATTGATATTAAAGATATTAAATGTATTGGATTAACCAACCAAAGAGAGTCAACAATTATTTGGGATAAATATACAGGTATGTGTATATGTGTATGTATGTATACATATGTGTATGTATATGTATGTAAGTGTTTATAATATGTATATTATTTATTTATAATATTATTTTTATAAAATATAAATTATTATACTATAGTATATAATAATAGCATGATTTACAAATAAATAATAAACTAAACAATTTAACATTAGTAAATTAATAATTTGAATACAATAATTATATTATATTATATAATGATTGTACAGTAATAGACATTTTTATATTTTATGTTAAGAATCAGTGTTTATCTGTAAATTTATTATAACATTATTTTTAAAATAATAGCGCTTAACATATTTAAGATGTTTTTATCAATACATTAGATGTTGACTGACATTAATAAATTAATTATATACCGGAGTCTAATGTCTTATGTTATTATCAAATTGTTTATTTATAATATTACAACAAAAATCATTTGGCAATTATACAAACATTATTAAATATTGTATTTTCTAGTATTTATTATCAAATAAACAATTTTAATTCATAAAATTTGTTGAAAGTGTTAAATATATTAATATTTTACTTTATATTGATAAAGATTTCGATTTACATATTTTATTACAATAACATATATGTTGTTAATCAATATTATTTTTAATTTAAGCGAATAAATGAAACATATACTGTATTATTGAAAAATTACTTAAAATTCTGGTTAAATAGTAGTTTATTCCAACTAAAAAACTTAAAGTATAATAAATAATATCCACTTTAAACAAGTTTTTCAAGTAATTGAATTGAATAATAATTGTTTATCATTTAATTTAACATTTTTAAATTTATGTTATATAATTGTGATATATGATGTTTTAGTAGTTTCATCTATTTCAAATATATTAATTATCATAAATACTTATCAAAATTCTTTAAAACTTTAATTTAGGGATGATACTTAAAAACCGTTTAATATAAATTATTGATTAAATGATATAAAAATGTACAAAATATAATTTTATTTATTTAAACATTCATATATTGTTATAAATATGTTAAAGGTTATACAATAATTCAGTTTACTAATTTTAATCCAAATTAGTTTATATTTTACTTTAATTTTAATGGACGACCCATATGAATGGTTACTAAATTATATATTTTTAGTAAAAAACTTTTAAAATATTTTATTACTTATACTTAATAAGTTTAATAAATGAAAATTAATATAACCTGGACAACACTACTGTATAATCATGTTGCTGATACCGGTTTAAAGTAAAAAATATACAAATTTTTTTTTGTATAAAATATTGATTAATAGGGAATTCCCCATTATACAATATATTTATTAACAACTAGTTTAACATAATCTTTATTAATATAACTATTTTATTTTTAAAAATGACTAAAATTCAAACTTAAATATTATACAGTATATAGTTTTAATATTAATTTTTGTTATTAATTATAAGTCAGAAAATTAATTAAATTAATTAAGTATTTATAAGATTTTTTTCTAAAAAGTTATAAG
Source organism: Oppia nitens (assembly GCF_028296485.1). Classification (NCBI taxonomy): domain Eukaryota; kingdom Metazoa; phylum Arthropoda; class Arachnida; order Sarcoptiformes; family Oppiidae; genus Oppia; species Oppia nitens. The sequence goes on from NW_026533251.1 coordinate 1,853,952, forward strand.
ATGTCATAACTTTTAAAATATTATTTATTATAAAATTGTAAAATATATTATTATTATATTCTCCTTTAATATGTAATTCATATATAAAATTAATAAATAAATCACTTTTACATTTAAAAAAAAAATAATTTACATTGTAAATAACAATATATAATATTACATATGACATATAATGTGTTAATAATGTACTATAAAATATTATTCTCATTAATTTTTTTAAATATTTGTTGGTTTTAAATATTTATAAAATAAATGTTTGACATTTGATTTATTTAGTAATGTAAAGGAAATTTAAATAAGTTTGTCATTGAGTACATGTAATATTATAATTTCGTATTCATTCAGAATCCATGTATTTTTGTTATTTTTGTTACAGTAAAGTACAATATATTAATGTATACTTTAAAATAAAAGTAATAATAAAATATTAAAGACAGTTTTAGTACCAGATTATAAGTAAATTATATATCAGATTATGTCAACACCTAATTTGATATTTTTTTGTAAATAAGTTATAAAAACATTTAATTTAATTTTACTTTTATCGAAGAAACGACAAAACATAGCAACTTATTTAAGTTAATTATAGATAAATTTTTGTTTATCTGTAATTAAATCTGTTTTAAATGAGACAAATGTATAAATAAATTTTCGAGTTTATATTATATTTTATTTTATTTTATTAATAATTAAAATAAATCTTGAATTAAAATTTATTTTTGAAATTTAAATTCACATTACTTATGATATTATAACTTATTTTATTAGTTAATTAATTAATAATTATTACTAAATATGTTATTGTAAATTTGACTTTTATTAAAATTTGATAAGATATACATTTATATTATAATAATAGTCAATAATAATATCTGATATATTATATCAAATATCTTTACTGAACTTTTTATTATATTCAAACAAATTGTTTAAAATTATAAAACTGAAAACTAATATAATTAAATTAAAGAATATTATTATATAAAATTTATTTTAATTACTTATAATATTGTATTATATCTACAATAATTTATTTTATGTTTATTAATATACAATTACCGATAATACATATATACTTTATAAATGTAATAATAAATATAACTCAAAATTTATAAAATGTTTAAATTTAATTTGATCTAATCTTTATTAGGCCACCCATTTTACAATTGCATTGTATGGTTGGACAATAGGACAAGTGAGTTGGTTGATATCATACTCGATCACATACCGGGTCGTGATTTAAATTGGTTTAAACCAAAGACAGGACTTCCTATATCAACATATTTTAGTGCATTGAAGCTCAAGTGGCTCATCGATAATATTCCTGGTATTAAAGCAGCTATTGTTGAGAAACGTTTATTGTTTGGGACGGTTGACTCGTGGCTCTTATGGAAGCTAACGGGTCAGCACCGGACAGATGTAACAAATGCCAGCCGAACACTACTTATGGATTTAGAGACACTTGAATGGGATCCATATTTATTGGACTTCTTTAAGATACCAAAATATATATTACCTGAAATCAAGGCCTCATCTGATTATTTTGGAGAAATTATTACCGGAGCTTTGACGGGAATTCCCATTACAGGTCAGCCATTAAAATGTTATCTTTTAATTAATTACTATTTTAGTAATTAATAATACTGTACTGTAAAATACTATATAATACTATAACTATATACTGTGCAATATTATTAATATATGATATTATATTTACAAAACCTTGATATGTTATAATAATATTTAGTTTTAATTTATTTGTTTAATATTTACATTTAAAGTAATGTGAAATATTGCGAAAATGTAACTAATATATTGATAATTAATAGTAACTGTCATAATTAATCCTTGAATTTTACAATGAATTTTAAATATTTATTATATTAATTTATTATATAATTATATTAATATTTTTTATCACAATTTTATTTTAGGAGTAATTGGTGATCAAAGTGGTGCACTGGTAGGCCAAAAGTGTTTTGAGATTGGTCAGGCAAAGGTAACCTATGGAACGGGATGTTTTCTTATTCAAAACATAGGTCCCGGTCCAATACACGGGGCACTCAAGGGTGTATCAAAAGATGCCATTCGCTCGTTGGTTACAACAGTTGCCTATAAAATAGGTTCAGAACCTGTCTGTTATGCATTGGAAGGTAGTGTTGCCATAGCAGGTGCTGCAGTCACTTGGCTTAGGGATAATCTGGAATTGATTCAAAGCTATAATGAAATTGAGAGCATTGCCAGTGAGGATCAATGTGCCGGCGGATTGTTTTTTGTGCCCGCATTTCAAGGTATAGTTTATCAAAATAAGCATTTGATGTAATTTATTATAATTATCTAATGTTATCTATAGGTCTATACGCTCCCTATTGGGACGCCAACGCCACGGGAACCATAATAGGAATTTCACAGTTTAGTCGAAAATGTCATTTAGTTCGGGCAACACTTGAAGGGGTGGCCTTTCAAACAAATGATATCCTTATGCTTATGCGTCCCGATAACAGTGGCATCAAAGTTGATGGCGGTATGAGTGCCAACAACTTATTGTGTCAAATCTTAGCCGACATCAGTGGTTTAGACATTGTAAGACCCAAGTTTACAGAAGCAACAGCACTGGGGGCTGCTATGATGGCCGGACACCATATGGGTCTCTGGAAGATAATTAAAGAAACGGATTCAGAAATTGATTCAGATCACGAAATGGAAAAAACTTTTATAAGAAATGGCAAATCGCATGACATAAAGCCCGCGAGCGGAATACCGGCCAACAAACGAAATGGACTGATTCGGTCAATAAGTCGACGGTTGTCTCAGTCGACTATCACCCGAAAACTTGAGCGAACCTTTTCGTTGGGTCGGGATATTAAGATATACGATAGAAATTTTGATGTATTCCGTCCCAAGTTGGCCGCACCCGTCAGACTTGACCGCATCAACACTTGGAAACTGGCGGTCAGTCGGTCTCGCAAATGGATTCGCGTCGATAAACAGGAACAGAAACGAACTGATTATAAGAGGTTGTCTTCCATACCATTCATGCTATACGTGTTGATGTCATTTGGCACTCATATATTGAGTCAAAGTTTGATCAAAAATTAATTTCAATTGTATAACACTATAATAATTAAATTTGAAAAAATAACAATAGATATAATGTTAATAATAATTAAATCTATAATATAGAAGAATATTCTGTGTATAGCACTTACGTAATAGTCATTTACTTTTCATCTCTTTATAAATATTAATCAAATTAATTGTTTGAGTGATTGAATAGTATTTAAAAATCAATATAAATATTAAATATATTTTAATATTAATACTTTATTTTTGTAAATAATTTATTAGTTCAGTTAGTTAGTACATAATGAGCTATTAGAAATCAAAACTAATTTGTATTTATTTAAAAAGTATTATAATTGTTGAGTGAATTTTTATAAATTGTTCATTTAATTTATAGATCATTGCATTTACAACTAATTATAACTTTATTATTCAAATATAACTTTTGACATTTAATAGCTCATATATGTTAATAATTACTTCAATCTAATAAGATTTTAAACTTTTATAACATATACAGTAATTTTAAATTATACTGTAATAATATAGTATTACATTTTTTTAAACATTTAGTTATGTAATTTATCCAATAGATATAATAATAACTTGTATAAATTAAACATTATTAAACCTCTATTACCGGTAATTGAGTGATATGATTGACATAAAAAATGTTGAATTATATTATAAAGCTTAAGACTTTGTTATTACTTTACTAATAATATTGAAAAAGTTTTATCACATATAACTGTGAAATGTGATAAAATAAATTGTGAAATATTAGTGTAATTTAGCATTTAATTCACAATATATCAATACTGCATAAATACAGTTAAAATGTTATGAAATTTTAAAACTAATACAAATAAATTTAAGTTTTTATTTTTTTTTGAGGTTATTGTCAATCTTATAATATTAAATTTATATAATTAAGGTTTTTATAGCATTTATAAGTTGTTATTTATTTAATAACAGTAATTCATTAATATAAGTATAATATATGTTTTGTAATTTTATTAATCTAATAGAACATTGATTTTATAATAGATTGTTTATTTACATAATATTAAATAAGGTTGTAAATAATTGTTTAATAAATAAATGTTATAAATTGTATAATACAATATACAATGTTGCTTATATTCAATTTTATTAATGTGTTAAAAACATTAGCAATAATAGATAATTATTGTTTTGTATTTTAATTAACATTTATCTCACTTTAGATTATAAGCTTAATTGTAAATTAGATGTACAATATTTAATAATAATTGCAATAAATATCAATATTATATATTATATTATGTATTTTATTTATAATTTACAACTATCATAATTCATTTATATTTGTCACTATTTTTGAAATAAAATATTATTTATATTTTTAATAATTATTGATAACTAAAATATTGGTAAAAATTGTAATTATTTTATAGTTATGTTGTTATTATTAAAACTCTTATATAAATAATTATATAAATATAAAAAAATTAATAATTGAGTAATATTTGTTGAAAATAAAAAAGTAATAAAATATCGATTACCGTTATTAACTTTATAATAAAACTATTTATTTTTAAAATAATCTTCATATAGATTAGCTAATTATAAATAAATAAATGAGTTAACAATGAGATTGAGATTTATGTCTTACAATCTTAACATTAATGACTGAATTAAACCCACTAATAAAGATTGTATTATTTTCTGACATAACTATTACTGTATATATCATGTTATCTTTTTTATGTGATAATTATATTCATATCTTTGATTTATATTTTGAGAACCGTCCGTATGGATCCAATCTAATCGCAGCTATAATTTTTTTAATAAACTAATATATTAATATAGTAATATAAATTATAAAAGTTTATACAGTATATCAATATTCATATTTTTTTTATTATAGCTCTCGATTTTAAAAAAAATTGGTTAAAAAATGTTGATTTCTATTATTATAAGTTTTTTTTATCATAAACACAAATAGAGCTCATGAGGTAAATATAAATATTTTTATTTTCTTGTATACAGAATATAAGATAATTATATAAACTTTTGTTAATTTACAATAACAATTGTAGATAATTTTGATGACAATTGTTTATTTTCTCAAAATAATCGATATCTCATTTTATAATAAATAGCAAGTGATTGACTAATATCACCAATATTTTTAAACTACAAAATAAACCATTTGACTAATACGGGTAATTTATTATCATAATTACGGTAGTGATAATAATCGTTATACAGTGTACACTATACCTACTTACAAGTTATACAGTAAATGCTTATCTTTAAATATAAATTAAATTAAATAACATTAATTAATAAATATTTGATGAATACATCTATTAATACATTAATTTATCAAATGTTAATATAAATTAATGATAAATTATATGACAGTAAATATGATTAAATAATAACAAAATGAAAGAAAACTTATGAAAAAGGTTTCTGTCGTTTCATTTGAAGACATTTCTTCATAAGAGGTGCAATCGTCACCTTCTTCTTATGATTTGTGGTCATCACATCATGTCTTGCAATCGATATTTTTGCCATCGACTGTGTTTCACATACTTTGGTTGTCTTTCTAGTAGTTTTCAAAGACGCTGTTTTGTCTTTAATACTAGTCGTGAGTTCTTCAAGTTTGCGTTTGCGATCACTCATTACTCGCCAATAAAACTGACGCCACGACTCACTCGACATCTTGTTTGGGATCCCATTGCTGTGCTGACTGTCCTTACCATCGGTGACGACAAAGTAGAAGTCGTTGCGACACAATTGATGCCATAAGCGTTCCGTCTGTGATGTTAACCAAGGATTCAATTCTTCAATACGTTTCAAGTCGTGTGATTCACATCTCTCGAGAAGTGGTTGAATGATATCGTAATTAATCGACTGATTGATTACCAATTTGTCAAAATGTTGGCTAAGCTTTTCGAGACATAACATCTTCAATGGACTGACAGTCCGCACAGTCTTAGAGTAACCTATTTATTGGTAAACGAAAGAAAATATTAATTTTATAACAAATAAGTTAATTCAATGATAATACCGGAGAAGACGTTTGTTTTGTTGGTTTTCCTTTCAAGTCCTCCATTATCTCCTGAGTTAGACAGTCGTCGTCGCAATCGTTTCTTCGACAGACTGGCCATCGCTGGTCTTTCATCGATAACTAAAAGACTCATTTTGTGTCTTCACTTCAATCAACAAACAAAATGACAGAATTTAATGGATCAGCTAATCATTGGATGTGTTGTCAACTTTATAGCGATTGTCATCTGAGATGTCTTTTTCAAAAGTCATTGAAATTCAATACAATCGGCGCTTAAATGCAATTCACAAACAAATCAAACGTGTGGTACAAACACGTGTTCATCAATTACGTCTATATCTCTAGTTTTTTACAGGTATTGTATAATTTAGTCCACAATTAGTTATAATTTAAATATAATCTATAAATTTATATATATATTAATTATGAATAAAAAAAAGTAATTAAGGTATAATTAAAATTATTTTTAAAATTCATTAAAATGTCTATAAGTTTATTTAATTTAATTAAACATACTGTACATACAAAATATCATTGAAACAATATTAAATAATCTTAAAGTTATATTTATTTTACAGTATTAATATTTATATTAATAATTTAAAGACTAGAAATCAAATCGATATACTGTACAATAAAACTAAATATATATATATTAATAATATTTTTAATTGACAAAATATCTATTGGAAATTATCTTAATTACCGGTAATACAAAATTAATTATTTATTAAACTATTATATACAGTATTATAGTAATAAAGTATTTTTTTTAATTAATTTCAAAAATGCAATTCAAAAACATATGATTGAATCGATACGAGACATGCGCTTCATATATGTTTTGATAATTATTAATAAATTTATTTTATGGATTTTAAATGCAAAAACATTGCTATATTTTTTAATACAACTTAAAGATATGATTTGTATAACAGTTTAAATGTTTATATTAATTAGCATTGATTGCTGTCCTTAATATTGTTTACTTATAATAATGATTACTAATTGTATTACTAATGTTTTATAGCATTTTGTAATCACCAATAATAAACATGTGATTGTATGTAATAAAATATCTAATGTATAATAAAATAAAGTAAATTATGAAATATTTAACTTTTTTAATAATGCCTGTTCATAGACTATTAATTATTTAATAAATACTATATCATTTAACATCTAATACAATAGTAATATCATATACAGTATAAACATTTTATTTCCTTATTAATAAATACAGTATTTTATTAGATATTTTATAACTGTATAAACGGTAGGATTTCATTAACATTTTATTTAAATTATCATTTTTAAAATTATTACAAATTACATTGTTATTTAATAATTTAATTTAAAAAATTTAATTATATTTTATTATATTATATTTTTAAGTCAGATAATGTCGATAAACTCATGTACTGATGATTATCGGGTGCTATCCATTCAAAGTCATGTGGTGTCGGGATATGTCGGCAATAAAAGTGCAGTTTTCCCGTTGCAAGTAATTATATGCCATTTATTATGAATATCTTATTTGTCATTATTTGAATAACATTTAAAATATRATAATTGTTGGACAGGTATTGGGCTTTGAAGTGGACGCCATAAACTCCGTACAATTCTCTACACATACCGGTTATGAGCACTGGAAGGGACAGGTGTTGGACTCAAGAGACTTGTTGACAGTGTTTGATGGGTTAGTCAAAAATGATTTACACAAACAATATACACATATACTGACCGGTTATGCAAAGAATGAATCGTTTCTTGAGTCGGTGCTTGAAGTGGTCAATACTGTCAAACAGGCCAATCCCGGTGCTATATATCGTACGGTTATAAACAATTACATAATTATATTTTAATAATAATAATTTTAGATTATTATTTTTTCAACATAAAATTGTTTTATATTTATTTTACTAAATTAATTATCCAAGGTTATTTTTTATTGTTATAAATCATTTATTGATTACAATTTTTGTGCAAAAATACATAACATTTAATTTGTTTTTATCGACAGTATGTGATCCAGTTATGGGAGATAATGGACAAATGGTTTGTCATTAGATTTATTAATACTTTAACTGCAAATTTATTATTAATTATGATATACTGTATAACTTAAGTATGTGCCACAAGAGTTGCTACCCGTCTATAAGGATAAGATCATATTGATAGCCGATATACTGACTCCCAATCAATTTGAAGCCGAGTATGTATTGCCTATAGCTATAAATTTTTGGTTGTCTATTGATTATCTATTGATAATTATTTTTGTTTGTTTGTTAAGGTTATTGACTGGTATTAAGATTAACAACGATTCAGATGCCATCCAAGCTATCGATGCTCTTCACGACTTAGGCATTCCTACGGTAGTCATATCCAGTAGTAATTTGTCTCAAAATAGTAGTCATATGGTAGCCATTGGCAGCAGTCGGGCCAACGGCCATAAAGAGAGAATCAAACTGTCATTTCCTAAATTGAACGCTACTTTTACGGGAACGGGTGATCTGTTTGCCGCTTTATTCTTGGCCTGGTTTACAAAAACTAATAAAGATTTGAAGACTACCTGCGAGAATGTCATTTCCACATTACAGGCTATACTTAAGTCAACCTACGATTATGCTGTCCAACAGCCCGGCGGCGCTAAATCAGTAAAGAATACTGAACTCAGACTAATTCAAAGTCGGGCACAACTCGAGAGTCCGCAAAACAACATTAAAGCCATTGAATTGGTTTAAAAGGCAATAATATATTGACAATTAAGACTAAGGTAAACATTACCAGTACTACAATATGTGTCAAAATGTTATAAATTTTGATCTCATATGTTATTAATTAGATACTTATTTTATAGTTTTTTAAGTTAATTATTATAGAATTTATTCTTTTAGATAGATTTATAATACAGATTTATTTATATGATATATATACAGAAAAATTTTTAATTAATTAATTTGTGCCTCAATTAAGGTCTTCCATTATAGCATGTGATTAAAATTATGATTCAAAATTATCCATTTGTAACTATTATTAATTTTTTTAATAATTAAATCATTATTGATAATATTTGCTTAAACTAAAATATTATAATAATTATTTTATAGATACTAAGAGTAGTCTAAGTAGACTAAAAACTATTAAAATTAGTTTCTAATCCTATATTACCATGACAATATTTGAAATTGATAGTAATTGGTACATTATCTAATAATTAAAAAATACATAAATTTAAATTAGATTTTTGTAGCCTTTAATTAAATTAAATTATTACTTTTAATATAAATCACTATTATAATAGAGGCTATAATACTTAAAAAGATAATCAATTTTATAAAAATATTATTCATATATTGAACGTTACAAAAGACTGAATTGTTTTTGAAAAAATTCCAGAGAAAAGTCATTTTTTGAGATGTAATACACGGATAGATAATGGCTGTAGAGTACAGATCACAGACATGTAGACAACCATCTGATTGTATAAGTGTTGTGTCATATCTACTAATACCAGTTTTCTCGGCAATAACTCCGGTGATGAACAAGTCATCGATATCCAGTATGTGATCATTATATTGATCAATGGTATGCAACAAACTAATAACAGCACTGTATGTCATGATATATGCCGGCCCATTCATATATGATGGCAATTGATTTGATGGATAAACTGATTGTGAAATAAACCATTTGTGACCAATATTTCTTTGAGGACCAATATGTCTTAAAACTGAACCATAAATTGCTGTTTTATCAAATTTGTTCAGATTTTGCAATAATATTTCAATATTAACGACTACATCGTCGTCAACCTTAAGAATTAGCTGATGTTTTGGACAATTCTTGCAAATCCATCGAAGTATTGCAATAGCTTTTAGCGTTAGATTATAATAGCTTTCGTGAAATGGAAACTGAATTATATCAGAATATTCTTGCGATTCCTTCATTAAATCTCTATTTACGGTGTCGTTAGTATTCAATGCAATAACAAAATAGACACTAATATTATATCTTTTGACATCCGATACCCATGTTTTTCGTAACACTTGACGTTTTTCATAATATTTTCCAGTCGACTGTCCACTTGAATGAATAAATATAACAATTGGGTGATTGTAAAAGCATTGGCGATGTTTGGGCTCTAATATAATGTTTTTAGTCAATTCTAATTCACGTTTGGTGTGAATATAATTTCTTTTAAAGTTATTATAATCATTAGGTTTCAGAGAATTGATATCAAAATAATCATAATTTGTATAATAAGTCCAATTTAGCAGTTCATATGATATATAGACAGTTACTAATATACAGAAAACTGCTAACAGTATGAATCGCTGTTGATTAATGGCAACCATTACAGAGATAATGAATATATTTTTATGAGTATCAATGAATATTTTAGGCAAATTAAATAACACTATTTAAAATATTCATATTAATACTTTATATAAAGTGGCCACAAATGATTGAAAATTTGAATAATTTGATAGATTAATGGATTGTAGAGACCATTAAAAAAACTCAATGCAATTTAAATGATCAAATTACATATAACAGCATTAACTACAGTAATGTAAAAATTTATGATTAACTAATTTACGGTGTTTTATATACTAAATTGATGGTTTGATGTTAAACTAAACTAGTAAAACTAAATAAATTATTAATATGATTTATTTAGTATCAATAAATACCGTAAATAAATTAAAAGTTATATATATATTGTAGTTTAACAAACAGGGTAATAATTTTTTATATTCTAGTATTATATACTAAAATTATAATTACCTGTAGATAATACATAAAAATACTGTATCTATGAAACAAAATTTTATGCATTGAAAAAAATGTTTGCTAAGTACTTGTTGTATACTTAATTAATTAAGTTAATTTACCGGAAATAAAAGTCATTATTATTTATTGACGATTATTGATGATAATACAAAAATATTACATCATTGCCATAAGGGTTAAGACTGATTTTTGCTAAATATCTCAATAACTATTTGAGCTAGATGAAATTAAAGTTTATGAGAAACATGGATTTATGGAACGTATACTTTAATATTATAAATTTTGCATCAATAAGCTTATGTAGCCGAGCACCGGTATTTTATAATTTCAGTTTAATAAATATTAAATACTAATTTCATTATATTATGACAAAAAACGTTTTTCAGGATTAACAGATGATATTTTCAATTTAATAAAATAGACAAATTTTCAATATTAATATTAATAATTGAAATAATAATATTAATATATTAATTTCAATATTATAAAAATTTCAATTTTATAAAACAAACATTGCTTTACAAAATACCTACACTTTTAAACTAAAGTATTTCAAAATTTTATATTTTAGACATATTTGTATCTAAATTAACATATTTTTATGTTTTGATATCACTTATAGTTTGAGATATTTAGCAAAAATCAGTCAACACTTATTGCAATGATTTTATATGCTTTTTAAAATACTGTATTAAATTTAACAATAATTAATAATAACTTATAAGTAATAATAATTTAAAATTTGTTTTAAGCAATATTTAAATCAGTATATAAAACAATTCATTAAACAATATTATATTATATTAATTATTTATTTGTCAGGAATTTCGACGCCTTTGATGGCCAATACTTGTCTCAATTGTTGTTCAATGGCCTCATTAGTGCCGATCATACCTACTATCACACGAGACGCCCACTCAAAGTACTCTTGAATGCGTGTTTCAGTCCACCCGACGGGTGGGTTAGTCAAGAGGTCATTCAAATTGTATAATTTGTCCGACAATTTGACTAATTTGGCCGCAAAGCTCAAGTGCGGTGAATGCTTTTCTTGAAGACGTTTGCGTTTCTCTCGCGTCAGTGACTTATCATCGGTTACTTCGGCAACAATTGAGGCTATTTCTGGTCCAAACTCGCGAGAGATGTCATCAATAGTAGTGTCTGTGTCTTCTACAGTGTCGTGAAGAACAGCGCCACACAAGACATTAATATCGTGACAGTTGGCCGTCTGGACCAACGTATTCATGACACCAATCGGATGATTAATATACGGAGTTTTGTTGTCTTTTCTCAGTTGATTCCTGTGAGCAATGGCTGCATAATTGATGGCTTTGACTAATACACTCATGTTTTCACTATTTTCTGTCATTTTTCATTGATGTCAACAATTGTTTGTCAAACTCGAGACCTAATAGTAAAATAATTATATGAATGTATATATCTGTGATATGTTGAAGAATTGGCACTTTTGGTGATCAGTTGATAATTATTCAGAAATATATCAAATATATATATGACTGATGAAAATGTTTTATTAAAACTATTTCAATACAAACAGCTGTTTGTATGATAATAATGAATGACTCGTAAATTCTGTGACAATAATGATGACAATCAATGGTTAAAATCATTTGAAATTACAATTTAATTCATTTTCATAAATATCAGATAAAATACATGATATTTATGAAAATGAATTAAATTGTAATTTCAAATGATTTTAACCATTGATTGTCATCATTATTGTCACCATTTTTTTCGTCTATTCAGAGACTAAATAATTATTTTTAATACAAACTTATCGTATAAATTAAAATTTAATTTGAAAATATTTATTACAATAAAAATATCAAATCATAAACTTTTTAAGTCATTTACCTAATAATTAACATTAATTTAAAAATTATATATTAATAACAAATATGATAATTGAATTGTCATTAACATTGTTTTGTATGACTGGAGACACCAATTAACCAAATGATCATTTGTGACACTTGTATGTGTATTCCAGTGCTGAAGACACAGTTCTCATGTCGTGTTCAATAGCTTTGGCCCAATTCTGGACGTCACCCAACTCTTTGACCGCTTTGTTAAAGTTGTTCATCAAATGCAGCCATTGATTAACCGATCGCTCAAATTGTGTCACATTTTGTACCAATTGTTTGGACTCCGAGTCCAATCGTCTTTGATTTATATAAGTCTGAGCCACTCTTAAGCCAACAAATAATAGGAAACATATCGTATATGATATCAAATGTCAACTATAACTAAGTCAATGATAATACCCATCATTCAAATGGTTGACCAGATTTGCCGTCAAATCGACACAACTGTTGATGGCTTCTGACCTTTTGGTGTCTAAAATAATATAATAATTGATCACTAATTATATGATTACAATGAATGCAATTATTTGATACTAAATACCGATTTCTTGTCGTTTCTTGTTTTGTCTGATCTGATGATCGCAAAGCATTTGAGACAACATTTTGTGACACAATTTAGACAATTATTTCAAATTATATTCAAATTATCAAAATATTGTATCAAATATAATGTCAACTAATGTTCTAAATATTGTTGTCATTAATAAAGGGCTTAAAGCATATAATCGATGAACAATGAGTTAGGCCTTAAGTTTTATGATATTATTTTATAATTAGCGCATAATTCAAAATTTAACAAAAATTTAATGATTTTTAATGCAATAACTTTGTTATTAATTTTTATTTAAAATTATAATCAATTATAACATATTAATATACAATTAAACTATTATATAATATTATAGATACAGAATTATAATTTTGTTAAGATCTTTATTTTAAATATACATTAATAAAAACTTTTTATATATCAAAGTATTAATTAGAATTTATATCAATAATTAATATTAATTACCGTATTATACACTTAGAGTATAGTAATACAGACTTTATGTGTCAAACAATTTATTAGTTATATATTTTATATTATAATTGACTTAATTGTGATTGTTATACAATTTATCAAAACTAATAGTTGGTGTTGTAATCACTGATTGTGTATATCCATAGCTTATATCAGTTGATGTCGGAAGTGTTGGTGTTGTAGTTATTGATTGTGTAATGCAATGGTTTGTATCACTTGCCGACTGTTCCCTTAAGTTATTTCTATTGATTGTTTTATCATTGATATATGTGGCAAATATTTCCAATAATGCCATTTGTATTGATGTATATTTGATGTCATAGTCAAAGACGGAAATAGTAGTCAATTGACAAAAGTTGTTGTGTTTTATCATATTATTGACGAAATCATTGACTTGAAGTGATGGCCGAAACCATAAATTGATTATATATTTGGACTCAGATTTTGATAAAATATTTATTAATTCTTTGAAATAAACTTTAAAATAACTATTTAAAAAAATATTAATAATTTACTAAAATTATATAAATTATAATTGAATTACCAAACAATTTGCGATAAGTCAACACTTATTTGTTTGTGTAGATTGTGTGCGATATTAGCCATCAATTTATTTTCTAATGACTTAATTTTGTCAGTTTTTGATTTCAATTCATTGAAATAAGTAATTATATCTTCGGCTATGTTGTCATCGCTGCAAATACTATAAGATGTTCGCATCATTTCATTGACATACAAACGGAAGACTAAAAGACTTATTGTTTTGTTCACATATTTTTCTAAACCATAATTCAAAAGATTACGCAATTCTTTCTCATATTTGCTAATAAATTAAATAATTGAAATCATTTTAATAAATATTAAATTATAATTAATATATATTTTTTAGAAATACCGGCAAAAACTTTTATGTAATTCATTAACAGATTTTGGATATATTGTGTGAGAATCGGTATTAAAAAAGTTATGTTCAATACTTGTGAAGTTAAATGGATGGCATCCCATAAAATTAATTATGGATATAATAACTGTAATAATAAACAGTAGTTTAATATTATTAACAATTTTCAATTACTGGTTGTACTAAATTTTTAGTTTGAAAAAGTTTGATAGGCAAGCAATTTAATGCTAATTAAATATAATAATAATACTTACATAATATGCAAAATATTAATTTTATCATATTTTTGATTTGTTATATTTGAATAAAATAAAAACATTGATTTAAATTTATTATTTATGAATAGTTTTTAATAATAAATAAATAAATAAATAAGTAAAATGTTTTTAGGAAATATATTTTGTTAAAATTTTAATTGAATTATTTTAATTATTAATAACTAAAGTATTGATTATTAGTTATTTAAACTGTATTAAATAGTTGTATATAGTTGCCAAAAAAGCCAAATAGTTATTGAAATAGTTATTTATTAAATTTTTTAGTTGGAAATCAAGACACTATTAATAACCCATAAATGTACTGTAAATATAATTTCATAATTTTTAATACAACATACAAATTGTTGGCAAAAAAATAAATTTCTAAAATAATAGAGAAATTTCTAGAATGTTTCTAAAAGAAATTTCTGTCTATGGGATTCACATATTAATTTTGTTTTTGTAACAATACATTATAATTATAAATAATAACTAATTATACTTATTTTAATTAATATTCAAATTAAATAAAATGAATCTATTTAATTATATTAAATTGTAATGTAAATAATATAAAGTAAAATTTGTACAGAAATTATTTTTTGATTTTTTTAGTGAAATTTATTAGAAATTTCTATACATATCTATACATATTATTTATGGTATTTGTAGAGTATTAAATTACCAATAAGCTTTTTTGCGATATATTACTAATTAAATAAATTTCAAAAATATACTGTATTTATAATAATTTTTTTAAATCATAAGTTTTATGTAACTATTTGTTTTAAAAAAATATTTCTTTTAAACTTACGTTAAACATTAAAATTATCAACAACAAAATAAATTTGAATATGATAATAATTAAAAATTTATCTGATTTATTATATATAAATAATAATATAAATTTGATTAATTTAGTTTTGTTGATAATATAAGATTTGTATATTTAGATAAAATTATAGTTCAAAAAATCTTTAAAAATCTTTAGGGTTCTAATGGATGCCTAAATTTCACTCTATTTTAAAGTCATATTATTTTCAATTTTGTCAAAATGTCTGGGAATGTAAAATCACAAAATCTTGGTCTCAGAGGGGCTAAGATAGCCATACTTCACCCTACCATCCATTTGCTTAACCCTCATATATATATATATATGTTAGGTTTATATATACAATATATGCTTATATAATAAAATATAAAAATAATAATATTGTGATAATTACAATTTAGTTTAAAAGAGCTATTTATCACTTATGTACAGTAGATCACCAATGAATTCATTYTATTTATTAATTTAATTTTAAAAAACATTTTATAAATTTGTCAAAATTGTCTAATAAATATTTAGTTCTATAATTTCAAAAACAGATACTAATATTTAAAAAATTATTATAAATTATTGGCGATTATATACAATATTTACTCGATATATATCCATAAAATAAATAAATAATATTATATATTGAGTTTACATTCAAGTTTCTAATTGAATCGTAGTTGTGAAATGAAAGTATACTTAATTTACTTTATTATTATTATTTATATACTTTATTTTAGATAATAAATAAGCAATTAATATAAATTATCATTTTCTACTGATAATACAGTAGTTGAATATATTATTGATATTTTCATTTCACAATTACGATTCGTATTCACAATTCTAACGTTTTTAACAACATAAAGTCACTTTCATAACCCCTTTAACTAGTTTTTTACTAATAACTCAAAAACTAATTTAGATAGTTAAACCAAAATTTTATGAGAAACATGGATTTCTGGAACGTACAGTTTGATACAATAATTTTAATAATTAATTGCACAGGTAGGCTAGCTCAGGGAGGTGTGATATCTCAAAAACTATAAAAGATATAGAAAAATTATAAAATGAATAATATACTAAGTTTTTGAGTTATTAGTAAAAAACTAGTTAAAGGGGTTATGAAAGTGACTTTATATACATAATAAACATGTAATAAATAATAATAAAATTAAAGTGATTTAAATTTTATTATAAATATATATATAAGTTAAATATCATTTGATAGATAAATTTACAGTATATATTTGTATTATTTACTCATTATACAGTATTTAAACAGTGTTTACAGTAAATAAAGTTTATTAATTATATATTTTAAAACATAAGTTAATTTCAATGAATTAATTTTTTATATCACTAACAATTAGTGACAAAAAATTATGAAAAATTAATTATTAATAATCTATTAGTAAGAAATGTCAATTTTTGATAAAACTACAAAAATTGTCACTTATTTGATTATATTATTACTTGTTTGGGCTCTTTGCTGGAGTATAATTGGTGAAGAAGCTGATCCACCAAATGGATCATTATTTCAATTGTTATTTCTGTTTGTTTTGGCCTATATTTGTGGACAGTTATTATCAGTGATTCATTTGCCTCCACTATTAGGAATGCTTATCATTGGATTTATAAGTGGGAATGTGTTTGACTTAAATCTTAATGAAAAGTTGTCGTCAACTTTCAGATCTATAGCTTTGGTTATAATACTATTGAGAGCGGGTCTCGGGTTAGACCCTAATGTCATTAAAAAACTAAGCGGTATTTGTATCAGACTATCATTGATTCCATGTATTGGCGAAGCTTTCACTATATCTGTGGTCACATATCTACTAATGGACTTACCATTTGTCTGGGGAATCCTTTTGGGGTTTATACTGTCGGGTGTTTCTTCAGCGATAGTCATTCCCGATATGATAGTATTACAAGAGGAACAGTTAGGAACAAACAAAGGCATACCAACACTGCTGATGGCATCTGCAAGTGTTGATAATGTGGTGGCCATCACAGGATTCGGTGTTTGTTTGAGTTTTGTATTTGATAACAACTCATCTCTTGTATGGAATATATTCAAAGCTCCGGTCACTGTCGTCGCCGGCATTGTTGGCGGTGTTGTGTTTGGACTGATATTGTGGTTAATCCCAATCAAATGTTGTCCTCAAGAAGAGCAACAAAATGATTTCAAACTATTAAGACTTTGTTTATTGCTATTGATTGGTATGTTCTTAGTGTTTGTCAGCAAAAAAGTTGGTTTTGATGGTAGCGGACCTCTTGGATGTCTTATATTTTCATTCATAACATCACTTAAGTGGAGAAGCTCTCCTTTTTACGAACAACTAAGAAATTATTTATGCTATCTATGGCTTATATTCGAAGTCTCTTTATTTGTCTTAATTGGATCCGAAGTCAAGATATCTGATCTGAACAACAGTTCCATAGGATTTGCTGTTATTTCACTTTTCATTGGATTACTTATGCGATCGATAATTACAGTAATGGTTACATTTGGTGCTAATTTTAAATACAAAGAAAAACTATTTATAACACTTTCATGGATACCAAAAGCTACGGTTCAGGCGGCCATCGGACCAATTGCTTTGGATTTAGCCAGAGATAGGAATGATTTGCAACTTATAAACTATGCTAAACTAGTGTTAACATTAGCCGTACTATCCATTATAATTACTGCCCCTTTAGGATCAATTGGCATTTCATTATCTGCTAAAAAGTGTCTACAATATGCTAAACGACTTGATTATAGTACTGAAATTTGATTTAGAAATCAATAGTTGGCATAATTTTTCAATATTTTTTATAAAACAATATCAATGTATTTTATTTATAAATTTTATAACTATTATTTACAATAATTTGATTTTTCAAAGAAATGTTTCAAATATATTACAAATATTTATTGTATTAAAAGTTTTTGTAAATTTTAGTTTTAGTTAAGAAACTCTAATACTCTTATAAATCAATTATTGTAATTCAAATCAGATTTGATTTAAAGAGTTGCAAGAGTTTCGTTGAAAGGCAATGCAATTAAAGGTTAACTACATTTATAACTAAAGCACATATTATTGTAATATAATGTAATGTTATCTCAATTTATACAATAATACATAATATAATAAATTGATATTCAAGTTCAAAATTCAAATAAAATTTCAAATGTAGTAATTTTCAATAACAATTAAAGATAATAAATATTAAGTTCATATAATACATAATTATAATGTATATTCAACTATAGATTTAAATTCTCAAACAATTAATTTACAAAAAAATGAAATAATATTTTGATACATATTGTATATTTGTTTTATAAATTGTTAATTTGTGTAATGAGATATATATATAATATATATTTATAATTGTGCTGATTTTAGTTAATTGTTATCATAATTAACAATATGTTTAATAATAAATTTATGAGATAGAAATTAGAGTATTATTAAACCTCATAAATTAATCGAGAATTTGTATAATTTTGTTAACATAATTAAATGATATAAAGTTATCCACTAAATAGAATTTAATGTAATTTCATGAAATAAAATAAAAATAATATTTGACAATAAAATTTAACAACAAAAAATCAAAACGATATGTACAAAATAAAAATTAGCTAATATTAAGTAAACATTTATAAAATGTTTATCCACTCACTCGTGTATTTGGCAGTTAAAAGTCAATTAAAAATTTTGTGACATTATTAATCCAAGTGTATATTGTAAACGATGACAATGACAGCAATAAAATCAATTAATTTTTTGAAATGTTTTGAAAACAATACAAATAATTATCTACATTCATGTACAGTATATGCATATTATACGCTATATTAAACATTAGCCTATTTATTAAAAAAAACAATCTTTAACTTTAATTGATTTGATGATTTTAACTTTAATGGTTAAAATATATTTTTAATAATATGCAAACAACAAATAATTTAGACTAAAGTGCCATTTATGGCAAATATTTTCACACAAATGAGTGGATTTTTATAATGTTAATGAATTGAATTTAAAGTGAAAATGATTAACAGCTATAAATTATATTTAGCGATAAATATATGCAATTATTTATCAAAAATATATACAATATATTTATAATTTTCTTCATTTTTTTGTATTACCGGTACTTTTTATCGATAATATTAAGCTATACTTTGCATTCAATCATACTTTCCCTCCAATACTTCATTCTTTAATAAAATAAGCTCTTCACCAGAATATGACCTCTTTATACCTCTGGGCAAACCACGACATGATTGGAGATCCAATGACTCTAATTTAGGACAACTTTTAAACAGAATTTTTATGCATTCATAAGAAACGGCTGATCCTCTGAGTTGAAGTGTTCGCAGCTGTGATTCTTCTTTGCCCACTTCACACAACAATTTAATACAAGAGGTCACACTATCTTCACTGGTATTCCACGACAAGTCAACGTCTATTAATGACCGGTTCCACTGTTGATCAAAAAATAAAATGAATGAATTGATAACAATAATTATATTTTTATACGCATACCTTAGTAAAGACCATCTCGAGCTGATCCGTATTAAGTTTTGGACAATTGCTAATTGACAGATGCTGTATATTCCAGGCGGGAATTTTGACCAGAGCTCTGTGCGATAGATACCGTGCGCCACGAATATCCAATAGTTTAAGATTTTCGGCATTTTTGGTCAATTGTTCCAAAACATTATCTGTGTGTGCGTTTTGCATGATTGCTGTCGAAAAGTCTGATTTTGATGGTATACTCAGTTCTTCTAGTGCTTTAAAACCGTCCGTTTGTGATCCAGACGTCGATACCGTAAACGCAATGTTTGCGGCACGAAATATACGTAAGTTAGGACATGAAGTTTGTATTTTCTCTACGGGTATGGACGCTGTCTTTGTTAGCGATTCCACATTTGATATGTCCAATAATTGCAAATTTGGACAAAAATCCTATCATATTTTCTTTATTATTAAAACTAATTTATTATTATTAGAAAACAACAATTAGTATACCATTATCGATGTAATACATCCATGAAATGAAGGCATAGTATTCTCAGAAATGTTTAATGAAATCAAATTATTGCCACATTTTTCCAGATATGGCCGAAACACTGTCGTTGCAAAAGGACTTTGACTGTTCTGGTGTGAGGCGGCCTTCCATTTGAATTGCAATTTACGATACAATGGTCGATAGGGACCGGAAAGTAAATACTAATTAAAATTTTATACAATTTATGGTTACTTTTGATAATCTAAATTTAAATGTTAGCGATAATAATATTAATAATATATTATATATTACTATAAATTAATAGAAAATAACTTTAAGATTATATAAATACCGTAATGGCAGAGATGTCAAGTATAATAATATTAGGACAGTATGTACTGAGTGTTGTGAGGAATTGTGACGATATATTCTTGCAATTCTTAAGTGTCAATTCATTGAGACGATCGGCACATCTGACAGCAATCTCATCCAATACCCGTTCAGCGTTAGACCCGTTCCATGAGCTCAGGTTCAGTGCCTTCAAGTGGTCGAACAATTCATTTTCATTTAAAATAGCAAATAAGTCATTGTAGGCAAAGTCCACTTCACTGAATGTCTGCAAATCAAGACTTTTCCATAGAAGTGGTGTCGTTGTGATTAAATTGCGCCAACTTTCGCACACCTGAGACAAACTGAATCACACAAACGGTTCAATTGTTTATTAATAATCATTTATTTATTATTAATAGTATTTACTTAATCATAGATTGTGTCCGGTTTTTGTCGTCAACCAAGACATAGTCGAAGATTCTGATGAGTATCTCTTTTGGTAATTTCTGCTCAAAGTCGTGATCCACTTCTTTGAGAAGACAAGTAAACCTCCAATTAGTGACCAATTTTTTCGACTTATTTTCGCTCTCATCGACAATACATTTGTGTTTATAATCTTTTTCCAATTGTTTTCTATCATTAGACATATTCTTTCTCTGTGTATATCAATTAAAACCAAAAAAAATGTAATCAAATAACTATCGATTATAAGACTAATTGTTTTTGTTTTTAGTAATTGAACTCTAAATTAAACCAAATCTTAAAATGCATCTAAAAAGTCATTTATTGTATTAATAATAATATCACAGATAAAGTTAGACAAACCTTTTTATTTGATTTGTCAGCTGAACTGGTCGGTCGGCCGCCGTATCCGTTAACAAATTTGGTTCCCGGCTTTCGGCCCCTCTTTTTGGGCGCTAAAACAGCACCATTGGTGTTATCATTGGCGCCGTTATCTTTGTTGCCATTGCTCTGGCAATCGGTGGGTACAGTGTCGCCAACAATTGACCACTTCTTGCTATTTTTCCTTTTATTTTTCAATATTTTAATAGTTGGTATCACACGATCACCACTAACACCATTATTGGCCAAAACTGATTGATTCAGTAGATCTGTCCTATTACTGCTGCCTGAGTTAGTTTGCATACTGTCGTCACGTATGGGCGATGCAAGTGACTGATCACTAGTTAACTCATCGTTGGGCACGTAATCCATGTCCTCTTCGGAGTCCTCCTCAGGCCATAACTGTTTGCTCTGATAGTCAAACAGCACTTTCTGGTGATGCGTTGATTTACTTTGATTGTGATTATCCTCCTTAACACTCGTTTGATTAATAATGTTCATCATTTAATGATCACCACAACTGGTCCATTACACCAATCATCTGATTAACCAAACTTATCGGTTAAATATAATTACAATTTTCACGGATTTCTTGTCACAAATCATGCAATCGTTTAGCGATTAGTCTTCAGAGTAGTGACCAAAAGCAGTGCACAGATATTGATGTGTAAAATGTGTGACCAAATCAAGTGATAGTTGTTTATGTATTTCAAGTAATAAACAAAAATCATATGAAAAATGTTTGACTGTTTTGAAAAACTAATGAAGTTTTCTCTCCTCTCATAATAACATAATAGTATCGATCGTTCAAACAGTCAGACACTCGATGTTTAAGCGCTAATTCAATGCTCAGTCAATACAAACATATAAACTGTAATATTATTAATGGCTTTTAATTAGTTTGAAAAACAATATTAAAAACTGTCAAACAATTAATTAATTGAAGTAAAAGTATGAATAAAAGTAACCATTTGTTTAGTTATTGATCGTTAAGTCGACACAATCGACAATCGGTCTATTAGTACACTGTTTTACATTGATTTCAGTGCTGAATGGCTTAGCGATAGTATAGTCTATACTCTATAGACTATAGCTATGCCAATGATAATTGACTATACATTAGGTCTCCATTTATGTTGCATTTCATGTCAAATGTTTGCAATGTTTGCAATGTTTTGCCAATATTCAGGTCATTCACTGCTTTTGCAAATATCAAACCATCAATAGATGGCACTCATTGTGTCATTCAATACAATACATGTATTAAATGATAAGTGCTTTCAATCAATTGATTTTCAATTCTATACAATCTATACATCAAAAAGCAAATCAAATCTTTTTTTTATTCATTTTGTCAAACAATTCAATACATTTACAAAGTTATACAAACTCTCAAATTCACAACAGTTTACAGTTTAGTACACTTTATGTTTATTTCAGTACTTTTATTATACAATAATTATGTAGTAATAATTAAAAACATAGTTATGATATATAAATAATCATTTTTTTCAATCAATAAATTAGAAAATACATTATATTTTTATAATAATCTTATTTTTTATTTGTTAAATGCATAACAATTATAATTGAATTTAATAATCAAATGTGAGAATCGTTGTAAACTAACAGTTATTTTAATGACATAATCGATGGTCTGTTTGTAATGTTTGACACTTTATGTCCGAATCGATACTCTTTTGATTGTTTTTATTGCTTTCATACGTTTCAGTCGACAATCTGTTGAAACAACTGTCCATTTGGTGTCTCATCGGATCGTAATCTCATAAATTTTGTCCGATTTTTGTAATACAAATGTTATGTATTGTAACAAACAAACATCAAATATTAAAAATAGTTTTATTTAAATGTAATCATTATATATAATCTAATCATTGATTTTATCAATTATTTAATTATGTATTAATTGTCTATTTGTTAATCAATGGTCTGATTATTGATAGAGTATATGAAAAAATATAATTACTATAAATAAATAATTATTAAATAATGGTTTAAATTATATTTAAAAATGTACTAAAATGTGTTGAGAGGGGTATTATGGGGTAGAGAGGGGTTGTTTGAATTGTTTGAAAGTATACCCACTTTTAACTAAAGTTTTTTCAACAATATTTTACTTTACATTTTGCGCTCAATTTGATTGAATACAACTATTGGTAACTATTGGTTACACAAAAAGTAATTCATAAAAATATGTTAACTGTAGACAAACATTGATTCGATTGATTACATTGATTACACTGTCAAACAAGTGTTAAGAGACACAACAGTTAACACAATTCAAAATCAATTGCTTTGAATCAATGCATTGACTGTAAACACGCTTTTATAGTATAAGTATTATTATTATTATTATTATATATTACAGTATATTATATTAATAAAGCAATGAAATGAATGAATCAATAGATTTGTAATAAACAGTGAAAAAGCAGTTTTTGAACGACAACTGACTGTCTCTTACTCTTTGATTACCATTTGGTCCACAATTGCCATCATTTTTGATGCATTTATCTTGAAATCACTGATTATAGCACACATTGTGTATCGTTTCATAAATTGATCACCAAATTGGTTACAGACAACTACTTGTCGATCACCGGCAGGTTTATCGGGTGTAAGAAGTGTTTGGTCTGTGTCTGCCATCGTTTTTTGATTAACTTCTTGGGTCTTGTGTTTATCAATGGCTCAATATATCACTGACGACAGCGGCAAATATATAGCGTCTTCTCAAAGACCAGACGGCACGTGGAGAAAGCAAAGGAGGGTTAAAGATGGATATGTGCCTCAAGAAGAAGTACCACTTTATATGTCAAAAGGCAAGCAATGGCAACAAGAAAGAGAAAGGGAACCAATTCCTGGACTTACAAAACACGTGATTACTAATCGGGTAATACATTTAAGTCTTCATTTGTATTGCTTTTTCATAACATGTGTTGACTTATAGGATAACAAAGTTCGAGCCGAAGGATTGTTGGTAAGCCCTCCGGTGACACATAAGTTGGCCACAGGATTGACTGTTGATGGAGAGTGGACTACAGTTTCTAACAGTAAAAAGAAGAAATCTAAGGCCAAACTTGAATCAGAAGCTCAAGAATTAACCAAAACAATGAATTCTGTATCAATTGATGACAGAAATAATGAGAAGAGTGGACCAAACCATAACAATAGCCACAATGTTGTACGCAATGAGTTTGGACAACCATTGACCACCGATCCCGCCAAACGGTTACGTAATTTAAAGAAAAAATTAAAAGAAATCGAGGCTTTAAAAAGTAAACAAAAGGACTCATTAGAGAGGGAACAGTTGGATAAGATATCGAGAGAAGAAGAAATTGTTCAACAAATCAATGAATTGCAACAATTAATCGATTGATTTGATTATTGCTTTTTCAATTGAAACAAAACAAATCACTACAGAATGAGTCGCTTTTCTACACATTTTTATTACTATTAATATAAATAATTGTTTGTGTTTTGCATGTTATCTATCAAAAGATCATTTGTTTTTTAATTTAATGTTTAAACTACAGTACAGTACTAGTGATAACAAGAAATATTACGGTACGGGACCTGTAATTGCAGGATAACAGTAAATAATAATACTGTTTATTAATAAATACCATCTCATATTATACATACATTTATGTATACAGTAGTCATTATATTAGTACTGGTATAAAAATATACTGTATTATAATTTATAATAGAAATATTTTTAAATATATTATACAAAAAAAATAACGAGAAAATATCATAAATGAGAAAAAAGGGTTTAATTTTGTTGAATATTTAAAGCAGAAAATCTATTATTTAAACCTTTGTTGACTTTCTTTTTTGAATTCCTAGTCTTGAGTTTTTGACTTTGAAGATGTGTCTTCCTATTGGTGACATCAAGACATCGAATAAATTTGTTATCCATAACATCATCACATATAGTACTCAACAATTTAGTAAATAAAGTGGTAACCAATGATTGGCGACCAAATAATTGCATTAAGTAAAGCACTGGGTCTTTACGTGACGACAATTCAACGGTCAGATTATAAATGAATGGACCGTTTAAACAAAAATATGGTTTTCCTATTTCAATAGGTTTACCGAATAAATTATTAATAGATTTGATATCTTTTAGACATAACTGGAATTCATTGAAAAAGTGTACAATTCGTGGCTGAAATAGTTTGGCCCCGTTATGGTGTGGTTTGCTATTGAATTGTCGTATACCACCAAATAATTGGGTTTTATCTAAAGTGATAAATCTAATCTTATTATATGAACCAATGTGTCCACAAAATATAATAGCTGTTAACAATGAGTAAATAAATTCAATCCATATTTGATGATAACTTTTGCTAATCCAGTACTTAATGACAGTTAACATAAATACGGCTCCATTGATGTCATTACTAGTCATGTTATCGCCGGCATTCAAATGACATACAAATAACTCTTTAAAAACTTTCAATGATTTGGTATCAATTGATATAATATCTAAAAACAATTCTCTTCTTTCATCAAATGATAAACTTCTCAAATCAGTCAGTTTTGGCAAATCATTTAATTTTCGAGTCTTTAATTTTGGTTCCGTTTTAATGATAGACATTTGAGAACCGATTCTTTCGTAAACATTTATGGATTGATTGTCGTTGTCATCTAATCTTAACAATGAATACAAATATTGTCTTAATTCGTCAACACATTTATAAGACGCCTGAAGTGCAAAGTCTTCAACACAAGGCGTACGGATATCACATTTGAGTTTAATTACTGTCATAAACATTGAATCCAATTGTGATTTATGAAACTCATTGCTAAACCATAGAGGAAGTGTTAGATCATCTTTGGGTAAAAATGATGACATGTCTGAAAAATCAATGTTTTTCAAATCATTAGTTATAACACCGTTTGCATAGTTTTCAAGTGATATCTGAAGCAAATCCATAGCTTTATTTCTTGAACTTTTTTTTAAGAAATTAATAAGAAAAGTGACGGAATCGTCAACTGTTTTCTCTCTTAACCAACTCAAGAGTTTAACCATTCTTTGATGACGTTTTCCGACGTGTAATGATTTTCTCTTATTTCGAGACAATGTCTCCACATTAGGTATAATACTGAATATGTTGTCGAAGACATTACAATCGACCCAATCGTTGCCCATAAGTGTACTAAATAATGGAAGACATTCTCGTTTAAGTCCTGGAAAGTAATCAATCAAATTATCAATTAAATAGATATCACAATCCAAGTAGTTATAAGTCTTTGTATTATCGATTATATTATAACCAATTCTCTCCAATTTATAAGAACTAAGCAGACAATCGACTGAAATAACACCAAACTTTAGATCAAATACAAAGAAGTCGCTGTCATTTGATAGGACCGGACATTTCAATTGGTTTGCAATACAAGCGATCAAAGAGTCGGCTTCATATAAGGCTTGAATGAGATGGACGTCTAAATCAGTCATCACTGTATGCATGACTTGACGACAAAGTATTGGTAATATTCGGTCACCGATAAGATTGCCCTTTGAAATACACTTAGCGGTGTCTAAACGACATTTGAATCGTTTTACAACTGTCTTCATCTTTTGCTGTGAGGGATCAATACCGCCGTCAAAAACAACAACTGCTTGGATCCGACAGCGTTGTAATGACTTAAAGAATTGGTGACAACAGTCCGCGAAACGGCCGTAATCTCCGCCATAGATGTAGTCTTTTGAATCAACACTACAACTGGTATACAAAGCATTGAAGAGATTACTGCCATCGATGACAAGCCATGTGTCGTGTAATTCATATCCTGATAACAAATCTTTGTTATTCTCAATGAAACTCTTGAGTCCTCTGATTCCCATCACATCCCAGTTCAACACTATTGAGTATTTCATTTAATTATCAAATCATTTCAATTAAAACAATTAATAAAAATACTTTTCGTATATTTGGTTACCTTTTGATTGACTTGTATTTAGTTTACAATAATTACTAATAAATTGTAAAAATCTTTTAAACTTTAATAAACTGATAATAATTTAAGTTTAGTAATGGTTTTAATAAATATATTTAAAATTTATTTACAGTTTATTTGACATCAGTTTCTAATGAGAGGCGCTTTAAATGGCATTTCATTCAAACAGTGTATGCATTGAAAGCACGTGTTGTTTGGCGTAAACATTGAATGACAACAACTGTTTGATCGCAATATTGAAATCAATGGGTAAACGAAAGCACAAGACATCCGATACGATCATAGAGACCATCGAAGACAAAGTATTGAATAAATATCACAAATACAAGAAAGATAACCATTTGGATGTTAAAGACAACGAACAGACCAATGATGAACACAAGTTAGATGAGACACAAACTCACGATAATATCACTCAAACAGACATCAATAGTGCTGAAGATATATTCAAGAAATGCAAGAAAATCAAAGATGAAGCAACTAAAGAGGCCATCAAATTGAGGAAAAAGGCAAAGAAGTTGGCGAAACAACAGCCAACAAGTGATAGTTGTGTCGATCAAAACAACAGTTCCGAAGACAATAGCAAAACTGGTAAATGTCTTACTTCTGTCCAATATTTGAAAGATTGGAAGTATAGACCAGACTTTTGGAAGTTTAAGAAAAATTTACAGATTTGGCTCTTAAAGAATTGGAAGTATAACCAAAAATTAAGTGACAAAGACTTTGATTTGTTTTTAGAGTATATATTTTCAGCTAATAGTCATTCATTAGCTAAGAAACGGCTTGAAGAAGAGGCTAAGGCTATCGTCGACAAAGAGAGTGTCACTGAAGAAACAGTCGATAAGGAAAAGGTGGTCAGTAGTGACACAACTGTAGATGAAATCATTGTCGATAGGGCTCGTCGTGTACTTCAGTGTCTATAAGTTGTAAATTAAGATATTATGGACACAATTGAAGAACAAGACATTTGGAGATTTGATTGTTGCTCTCGATTTGATTTTGGAGATCCAGTGGTCAATTGGTTTGTCATTGTTTTTCTTGTTATTTGTTTAGTAATTGTTAAGTATTTTGAGAAAAGGAGTTACCATAAGTCAAATTATGATAAACTTTAATTTATCGATACATTATTTATTTGACCAAAATATACACTTTTTTAAATTATACCAATTTTTATATGTATTTCATAATAAAAAATAATTATAATTATAATAACATTGTTTGTTATGTGAAATACAATACATTAAACTGTATATTATAGTAATTTTTTATCTTTTACTTATGTAACTTAGTTTAGTGTAAGTAAAAAATGAAATCTTCATATCTTAAATTGACTCTTAGTATAAAGTTTTGATTACAATTTAATTATCATATAATTTATTGAGACAATCAATTTATATTCTGATAAATATGTTAATAAATTTAAATAATAATGTATTTTTAATAATAAATACTTTACTAATACATAATTACATGTTATTGTTTGAATATTTTTATTTTATTTATAAACAAATTATCAAATAATTGTTTAAATGACATTGATTTAACAATTACCGGTAATCTATTATTTTCTAAAACATCATAATTTATAATTCATTTAATTTGAGTTTGTATTTAAATAATAGTAAATACTAATAGAAAATAATTAATGATTTCAGTTTAAAATTCAATATAAAATATAATTAATCAGTTTATTGAATTAATTTTAAAAAGTGATTTTGTAGCTAATGTTTTGGATAAATGATTTTGGACTAAATGAGTTTTGTAATTAAAAAAAAATATTTTTCAAATAAATACTTAATTGAATGCCATTATTACAAATACTTTAGTGTTAAAAGTGTGAATTGTTTAAAAACATTCATAAATACATTATTATATATAAAAATAAATATTAAATAATTTATATCAGTTTTATTTTACAAATACTTATCATAAAAATTTTAATATAAAATGAGTATAAGATTAATAGTTTTTAATTTATTAATTGAAATATTGATAACATTGTTCACTAACACGTCTGAGGAGTGCTTATGTAATACAAGACTTAATGGCGAGTATTGTGGGTCTGAATTGAATCGCAGAAACGGTAATAACGATTGCGAAACAAATATTTATTATTGCGGACGAAGTAATCGAAACAAAACGGCAATACTTTTGGCCAAATGTGTCCATCAATTGCAATGCAATCAAAACACATTTCGCCGCTCATCTCGAGTCAGAAGACGTATGATATTTAAGTTAAAATAATTTAAAAATATTGAATAAATTTTACCTTAACTTAATAGGTAATCAATGTATGCGTCAATTTAAATGTCAATGTCCTCAACAAATAGGTAGGGGTCCACATTGTGGTAGTAAACTAATCGGCGACGACTGTCCATCAAATATATTGTTTACTTGTCGCTATGTTAGCGATAATGTCAGTGCAAGGGATGCCTGTCCTGAGGGCTGTCTCGACGACAAATGTATTCATTCAATTGATGGAGATATTGAAGATATTGACAATAATCGGATGGAAAGTAATAGAGAATCGAGTGATGAGTCCGATACTGAACCTTAAATAAAAAAAAAATTATTACAATATTATTTAATTTAGAATTATTCTTGAAATAAAAATAAAATATATATTTCAAAAATGATTATTCATTAGTATAGGAAATATTACTCATAATTTAGAATAATTTTAAAAATATTATAATAAAATTTTTACTATTAATATAACTTAAATTAAAAAATTATATTTAAAAGTTTTGAAATTGAATTTATTATTTTGATACATTTATTTACATACATACAGGTATTTGTTTATTTGTTTTTATTATATCATTTTATTTTTTATAAATTTAATTATTACTATAACAAAATAATTGTATACTAATAAATTTAAAAAATTTGTATTTAGACTTTACATTTTTAAAAACATATAATTATTTGATTTAACATAATTTATTTTTAATATAGAATGATATAAACTGTGATAAAAAATATTAGAAATATTTATAAATAAATGTTTGGTATTTACTTCATATAATATTAATAATAACATTATATTTATATAAATATTTTTTAAAAGCAAACGACGGGATCCCGTTTTATGGTTTGTCTTTGAGAAACATTTCGGGTTTAAACACTTCTGGATTGTCCCATAAGTTTCGACGGTTAAAGAAATGGCCCAATATTTGTAACAGAAATTATTTTATAATTAAAAACAATACATAAATTTTAATCAAATTATAGAGTGAGTATAAATGCAAACAAATACCTAAATTTAATATTGAATAAAATTTTGCCTCAATTTATATCTTACGGCAATGTTTTTGGATTTAAATAACAATAATTTCAACAATTTCAATAACAATTTCAATAACAATTTCAATAACAATTTCAATTTTAAAATTTAGTCGCTCTTAAAATTTTTTTTAACATTTAATAATTTTATTTTATTTCAAAAAATAATATAAAATCTTACAAATTGTAAATAAAATGTGTTGAAATATTGTATTTATATTACCGTATCTATCATTACTTTATAGACATTCAAAAAACTTCAATATTGGGACTAATTTGACAACTCATTAACCAATGATTTGAAATGGGGGTAGAAATTCACATTTTAACATAGTTTTTACATTTAATTCCTGGACCTAATTTATATGCGCTTACGTACGGCTAATATATTTTATTTATTACAGTATAATATTATAGGGTATGAAATATATGTTAAATTAGCAAATATTTGTCTCTTTAATGGGTGTATTATTAATAATTCTAGTCCACCCAAATTTTGTTAAATCAATTGTTTTATATTTATTATTTTCAATTAACTCTGTTATAGCTCTGCCAACTGCGGGTGCCATTTGTAGGCCGTGTCCACTAAAGCCGGCGCACCAATAGATGTTTGAATAGTAGGGATCCCTTCCGATGACAGCATTTTGATCTAATGTATTGAACTCATAAAATCCGGACCAACTGTTTGTTACTTTTAGTGATTCAAATGCTTTAACTCTTTGAGCTAAAAACGTCCAAATATTAGACTCAAAGAATGAATGATCGACACAAAGATTATCAACATCTGGTTCGTCATTCTTTTAAGAAATACTTTTATAATATACAGTATATATATATATATATATATCAGGGTTAAGAAAAGTTTTTAATTTTAGGGGGGGGGGGGTAGGCTGGAGTGAAATTTACAAAATTCTCGAAAAATCTTGGGGGGGGGGGGGGGGGGGTCTAGGATAGGTTATAGACTTTTATTGCATTTTTAAACAGCAATTTTTTCAAAAATCCAAAATCAAGAAGGTGTCAAGAGAAAATTCCCTAAAAATTCCTTAAATTTCCGAATATTCCCATGTAAATTATTATTAAAAATTATTAATAAAACTTTATATTAAAAGTATTTGTTTTACTAACTTTATTTATCTTAAATTTCCTTTTAAATTGTAATATGATTACTTTTTTGACAAATAGATCATTTTAATTTTTTAGTTGAATATTTTAATTAAAATAATGTTATTTTTAGATGAGTTTTAACGTGATTTTAAATATTTTACTTATTTTTAAATTAATAATTAGATTTATAAATTTTAAAAACAATAACATTTACTAAAATAGTATCAATTAAAAATAAAATTTTTATAAACTTCAAAAAAATTTCGGCTACTTGTGCGCCGAAATTTTAGGTGGGTCATTTCTCCATGTTTTTAAGCGACAATTTTTCCAATTTGGTCAAAAAGTCTGGGGGGGGGTAAATCGCAAAATCTCGATCTTATGGGGGTGTTTTGGCTTTACCCCCTACCCCTTACTTAACCCTGATAAATATATATATATATATACTTAATCAAGTTTTTTGGGTCTGGAGGGATATTGTGGGGTCAACTGATAAAAATCTCGAAAAATCAGGGACTGACAAGAGATTGTGAGTCAGATTTTTATACTGCAATTTTTTCCTTTCGGCCAAACCCCCCCCACCCCTAGCGCTTAACCCTGATAGCTATATATATATATACTGTATATTATACCTCGTGTGGTGATCGGCCACATATATAGTTTCCTCCATTTCCTTCGGGTCTAAAATAAGTCATAGATGTGTCAAATAGAAGAGGACTGTCAGGTTTGGGACCAGTCTTGCAATTGATTACATAAACAAATCGCTTTCTAAAATATAATTTGATTATTAAACTTACGATATATTGTTTATATGAATGTTTTAGACAATTGAAAAATATAAGTTTACTGTATATTGATGTATATACATACCTGGGTTCAATAGGTAACTGTACGGCACGTATTCCACTATTATGTGATCCAAATCCTAAATATTTAGCAATTTGTGCGGAGAAAGCACCGCAACAAACAATTGCTGAACCAAATGACAATTGTTTAACATTTCCGTCCGATTGTCTGACAATTAATTGATTACAAGTCTGCACTCGACTACCATTACTATCAATTTGATCGCTATTACTAATATTAGCACCGATTACATCCAGATTCAAATAGTTTACACCAAGTGATTGAGCTTTATATTTAAAAGCCATAAGTAGAGACCAGGGATCAAACCATCCCTCATTGTGTTTACCGAAAGAGGCCAAAGCAACGCCGTCGGTACTAATCCACGGAAATTTGTTTTTTAATTGCTTTATAGACAACAGCTCTATATCTGCTCCCAAATCTCGTTGCAGTTTATGATTTTGTATGAGTTGTTGGGCACCGGAATCAGTGGCCAATAATAGATAACCGTTAAGTTTTAAGTTGATATCTGGTAAGTCTTTATTGGGAACCGTAAGGTATTTATGAATATTCTGCAAAAATTCAGAACTAAATAGTGATAATTGGATGTTCTCTGACAATGAAAACTGTTGACGAATACCACCGGCAGATAAAGTGGTTGAGCAGTACTTATACTTTCATAAACAATGTATTTATTAATAAAATAAAATTTTATTTTATTAGACAATTCTCTCTTACTGTTGGATCTCTTTCTATGACATTACAAGTTATTTGATTACCAAACGTGTGTTTCAGCCAATACGCAACTGAAGAACCTATAATACCGCCTCCGATGACAACAATATCAGTGAAATCATTGACCAAATCTGAAGAATTGGATTTATGGTATGTCTTAGCATTGATTTGATTACAATGTTTTAACACTAAGTTTTCTTTAAATGTTTTATTTATTGAATTTCCAAAATGATATCTTCTATATAATTGTAGATCAGATGTCTTAATAAGTGAAATCAATTTATATTTTGTTAAATTGATATATGATTTAAATAACATTTTAACATTAATTAGACACAGTTTATAACTTTTTTACTTTATTTGAAAAATAAAAAAAAATTATATTAAAAATAATTATTTATTAGATACAGTATATGGCGTCCTTCATATTAAATGATAATACTTTCTATAGTAATCCAAATTATTAGATAAAAATACTATTTATTAATTAAAACGATAATCATTTTATAATTTACCGTATAGACCCGCATATAGCCCCCTGGCCATCAGGGGCTATGTGAAAATATGGGGCAATAAGTGAGATATAACCCCCTACCAAATGTTGATTTTAATGAATTATCAAATACCCCCACTATTAAAATAATTGAAGTTTTTTGAATGTCTGTAATTACCCCTTAAAAATTGTAATCTATTGACCGGTCTATTTAATGCCAAATAATGGGTAATTTTCAATTTAATCACCGATCGGAAGCTGATTGTGTTAATTATTATTTTTATCATTACTGTATTATCATATAATTAATTTTAACTATTTTAAAATTAACAAATTGCTATTAACTGGCCTTTAATGGTTTCTGATTGCAATAACCGATATTACATATAACCCTATCCCCAATCACTCCTTACCCCCACGACTAAACATATAGCCCCAGTAGGGGGTATTTGTGAGATATAGCCCCATACCGTCATTTTTTAATTTAAAAAATTTGTCAGGGGGCTATATGCGGGTTTATGCGGTAAATAAAAAAATAACATTTATGAAAATCAATAAAGTATAAAACAAATTTATAATTAAAAATCACATTTTAATTAATTTTATTTATTAACAATTAAATGAAATATTATACATTTAATAATATGTTTATGTATTTTAAATGCAATTAAATAAAGAAAAATATTATGAAAAATGACATGAAATTAATTCAAAAATTAATATTTTATATATTAAACAAAAACATTTCAATTATTAACTGACAATTAATTACAATTAATAATAATAATAATAACTTCAATAAATGTATCAAATATTACAATCCTTTCTTTCAAAAAACATTTTAGTAAAAAACAAAACTCAACTCATATTTATAAACAATATTACATATATTCAACTTATTTAATATTATTATAATCACTTAATGTATTAATTCAATTCAACATTTTTCTATACCATTATATCAATTGTTATAACTCATCATATAATAAACATTTCAATATTAATCAATTAATTACATAAACTCACTCAATATCTTACAATTGCTTCTCAAATATTTAAACAATTATTGTAATTTGTTTTACAAAATAATGATAATTTGTAGAAATCAAATCATACTTTATATATCAATAATACATTAAAAATCTTAAAAATAGACTACATATGATTTTATCAAAAACTAAACAAAACAAAAATTAATACCTTTTAATAATATATTATTTATTAATAAGCCATTAAAGCAAATGAATTTATCAATTGATAGACATATGTTTTCAAACATTTTTCAAAATTTTAAACTTTACAAACATTACTCTCAAATATATATTCTTTTAGACAATTTTATACATTTACAAAAATATTGATTCTTAGTTTAATACATTTTTATATTTCATAATTAATATATTTTTATATTTATTTAATACAAAACTACATTTAAATGCCTTATATATATTTAATATTTATATAATACTAATAATATCAGAGAATAAAATTATAAACATATATATATTTACTTTTATTTATAACGATATAAATCAAATTTATAGTAAATTAAAATTATATAATAATCGTTTCCTTTTAATAAGTTCTATGCATAACTTCAAGCAAATAATTTCATATCAAATACCAATATAACAAAAACTTAATTAACATATTAGGTATACTTTTTTAATGCAATATATTAAATAACTTTGATTTACCAAAATTTAAATATCAATCGCACAAAATTTCTCAATGTCTATTATCATTTAGTCAAATAAATATAGTACCGGTAAATAAAATAATTTTTTCATAATTTTTACAATATTTAAATACAATATCATTATATTAAACTTTATAATCTATAGTTATATTAAAATATTTATTTCACTAATATAATGTTTTTACTATACTAGTGCTCCTAACATAACAATATATAGTCAATATATTTCAACACATTTGATTTTTTGTTGTTGTAAATACTGTACTTTTATAGGTAAATATATAATAGTCTATAAATTTGATATAAGTTAATATTAATTAAAAATTTTTGCAAAAATATATAAACTTTTTCATTATTTAAAACCAATGTTTCATAACTTTTATTCTCTGATTCTTTAAGTGATATTCTATAATATAATTGATATATAATTGAATGATAATTATATATAAATATAGTTAAGATGTAAATAAATAATAAAATTTTAAAATGCATTGCTTAGTCATTATACAGTATATGAAATCAACATAAATTATTACAATGTAATGCCAAATGATATACTGTATATAATAATAGTTATACTGTATATAAGATTTATGTATTCAAACTCATGTGCGCTTCTATTATATGAAAATATATATAAAAATTCAATCGGATTTTGATTACAGTATTATAATTGAGAAATCAATTTAATTCTCATCACTTTTTTCTTTAACAGTTTGGTACATATATTTTTAGGGACAGCATCTGATTGGGCATAACTGTAATCATTGTGCCATAAATAGACATCAATAATATTTAGTTAAAACATACTTATCATTACAATAATTATGTATTTAATATTTTTAGTGTATATATCAGTTAGCAATTGATATAAATTATAAGTTTTGTCGATAATGTTTATGACATAACAAATATCTTCTGACTATAGGTTTGATGTCTGTATTATTGGTCTGTAGTTAATAAGATACTGATTGTAATGGGAAATATGTGTCAATAGTTGTATAGGTCATCCATTAATGATCCGGGTATTGCATAATTGCATAGGGAAAGTGATGACTAAACACACACATGTTTATTGATTTCCTTTAATAATTAATTGCATTAATTGCATATCATTTATCATTTATTTGGGAATTTTGTTAGTTTGTTAAATCTTTGTTCAAAATGATTTGCAATTGTTTTCATAAAATACTTTAAATACGATATTAAGATGTTATGTTACATTATGTTATATTAAATTTAAATTGATGCAACAAAAATTTTGATTTAATAAATTTCTAATCAAAAAATATTTTTTATATTTGTATAGACAATGGGTGCACTTTTAAATGATTTAAAAAAGACTAGTGATTAAAAAAATATAATAACTAATTAATATATATATAACCTATAATGTATATATATATTATTAAGTATATAATCATTTTTTTTTAAATTTAATAATTAAAAGAACTAAATAAAATAAATTCTAAGTATTATTGCCGTTAAAAATGTAAAATTGCAATAAAATATTATAAGCATAGAAAACTAGTGAACTTTTAAAACTAAATGAATGTAATTG
Organism: Oppia nitens; assembly: GCF_028296485.1. Taxonomy (NCBI): domain Eukaryota; kingdom Metazoa; phylum Arthropoda; class Arachnida; order Sarcoptiformes; family Oppiidae; genus Oppia; species Oppia nitens. The sequence goes on from NW_026533251.1 coordinate 1,891,658, forward strand.
TGAATTAAATTAATTAAATTTTGGTATTATTTTTAAATAATTATGAAATTCAATAACACATGTGACAAATATTATATCAATATATATAAATATATATATTTATTATGATATTTCATCACTTTTTTAATAGTTATATTGGCGTAAAATAATAAATCATGTTTAAGCTGCCAATGTTTTTGTAAAGTTTAGTGTTTTTATCTAAAATATTGTAGAAATGAATTAATGTTTTATTTATAATGTTTTGATGAATTAACAGATCTTTAAAATTACTTCACAAAATAGACGGTATATATATGTAATCATATCTTTAAAACTTAATTTCTAAATATTTACTCATTTTCGACGTTAGATTTTTGTAATTGAATTGAAGTTGTTTTTTGGATTTTTTCAGATTTGTAGTCATCTTTTGTTTCGTGTTTATCTTTGACAGGAACAGCGGTATCCATATCTATACGACCTGTTAATGCATCATAACTACCGGCCAAATAGTATATGTTTGGCGGATCATCCGATACCATAAGCGACGGATTCTCAAGACGTCTCTCTTGTAATTCAGTCCATGAAATCACTTGACATTTATGTGATATGGTTTGCACGTCATTGACATCGAAATGTGACGATTCAAACAATGCACCCTTTGATAAGTGATTATCAAAATAGTTATTATAATATTAATTAAATAAAATAATTAATTATAAACATACTCTGTTATCGATAAGAGGCACTGGATCTCCTTTAGTTTCTTCGGGGTGGTAAAACCATCGCACCTTCACTATCATAGTGCCACTACCTGTTTGCCACATTGAATCAATACGACCAATATATGGCAAATGTGGTCGACCTATAATAACGGATAAGTTATGAATTGATGATAAAAGTGTATGGAGTGATAGCATACCGGTGGACAAGAAGACGGCACAGTCATCAATACGTATGTGTTCTCTTCCCCTTTCAATTGATTTATAATATATTTTCCTATTTCTCGAACCTTTATTACCGGTGCGTTTGATGTATTTGCCAGACCAGTGCCATAATTGTCTATCGGGAAGAAAGGCTGCAATTTTGCTTTTCTCTGCAGACGAAGGCATACGTTCTCTCTTTTTAGGTTTTGTTATGATATCTGTGTTAACATTTGGTGTTTTATTTGTGGTGTCATTAGGATTAGTTCGCTTCCGAATTGGACTCAATAATGTGCACATCTTTTCACTTAAGTCTGTTCGCAATAGATTTAAAGCTCGTTCTTTGGCTGTCTTTTTGATAACACTTCTAAAGGCTATCTTAGGTCTGTATTCATCACTTTTGTTGATCTCATTGCCAGTGCTCTCAACCTTCTGTGCGTTTAACACATTGGCTTTTTGGTCATCTTTTATCTCTTTAATAGCACTGTTACCAAACTTATGAGTCATTTGTTTAGTACTTTTGCTACTAATGTGTTCATTATTTGTTTCACTATTGATATTATAGACATCATTGTTGTTATTATTGTTGAAAGCTTTCGTATCTTTTAATTTTTTATGTTTTTTACATTTTTTGTGATGGCTATTATATATTTAAAAAAATTATAATAAAAAATTTGTTAAATAGACTATAATTGAAAAATATAATAATACTGACCGACAGTGATGATGCTTATGGTTGTGATGGTGTCTGTGATGTCGATCATCTTTGTTATGTTTTTTCTTCTTTCTCTTTAATAACAAACTATTAAATACAGTATTTGTTGAGCTATTCTTAGATTTCATTTTTAAATTATCCTTTTTCTGTTTCATTTCATCATTGGATTTAATTTTTGTAAAAATGGATTTAACAACACTTTCATTATTTGATTTTTTATTGTCAATTGTTTCGTTAATGTATTTTGAATGTCGACTGTCTTTACCACAAGAGCTCATTCGTCTTTTTCGCTCTAAGTTTTTGAGTGGATCCGCATTAATCTTCATCTGTGGATAATCTTGAGGTAGAAGTCTTATATCTTCAATAGGTATGCGTCCATTATCTCCATCATCAAACTCGACAAACACTAATGTTGGATGCGGTGATGATGTGCGCACATAACCGGGATATAAATGTCTGTATTGGGTCGACCAAAACGCACATACTCTCTGTCCAACAGTTAAATCATCAATTGATGGCTTCACTTCACGAATGGCTTCATTAAGCATATCTTCTTGAGAATATATAATAGGTCTGTGCTGTCTTTCGCCGTGAAGTACTATACCATATATATCTGGTGGTTGTATGGGACAGATCTCACCAATAAATAATAGCCCATCGACTAACATAATCACATTAAGTTTTAAATCCAAATCACTTTCAGATAGTTTAAGGTTTAGCAGTGGAAGTGATGACTGACTGGAATCAGATGCTGAAGAGGCTGAGGAAGACGTAGATGACTCAATGGAACAGTTGGATATCTGTTTGACAAACGACTTTGGTTTGGGAGTCTCTATAGTTTTTAATGACTCTTCTGTTATCTTGGAATCATTTGTTGTGGATGTCATCACTTGAGACACTTTTTCATCGTTTTCAGTAACAACTATGTCATCATTACCGTTAAGTTCGTTATTCGACTCTTGCAAATGTTTGGCAATTACTTCATCAATGGTCTCGTCTAACAATTTCATTCTCTTTTCGTCATACAATTCAAATGATGGATCACTAATGAGTTTCTTCTTTCTATTTTCATCTTTAAATTCAATATTTAGTGAATCTTTATGGTTGTCAGCAATAAGTTTCGATGCTTTAGGTGAAGGTTTGTCCTCTAATTCGCTGTCAATTTGGTCTTTTTGAGTAACTTTTCTTATAATACTTTCTATACTTTCATCGATTTGTTTGTTGTGATCCGTTTTAATTTTCTTCTTGAGTTGCGTTTCTTTACTCAAAAACTTCTTTCTTTTTTTATCTTTTTTATTACCATTAATGGCCATTAAAGAGGTGCTACTAATAGAGGTATTAAATGTCGACAAAATTTGTGGAATTTTCTTCTTTTTCTTCTTGATTTTTTGTTGATCATTAAATTTACATTTTTTAAAATCATTTATATTATTATTATTAGTTTTTTGTTTATTGTTATCACAGTTAAGGTGCTTATCATTATTTTTTGTTTTATGGATACTATTGTCGATAAATTTATTTTGATTACCATTTAAGTGGTCAGTTTTGGTGCCGACAAACACATAATGCGGTTTCTCATTGGCTTTGATAGAATCGACGCCATTTGATACAACATTCCTCTCGTTGTTACTAACTTTATAGGCATTGATATTATTTATAGGAGAAGTACTCTTTAAATTGATATTATCTTTAGGTTTGTTAAACTTTTGATTAGAGTTTAACACATTCTTATCTTTATTGTCATCTTCACAACCATTATTGACATCTTTAACTGTGGAAACTAAAGAATCTTTTTTGAATATATTTTCATTTTTTCTAAAACACGCAAAACTAGTGTCTCTTTTGTTGACAACATCTGTTTGTGAGCCCGATGTCTTCATAACCTTTTTAAGATCTGCCAATGAATTGTCACTTTCATTATATCTAATAGAATTTGATGTAAAACAAGACTCAGATCTTTGTCTTTTCTTTAATGGTTTTACTAAAATTTTTGTTGGATTATCATTATTACTATTGAGACCATTGCTAATAATACTGGAATCTACTGAATGTCTTCTCATAGCACCAGTATCTGTACTCAACATTTCCTCACGAGATCTTTGTTCAGCTAAAGTGCTTAAAAGTTGAAGACCATTGACTGGTAAGTCAGTGTTGGGTGTAGTTGTCTCTTGTCTGGCAGCAAACTCTTCAATGGAATCAACCAACAAATCTAATCCGTGGTGATCTATAAATTGCATAACAGGTGCAGACTTAACAGGAAGTTGTGGCGGTTCGTCAGTGGCCAACATTTCGTCGACTATTTGTAATTGAATTGAGTCACGACTCGACTCATCGTCCGATTCATTGGTATCGACTTGACTTTGATTTTGTTTTGTTTCATTAAATAAATTCAATTTAAATTGTTTGCCATCGTTGTCATCATCGTCTTCTGATGAATGAATACAATCCATGTCCACCTAAACAATATGTTTCAAATTTAATTCAATTTATTATTTCTAATTTCAATAAATTACTGTTTATATCATAAGATTATACATACGATTATATAAATTGTTATATTTTTATTTTTTGTAAATTAAAAAATTATAACTAATCATTGAATTCAAATTTGTAAATTTATAGTCTATGTTTTGATATAAAGATAATAAATATACTTTACAAATAGTATTGATTCCAAGTATTAGTAAATTACTAATTATATAAAAATGTGTTACTTTTAGCATAGTTTCATCATTATATAACCTAACTTTGTTTTTTATTGTATAATAATAAAATAAAATTACTCTACACATGAAATATATTTTTTTTCATTTATATGTTTATAACGATAGACTATAACGATATTTTAATGCTAGTCATGTTTTCTATTAGTATATAAAATAAATTGTATAAACTAACTAACATTAACTTATATTAATAGAATTGAAGTGTGAAAAATTTTTAAATTACATTATCTTTAAAATAATAAAATATCTAAATCTAAAAATTATCTAAAAGCAACTTTATATTATAATATCTGTATTTAAACGTCTTTTATTACCGTAAATATTTGCAATGCATTTCTAATCATGAATCATACATTAAGCACAAATAATATGATATAAATAATTGTAATATAAATATCTTCTATTTAATAAAAAAAATTCTAAACTTTACTTTTTTCTATACATCTCAAAAAAAAAACATTTTAATTAAAATCAAAAGTAAAACTAGTTTTATTTGAAAGTATTTGATATCAAGAATATTAATCAAAAGTCGAGTAAATGTTGATTTGTAATCTAAACGACACTTTCATATACATACTGTACTTAGAAATACAAATTGTTAAATAGCAACATAAAAATGCAAATATTTAAAGGAAAAAATTTCATAATTTGTATTAGCGGTACATGTATTGCATAAATGTGTAAAACTATAAATTAAATAATAATTATTACAGACCTGAGTGGCCGTTGTCTTAATGTTATCACATGAAAACTCTTCATCACTGATGGATGCCTGACATCCGCATTCAATATTCACTAAGTTATCACTCAATTCATTGCCATTCATCGTTGACTTCAATTTATGATTTGCTAAACTAGTGATCATATTGTTGTTAATGTTGGTCATCATTGTTGATACTGGAGCTGTAGCTGCAATTTGAACTAACGGTGCGCTCTGAGTGGTGTCCAATATCAACGTTGATGTCGGTGTCTGACTTAAACTGGCAAAAAACTGTTGTTGTGGTGTTGGTCCAACTGGTACTGTGATTATCGCTGGACTTGATTTTGAGTTATCTGCGCTCTTTATGTTCATTGGTGATATAATTGATGGCTTTGGTGTTGTTGTGGGTGTTGTTGGAAGAGAGGAAGAGTTTCGTATAAGATAGAGATGACCTGATATACAAACAAATAAAGCATTAAAAATAAAATGAGTTAAAAGCGACAAATCATAAGAAATACCTGTAATTGAATCCCTAGCCAACTGATAATCACTGGAGAAAGAAAAGGGACTATTAGTTTGAATGGGTGTACTATTAGTGTTATTTAAGGATGAATTAGCGGATGGTTTAATCCAGAGGGAAGTTCCGGTTGGAGGAGAGTCTGTTATAAGTATAGGGCTATTGGCCATCACTGGAAGTGATAACGTTGGAAGAATTGGTTTGAGTTGTTGTGACGCGTTGTTCACCGATTCTGTCGGTGATTTAGTCTTAGGTGATGTTCTTTGTTGTGCGATTGCAATTCCTACCGGTATTGTTGCTGAAGATTGTTTGCGAGATAGGCGCGGCTTTTTGGGCAACTGTTTGACAGCATTGTTGACATTGTTTTGATTATCAACACGAGCTGTCATATGATTACTGACTGTTGATCTCTTGCCGTTTACTAGTTTGCTATTTTGTTTAGTATTATTTGCACTCAAATTGTTGGAAACATTCAATGGTGTTATCTTATTAGCCAACTTTGTTGTACCACAAGGAATGACAGTTTGAGTCCTGGGGATTGCACTTATAGATGGTATTGCAGTTACGTTTGACTCTGTGGTCAATATTGTGGTCACCGTAGATGAAATTAATGATTGATTCTCAGATGTCGATAAGTGACTGTTCCCTGATTTTGTATTAGCAATATCTTTATAAGTGTCACCACTCGGATAACGATCTTTGGGTTTTGGCTTTACTATAGATATGGCTGTATTTGATTGATGAATCATTTGGTTGTCTTTATTATCATTTTGTTGATTACCATTGATGGCTACAAGTCTATGAGACTCTTTCCTATAGGATTGTAATTGCTTTAACTGAGACTCTCGTTTTGTATCTTTGGCTACTTTCTTATTGTCAGTCAATGTCTTATCATTGCTTGATATAACATCATTGATATCAATCGAGCCATCATTGATATCCTCTATGAGATTCTTTTGACTCAAAATTAGATGATTATCATCTGTGTTATCATCAGATGATTTGCGGTGTTTATGACTTAATTTATTTGTGGTTATGTTATGTTCACTGTTATTATGTTTAATAGTGAAATCACTTGTATTATCGTTAAAATTAGGCACTGATTTAACAGATATCAAAGGCAAACTCATATCACACGAAATCAACTCTGATTTAACCCTCGAGTCAACTAATTTATGGCTTTTCTTGTATTTGTCATTATTGTCATCATTCATGTCATCCCTGTGCTGTGATTTTCTTTCGTCAATCACATCAAGCAGTGTCTTATCATTTGTCCTATAGATATCATTTTGCTTATCCATTGAATCTCCATTTATTGCTTCTCTATCAATGATATTATCATTTAATCTGATCAATGGTTCCACTCGTGCTGAGTGTTTCTCTTTAATTTTCGTTGTGGTCGTTGCTGTCGTAATGGTTGTAGTCATTAGTTTCTTTGGATGTTTTGTATTGTGTTTTGAATTATTATTGCAATGATTATGTTCATTGTGTTTGACACTTGTTTTATAATAACTTTCATCACTTAAACCATTAAAATGTCTATCGCTGTCAAAATTGTTTTCAATATTATTTTTTGTAATATTATTTGAGTTTAATGTTTGACTTGTTTTCAGTGAATTATAGTTGACATTGTCTGTTGGTTCGCATTTAATAATCGATGGTGTGATTGATGGAGTTGTTGATGGTGTGGATGGGTTTGTCGTATTATCACTTAAATAGGTTGGCGGCCTATCGACACTCGATGATAATGAGGGCGATAGTAGTAATGGCATCGATGAGGGACTCATATAAGCTGAAGAAAGTCCGGGACCTAAAACAAGAGTTATTTACAACATATTCATCAGTTGCATAAAACATGTTTAAAGTAGACATTCATTATTGTTATTATTCAGGAAAAATAAAAATAAATAATTTAAATAGAAATGTGTGACACATATAGTGTATAAATTCACTTATTTTTACCGTTTGCTTAAAGCAAACATCGCTAGTAATGATATAAAAATAAAATAATAATTTATTCAAAACAAAACAAAAATAGTGTTTTCATGTGATATCCTACTGCTTGTTGTCTGATATTCATAAGCCTTATTATGTGTAATACATTATGTATTATAATAGCAAATTAAAACTTATTTTATGACATATACTGAATATATTGTGTATTTAAATATAAAAATGTCGTTTTGTGCTCAAAAAGAAAAGGTGTTTTTAGTTAAATATTAAAGATATTTATGCAAAATAGTATGATTTCTAAAATAAAAATAAGATTTTTATGTCTCCATTATAAGAGTATATTCAGTATATAAATAGGTTTGGACGCAGAGACAGACAATATAAAAGTAAAAGTAATATAATTTCAACAAAAAAATAATTACTTGTGGCATAGGGTGATGGCAACGATACTCTCGGGTAGAGTGAGGGCGAGTGTATGTCAGGGCTCGGACTCATTGGCGACAATGAATTTGGCGAAAACAGATTAAACAGGTGTGCATTGCTATTGTAACTGATGGGACCCGACGGACCAAATGTTATGCCATTCAACTGATGATAACCTATTCATACAAATACACAAACATTTATAAACAATTTCTATCAACTTTTACTATTTATTAAATATTTATTATTAAACTATTTTTATCCTCAGATATTTACAAAAATCATTCACACATTAAATATATTATGACAAATGATAACATAATCTCTCAAAACATTTTTTAAATCTCAATATTATGTCATTTTAACGAAAATATATAATTAATGAATATAATAAATTGCATATTTTTTTGACAGTAAATTTGCCTAATAATGTAATATTGTCAATTAAATATTCATTTAAAATAATTATAATATAATTTAAATAGACTAAAATTAATCATAATTTATAAAATATAAATCAACAATATTTTTAGAGTATATTATTTATAATATACTATAAATTATTTAAAAAATAAAACAATAATAATTTTTAACTATTACTGTAAAAATAATAAATCTATAAAATTATAAAATAATAATTAATAAAACATACTTTGTTGGGCTGTCAGTGACCAGAAAGAGCTGGGAGTTAGTGGTGATGTCGGTGTTAAAGCACTGTATGGATTGTAGTGAAACAGATCGGGAGGATATGAGAGACCACCGACCAAACTGTTAGCCAATGGCCCGGCAAATGGCAAACCCATGTGTGGGACTCCGGCAGGAGTAGAGTAACGAGACATATATGAAAATGGATTGATAGAGCCGTACGGTGTGAGTGGAGAGTAGGGGTAAGGAGTGGTGGGCGCGGGGGTTGCTATACGACATCGACTCTCGTTTGACGCACACGAGTCACCCGACAAACTGATCGGTGTTGCCGAAGACGAGTTCATCTTTACCGAAGATATTACCAAAAGTGTCAATAATTACTATACATTTGTCTCTCAATTTGTCGTTACTTTCTAAACTAGTTTTAGTTTTTATATTAATTTCTTTAAATCTTTTTTTTATATAAAACACTTGAAAATAATTAAGTTTTTTGCTTCACATCTTCACTGACTTTGACTTCAATTAATTGATTTATATATCAAATGAAATATAATTAGTGAATTCAATAGACAATTGACTCACAAATATCTGGTTAGCCATCGTTACAATCGTCAAAATAATTATCAATTAATGTAAAAATAATTTATATTTTTATAATTCAAAATGTGTTTAAATGAGTAATGACTTGTGTTTTTATGATAACTATTATTATAACAAAATATATATAATATATTAATATATGTCTATATTTTACAATAATTAGATTTTTATATCATTTCAATCAATCGGCGTTTTGTTTGACTTTCAAACTTCAATACAATCTTTAAAAAAACTTTTATAAACTCACAAAACGATTGCTTTTTACAATAACCAGTGATTTATCGCATTATTATTATTAAATAAATTATCCGATATTTTCTCAACACTTGATATATAAAAAGATATTTCAATTAATATTAAACTCTTGTTTTGGTTATTAAAACACTAATTAATAAATATATATATATTTCAATAAATTGTTAAAAATTAACACAAAAATAGATATATATTTGAATGGAAAGCACTGAATGACGACATTAAATATTATACAATAATAATAATAATATTAAGTAATGGCTTAACAATAATATCATATGATTTGATAATAATAACAATTAATATAATAATAATAATAAGTATTGTTTACATAATATTTACAAACAAATCAATGGTTTTATTAGTTTTAATTGAGTGTTGAATCCAATTGTTTGACTGACTGTCTGTCTGTATGTTTAATAGTCAATAGCATTGCATATCATATGGTATTACAACTGACTATTCAATTGGTTATCAAACGTATTGTCAATGATATGACAGTTAGTGTTTGATTGTATTGACACTCATTGACAACACTTTTCATTCCAATTGTCACTTAATTGTTGTTCGATATGTCATTCATTTGGCATTAATTTGTGACGCATTCGATAAACACAAACACTTTATAGACTCTATGTTTGAATGAGTCGATCACTGGAATGCATTGAATGTCTAGAGTATTATCAATGCATACATTCAGAGCACACAAGCAATCAATGTTTGTTTGGCAGACATTTTGCACCAAAACATTACAATAAAGTATAACATTATGTAATTACTCTGTAATCATATCCACAACATTTGGTCCCTTTCTATATCTTATATGTTATAATATAAACATATCAATTCTATATGTAAAAAGGGTTTGAAATAATGTAATCAACAGTTAACACATCGATGTCTGCGATCGTATGAATTGTGAAGTGAGAGTAAACAACACAAAGCAATGATTGGCTGTCGAGTTGTGACGCAATCAGTGCTTCAAAAATAAGTTGAATTTTATTTAGAGAAACAAGTTTTGCATCACTTTATCATTGAATATGTTATGACTTTTCAATTGTTTTGTGTTGTGTCTGGAGTTCAACCCTTTGACCACTTGTTATGACACGTCTGGAGAGTAACTCAAAGACATTCATACTTTGACTGCTTTGACATACAATCAGTATTTCTAAAGAGTTATAAACGAGTTTTCAAACAAAAAACTTTTAAACTTTTTATATAAACAGTGAAATGGCATTGAATTTATTGAATATATCAAACATCCCAACCCTTGCCATCCCTTTCCCTGCAATTCAATGGCCAATCAATTGAAATACTATTTTAAAGCATTAACTCTATAAATGCTTTAAAATATCCTAATTTTATCATAAATTATAATAAATTGATTTATTTTTATGAATTCATCAAAAACTAAATAATTGTATTAATGAGATAACAATATAATTGTAATACTGGTATATATTTTAAAATGTAATTATTTCGTTATTTTTATGATTTATCACAAATGCATTCAAAGTTAGTTATAATTATGATTAGAGAAGATTCCCTTCCCTTTCCTCGTTTTATGTTCCAAAAGTTCCCTCTGCTCTCTGGGAATTCCCAGGGAATCTATTTCCTTGTGTTTCCATCTATTGAATCCTAAACAATACATTTTATTATAATTTTTGAAAAACAAATATATTAAACTGTATTTTAAGTTGTATTGTTAAATAGTATCACCAAATTTATTGAATTGAAATTTATTTTTTAATATTTCAATATTTTTGCAAAATATTTCAGTTTTGGTACTATTTATTGTAATAATATAAAATATATTTTCCCTTTCTAACCATCAATGGAGGAAAAATAATTTTTCCCATATTTTCCTCGTAAATTGTAGGAATTATTTGGGAAACTTCTCACTGGGAAATCGATCGAACTCTAGTAATAATAAACTATTAAATGATTGTTTTCTAAATGTATTTTTAGCAAAAATATATATAAAATAATTTGAAAACATTAAACACTTAAATAATTTAAGTAAAAAACTTACTTTAAATTGAAAACACTTAATATGACAAAAAACTAGTGAATTGGTGTACGATATCGATATGGTTTCGGTGGCTAACAGCACACCATCATCAGCACTAATGCACTGTCTTATAGTCATTGAGACCAACAGTGCTGTAAACAATACGAGAGGTTCGGACGGGGAGTGACACCCGAGATGTGTGGAAATTGTTTATATAATTTGTATTTTTTAATATTGAAATTTTATAATTTAAACAATTATAACATAAATAAAATTAAATTAGCAAATAATAACTATACCCACAGAATTTGTTAACACAGAATTAAACACTTAATTATAAATAAGTTAATACAATAACACCAAACCCTTGCCGACCCCTCCCGTATCGCTTACAACACTAGTAATTGATAAACCAATGCATATGTTGTGACCACCGATGATGAGTGGTATCAGCAAAACATTGTCTATCGTTTACATTATTATTAATTTAGTGATTGAAAAGTATTTTTATCAAAAAGTAAGCAAAACTATGTACAGTATTTTGTTTTCAATTACTGAGAAACTATTTTTTATTATTATTGAATATATCGATTAAATTTTATATATCATATTTTTTTAGTCTCAATGAAAATAAATTTAAAATTTACATTAAAATAATAGTTATAAAGTTTGTATTTAATGAATATGTTAAATATTTGGTCATATCATAGCTAATTATTAATATAATTATGCTTTTTATAAATTATTAAAAAAATGTTTTAATAAATTATTATTAATTTTATTAAATGTAAAACTTATTACTCTTTTTTGGGATCTTCTAAACTACAATACATTTTAACACTATTCTGATACAAAGTTACTGAAAATTACAACAAATAAATCATTTATTATTATTTAGTTAATTTAAGTATAGTTTTATAATTAAGATTATGTTTAATACAATACATACATATATATACATATCTCCACAGAATTTAATCATTAGTTTTTCAATTATTATATAGTGCTGTCAATAATGTACAGCAATTGCACTGATGAAGGACTCAGACAATTACTGTCCGAAACAATATTGCAATAATTTGTCCGCAATTAAGACCGAAGACAATAATCGGCTAAATATATGTTACAAATTGTGAGTAATTGTAAGTTTTTATTGTTATTTTTGTAGCATTTTCTTATGGGGTAATATGCAAATAAATACGGTAGTTGTGATAACTTAGGGAATATTGAAAATAAATTATTATTATTAAAAGTATAACATTTTAGGGTTTATTCAAAAGGCAGACAACACTTGTTTATACAGTTGTATACAGTATTGAAGTCATGTATTGATTTCAAATGCAATGCTTTATTGAATAGTAATTTACTAAACAGTGATTTGAATGTTTTGATTGACTTTTAATAATAAATTAATAAACATTTATTTGAAGAAATGTTAGACTCCTTGTTAAGTGTCGACCGTATAGTCAGTCCATATGAATCGGTTTGTGAACGATATTTTCAACACAAGTATTACATTAATGAAGACAATGATGGCTGCGATCAGTTGGTCTTATTTCACTCAAACAGGTAGTCATATATGATATGTCTATCAATTGAAACAATTAATCACTTATTTGATTAACATTTTGTTGAAGAGTTTGTTTAATCACATTATCACCAAATCATTGTATCCTAAAACAAGACAAACGCATGAAAAATATAGACTTTAATATCAGTGATGCCGTCAATCGGTTGGACAACAAAGTGTCGGGAAAGTGGAAAAAGGTTTATCAAACATCAAAGTATTGTATTATCACTGATTGATTGATCCATTGATTGATTTATAGGGCGGTCAACGAGTGTCTCCCGAATCCATATTATGTCGCATTGAATGTGAAAACAACGAAACATTTGATATCAAGTGTTGTCTAAACGGAACTATTGTTGAGATTAATAACAATTTATTGAAAGACATGGATCTGATTAAACAAAAAGTAAGTGTTTTCAATGATTTTGATTAATGATATAATCGTATAATTTATTTCATTAAGACATTTAGCGATGGTTTCATTGCAATCATTCTTCCATTTCGTGGTAAACATCAATCAGAAAAAGATTCACTTCTTAGTCCACAACAATATAGAGAATTATTGGATAATAAGTTATAATTTATATTTTATTATTTTTTTACAAAATAATTAATTAATTAATAAAAGTATATTTTCACATATATTTATTATTTAATCTATTTTCAATTCATATAAAGTTATATTGTTTTGTAAATACAAAAATTTGTTAAAAACATACAAAAATGTATTTTAGCTGTCAGTTTAAACAATAGTAATACAAATATATAGTCAAACATTTATTTGGTGTAAATAAGTACTGAATTAACACAGATTTTTGTTAAAAATGCTAAATATATAAAAAAATTCATATAAAAACACTAAAAATTGGTTATTAAATTGTCATAAAATGACATAATACTACCAGTCCTTTAATAAATAACTTCGTATAGTATATATATTATTTTCAATTATAATTTAATATAATTATACGTTTTTCTAACATTAGTAATATTGCCTTTGGATTTGTTAAATAATATACAAATAGGTAATATCAATCAAACGCTTTACAAATAGCTCACTACCGGTAATAGGATTAAAGAAATAACAGATTTATATTAAAATTTTCATTATATAAACATATTTTGTTGAACATTTGTGATTTTTATAACTTTAGTTATTTTAAATAAACTGTCAAAAAATGATTGATAAAATATATGAAAGTTAATCGAGAAAAAACTAAGAAACTCGATGTTAAACTTATTTCGTTATTTAAGTGTAAACACTTATACAGTATAATTAGATGGTGTAAATACTCAAAAATAATTATATATATATATATATATAGTTAACAATAACACACTATATGTTAAATAATTCTTTATATTATTTGAAAATCTATTTCATTAATAATTTTAATTTGTTATGAATGATGAAAGTTGTTGTTTTGATGCCAGCAATTAATCTGTTGTCAAATGATTTGCATTTTAAATGATTTGTAAATTTCAGACGCGACTAAACTTTAAACCGGCTATACATAAGTAAAAAAAAAATAACTCATTAGTCAGTCATATAAGTCATAATATTTTGCTACAAACCCTCATCATTGGAGTAACAGTTCTGACAGTGAAGTTTATGGTTACGGACGCGTACATCAGTTCCTACCGTTCCATTACCTGAAGTTATTAAAGCATACAATTTATTGGTAATCTTTAAATAAAAAAATTTAATATAAAAATACTAACCTAATTGTATGTTGCAAACTGAACAGCGGAAGCAATTGATGTGATAGTAAAGTGAGAGTGACTCGACAACCATTGCGGCACAACCTCTGCCCAACTCATCGCCACAGGACGAACACTTCTTCTTTCCTGAAACTGATAGCATTCCCTTTTGTGGCGCTGATATCGATGACTTATTTGATACAGGAGTTGCTGCTGATGGCCTCTGAACACTTGGTACTGTCGATGGAGCTGCTGTTTGACCCGGAATTGTAGCCAATTGTCGTCTAAGTTCAGCTTCTTGTAGTAACCAATGATTGTGATTATAGCCACTTTGTTGTTGTGACTGTTGTTGTGGTTGTTGCTGTTGTTTAGTTAATGATTGCTTATGTTGTTTAAGAGGTGCCGGATGTGTCGATTTTGTAGTTTGTGGCTGTTTTTGGTGATGTGAAACCATTGATGGGTTTTGAATAGAGGGCGGAGTAGTTGTCGGTTTTGTGGCGTATGGTTTCGGACAATATAGATACTGATTATGCTGTGAACCATACGTTGACTCTGATGGCAATGTTTGGCTTAACTGTGGCGGTTGATCATTGAACGCATGGGTCATCAATTGTTGGGCCGTTTGTGGCACATGTTGTGTCGATTCATAATTGCTATAATAATCCTGATCCGATGATCCATATCTGCATAAAAATTTTAATATTTATAAGCAATAAATTATTGGTATAAATCAAACTAACCTTTGATGTCGAGATTCAACGGATTCATAATGGCTATTGTTCTGTATTTGATTATCAAAGAGCTGTTTTTGATTGACATACAAGTGCTCTTGTTCTGGTTGTGTAGATATTGGCTGTTGGTATGGCAGTTGAGGCTGATTTTGTGATACTTGTTGGGTATTTTTAGTCAGCTGTGGTCTAACCTGTGGCTGACTTCTCACTGGTATCTGTTGATTGTGTTTATTAATGGGTTCATCCATCAAAAAGTACTGTTGCTGATCATATTGTTGCCGTTGTGATGGTAGCGATTGCTGTGACTGAAGCACCGGTTGTTTATTATAATTAGGCGATTGATAAATGACATTTAGGGACTGTTGTGGTATATGTGGTTGCATTAATTGTTGATCTTCTTCTTGATTAAGACATTGAATCGGTTGTCTCTGTGCTCGTTGTCTTTCTTTGTGCAACTGTTGGATTCTTGCGTTTACTATTTCTTCACTTTCTTCTCTATTATCATACTCTGTCTGTTGTCCGCCGTAAACTACTGGCCTTTCTCTTGGTTGTGACAACTGTTGATTTTGTGTAACTTCTTGTTCAACTTTAGAGTTTAGTTTCAGTTCTTCGTGTTTATATTTGCTTTGGGATCTATTATTTTGATTATTAATTTCATCATTTTTGGCCAAACTCTCAAATGCCGACAATTTTGCTTTAAAGCTCTTCTCCTGTTCCAATCGCTCTAATCTCTCTAATTCTTCGTCTTCTTCGTCATCATCTTCTGCATCGTAGCTATTATTATAAATACTTTGTTCCGATTCTTCATAATCTTGTTGTGAAAGATCATCACTTTGAGGATACTTTTCTTGTTGTTGATGAGTCTCGTGTTTCAATAAATTTATTAAATCGTTATCTTTTTGATGATTGATGTTCTGTTGATTCCAATCTTTAATCTCAACCTTAATCCTATTCTCATTAATACCCGTTTGATTGAAATCATCATTAAAATCACTTTTATTATCAATAWTTGTATTTTGATGATAATTTTTATTAACAATTAAATTGTCATTTTGTTGATCACAATTAATACCTAAATTTTGTTTAAAATTATTGGTTATCTCAATAATGGACGAATCGTCACTATCATCACGACTATGACCGCCGTTATTGGATGTATAGCTAAACTCTTTTAATAAGGACGTGTCAAACACAATAACATCTCCTAAATTAGACTTTTCATTATTATTACTATTATTTTCATATATTTTATTATTATTTGTGTTGTTATTATGTATGCTATTATCTTCATCCATCGTGTCGTCGGAATTATTGTCTATTATAGTAAAAGATAATTCATATTTTGATAATTGTTATATAAATTTTCAATGCCATCATAATAGACATATTAATTGCAATATAATTTAAATAACAATCACAAATACAACTCAATAGGGAGTCATAAATAAGGATTAATTTTAAATTACTATATATGGATATGAATGAAATAAATAAAACTTAATATCAATAAAAAGCAGATTTACATGAGATAATAGAATAAAGCATTTAATAAATTATTTAAAACAATAAATGAAAAATAATAAAAGCATTAAAAATGTATTATATATTTTATATTCAGGTATTATAACTTATATATATTTGTTTTGAAACAAACAAAGATATGCTCTCATATCTAAATAAAATAATAAATTATATTTATTATTATTAAATACGATATCTTATTTGTTATGAGGACAAACCCTTTATAATTGAAAACCATTTAAATTTAATTATTTAATTTTGTTGCAAAAATAATTATATTTAGATAACAATATAAACCAATGAATATTCTACTCTATAATTAAGTTATATAGTAATTAATTTCAATGTAAGGTAAAAATTTGTCAACAGTTAACATACAGTTATGTCTGCAAAGTGTTTATCGATGAAGTTATTTAAAACCAATTTGTGGCTGCTTTTCATTACACACTATATAATCATGAACTATATTTATACAGTATATCTTAAGCTGGTATTATTAAAAAATTTGAGTTAAAAATAAATTTATCATAAAATAAATAAAATTTATAAATTATTCAATAATTATTAACTGATGAGAGAAACTGGTTTGAGAGCAACATAAAAATAGGATTAAATAACTTTTATTATATACAAATCAAATAATTTATTACAAATGATGCGGTTATTAGTATTATCTATTAGTAATAAGTATTACCGTAAGTATCGTTGAAATTACTTTGATTTTCTTGTTCTTCAAGATATTGGTCGAGATTATAACCGATCCGATGGCCAGACTTTGCTTTATCGCTCAATATTTCCGAAAAGGTTCGCGTTTTTCGGTTTGAAGGAAAAGGAGTTCCGCTTTCATCTGAAGTTTCAATCAAATTAATGGTTATATTAAATTATGATGAAAATAATTATAACTGATTTATCATTGACAATAATTATTTATTTCATTTACTAAATTACCGGCAATTTAAAATTAAAACACATTTATCGATATTAAATTAAAATTACTAAAACAATTAAGCGTTTTGTATATAAATTAAAGTAATTTCATCTTAATTTTGTGGCTAAGGTTTAACAAACTTTAATTATAATGTATCTCAAAATATGGTTTCATTCATAGTCATGGTTTGAGGGATTAAAATATTTTAAATATAAAAATTATCATAACTTTAATAGTTATAATACCAGTTATATAATTGTGTTTTTAAATATAGAGACAGTTCATTAAATATAATAATATTATTATTAATGTTATGAAACAAAAAAATGACATTTATAAAATTAAGACACAAACAAAATAATTATTATACTATTATATACTGTAAGTGCACTCAATTTAAAGGTATTGTTTAATTTATTTTACTTGAATAATATAAATCAAAAATATTTTTGTCAAAGCATTTATCATTGCATTTACAGTATATGTATTTTGTATGATAAATATATAGTACACAAAATAATAAAAATATAATTTTTATTTTATGTGTAAATATAAATATTACAATCATGTAACTCAGTATTAATAACAATATAGCTCTGAATTAAATATAAATAAAAAATACTAATTAAACTTAATGCTTGAAAGATCAAAATAAATTGATTGGAAATAAAGTAAATTTTTTCAAACATTATAACTATAAGACCTAAATAAATACGAAATATATAACATTTTTCATGACATTTATGTGTGAATGTCTTCCGGCAAAACTATTTTCTTAATTGTGTTGTTTTTGTCAACAAATACTTGTTATAATATAATACAAAAAAACACAATTATTTTATTATAAAATAAGACAAAAGTAAAAAATAAGCCTATTGTTTGCCAAAATATTAAGATAAACGTATAAAAAACAACTTTTTATATTTTCATTAATATCAATAAGTATGTGAAGTTTGTATAATTTTAAAGACAAACATTATTTTGAAATTTTCTGTCACTAATGCATTTGAAAACAACTACAGTATTGTTATCAATATTGTATAAACAATAAGTTTTTGATGTAACAAATCATTGCAAACACAAATAAACTATTCATAAACTATTCAAATGTTTATTATTCAAATGATTTTTTAAATCTTTTAAGTTTTATGACTAATAACATCTTCTTTAATAATAATACAATAGTTAAAAACAATAAATAGTTTTAATAAAATCGTGTTTCGTATAACAATTTACCAGTTTTTGGGTATTTTTAATCAGCGTTTGTTTTTGTTGAAAAACGTAAAGATATTTTTGATATTTATTAAACTTAAAAATACACTAATTTGATATCTAATACACAAATATTAAGTTTATTAATAACAACAACTATCCCTTATGTAACGATAAAAAACAAAACTAAAATAAAAACGAGTATAAAAATAAAATTTGAGTCCAATTTTTTTGATTGTGTGATAAAACACAACTAACTGTATGTAACGTTAGGTTTGTATCAATACTACTAATCAAGGCTTTGCTGTTTTAAAAAAAGTAAGTATTAATATGAGAAACGGTTAGTGCCTTTACATTGTTTTTAGTACACACACTGAAATAATTAGAGGAATTAAATAACAAATATAAATTATATACATTATTATTATATGTATTATGTATATACATATATATATATTATTTTACACAATCAACAGTTTTTAATAAATTCAATTGAATTCAATCCACTATTTCTAATTGACATACAGAGAGTATAACCTTATAAAAAATTATATCCTTGAAAATATAAATATACGGTAATTACATGTTTTTGAATAATCACTTTTTTCAATCAGCTGTACACATATTATAGTCCAAAACAAATTGATACACAAAATTATCAATTATTTAAAATCACAAATTTTCACTCAAAGTTCATTATTTTGATATATTATAACTCAGGTAACTGTATAGATCTAGTGATGTTTTAAAATCAAATTTCATTTTTTAAAATAATTACAAGAAATTCAAATAACTGTAATAAATTCAATTCAACAAAATCTCCTAAAGTATAGTTTTTTTTTTGTTGAAAAATTCAAATTATAAAATCTATTTTATCAAATGTAAAATTGATGCAAACAAATCACTTGTTTTATTTTAAATTTATAAATACCAGTATTTTTTCTAAACTAAAATACTGTATTTATTAATAAAATAGTTTATAATTTTGCTGACATTTAATACTGTATTTAATTGAAATGATTATTATAACAATAATTTGTTTATTACAGCGCAACACAAATCATGTTTTAATAAAATACATTTACAGTACTATATATACAATATATTTGATATCATGTTTTTGAATACAATTGTTTAGACATGACATCACTGGTTACATGACTAAGCATTTGAATGTATTGATTGTCTAAATGATTGTAATATAAATTGTTTCAAACCTTGTGAGCAGTATTTGGATTGTCGTCTCTTAGACTTCCAACTCATGAGATTGTTTTGCCACTCTTCCTCCACTTCTTTGATCTTTTCTTTGGTGATCTTTACTTCTTCAGCCAATTTGATTTGTTCGACGGCCTAATAATTGGATTGATATGTAATATATTGTAATATATTGTCATATATTAAGTATTATAAATACCTGTTTATATAAGTGATTGTTATGTATTTTAACGAACATTAGTGGGTCATTGCGCGGCACTAACACTATGGCTCTCTGACTGCTGTCTCCGCTCTCAATCAGCTATGAGTTAACACATAAATCAATTGTCTGGATGTGATTGTCATCAAAACATACCTTATCGGCCATCATCTGGTCATCGATCGTGTCATCGGTGGTCATGACATGAGATGTTTGTTTTTGTCTCTCTATTTCACTACTAAACAGTTGCCACAAGTTTTTTGGATAACAAACTATAAGTTGAATAAAAAGCAAATCAATAGTAAATTGTGTTTTTGTGTTACACTTACACAACAAACACAACAAACAATATATACAGTAATACAACACTATTAGTGCAAAACCTTTTGTTATTAATAGCATTCAAAGCAAACATAGTATTAGCTCAGCCCTCACACGGCATTGATTAATACAAAAAGGTATGAATCGCTGCCAACACTCAATCAGAAAGCAATGCCCTTTAAATGTGTGTCATTACGTCATGTTGTGTGCGATAGTCAATAACGTCTTATATTGTTTTATAGCATTAAAAGTATAGTTTTACTTATAATTTTTTAATTAAGTTTTCATAATTATGTTAATTATGCTAATTTTGCTAATATTTAAATTTTAGGTTAAATGTTATACATGCAAAAAATGCAAAAATGCAAAAAAACACTTAAATTTTCTCAAAATAATGTTTTAAATACTTTTTTAGGTAAACTTCAAAAAAGTATTCAAATTATATTTACATTACGTTAAGGTATAATCAAATTTTTATAAATTATATATATTTATCAAATTAGTTACTTTTATATTTAAATTTATTTAGATTTTGTAATCAATTGAATTTTTTAATTGTATATTTAAAAAATATTATTATACTTACGATTATTATAGAAATAAATAACAATTTTTAATAACAAAATTCAATTGATTTTGTCGACAAAGTGTCATCTCTTGGCATACAATTTGAAAGCATATCATATGTCAAGTGTTTTGAATGAATCGAGAGTTTGATTACTATTACAGTCATTGACAGTCTATGGGAGTTATATACAGACAGTACTGTAGTTATTGTCAATAATTTATTTATATTACGGTTAATATACAGTAATAATAATAATATTATTATTAGTAATAATATTGAATGACAAGACTAGCATTTACTACAGTCAACTGTCCACAAATGACATGATGGACAACAAGCCCGTGCCGGCCACCCGTTCCCGTGTGGGTCCAACATCACACTGTCAAACAATGGACCCGTCGATGGCTGTTATACCAGATGTACGTGAAGATGAGGAACAAGCGGTTAAAATGCAAGAAATTATTAATTTGTTGGTCGCCGGCGGCTATTTTCGGGCCAGAATTAAGGGACTCAACAATTTCGATAAAGTATTTGATATTTGAATGAATTAGTTATTATAATAACTGGTTTTCATCGATCAGGTGGTCGGAGGTATGAGTTGGGCCATCGAGATGTCAAACGTTGATCTCGACGTCGATATACTATTTCACGAAAGTCTGACTATCGGTCAAAAAATGTGAGTCTTTTTTTGGTGACAAACATTTGGTGATTTAATTTTGTCTTAATATGATAGTTAATATTATTAACTAAATATATTTTTTTAATATTTATTATATAATAATTGTTTGTCATTTGATGTATTAACAGATCGCTAACAGAGAAGATAGTGTCGGCATTGCATGTGATGTCGTGTCCACACAAGATAGAGCCGCATCAGATCCAGGGAATGGATTGTATTCACATATTTCCAGGTAATATCAAATTTTTTATTAAATTAAAAAAATCACTAATAATTGAAATATATGTGTTTTATTAAAGTAATTCAATGGTTAGTCAAGAAGTCAATAGAGACCAGACAGCAAATGTCTGATTATTTGATGAGTTACGCCAAATGGCAGTTTGATCGCAACCATAAACTACACGATACTGATGTGACAGATGCTAACATTACGTCCTCTTCTAGTGCTAATAATATATACAAAAACCCGAAACGCCTTTACAGACATCCGGCCCGACATAAGCTAATAGAAGCGGAAACACGTGTCCGTACAACTCTTCTTGAATATGGAAGTACCGCCGGTAAAGAAATGTCTACTAAAACAGGAACCGATCGATCGTCTGAATCGGAGAGTATAGAGCAAAACGATTCAGAATCGCAACTTAGGGATCAATTGATGAGTTCAATGTTAGCAGAGACTCATAAAATATCTGCCGCTTTTGTTGGCTCTATAGTGGGCACACAGTCGGATGAGATACAAAAGTTAGCCAAAGAATATCATCAAAAAAGACTGGAGAGAGAAGAAAATTCATTAGAAATTATGGAACGGAAGTTAAGAGCTCGAGTTGAAGCCACCAAAAGGCAGTTAATGACAGTTAAACAAAATGAATCAGAAATTATTGATAAAATACAGTTATGTAATGAAAGAATAGAAATTGTGAGAGAAAAACAACAATCGATTAAACCAAATGAAATCCAAACCGATAAAGAAAGAGAAGAAAAACAAAATTTATGTTACATTTTAGATACACTAAAGAAACAAAAGTCAGAGTTTAAACAATTTTGTCGCGAAGAAAAACAAAGATTAGATAAACATATCGAAGAATTGTCTAATCAGACCACATATGACACTGAAGACGAAACTGAAGTTGAAGTGGAGGTTCAGTCCTACGAGGAGAAGCACCAGAAATCTAAGTCACAATTAGCTAATCTTAACAAAAGTATTGCTAAATTGCAACGAAAATTTGATGACATTCCCACTCGAGCTGAACTATCGCAATACCAAAAGAGATTTATTGAATTATACAACCAAGGTTGGTTTATATTATAATAAATAACAATTTATTGTAATTATTGTAATTGTGATTTAATTTATTAGTGGCTGCAAAACATAATGAAACGAAAAAGTTTTATACTCTCTATAATACTTTAGACGACGAAAGGATGTATTTGGAGAAAGAGCTCAATTTAATTGGTTCCATATTAGACAACTTTTATCAGTATATTATTATTATTATTATTATTATTATTATTATTATTATTATTATTATTATTATCATTATTATCATTATTATATGACATTTGTTTATATTTATTATATTTAATAATTACCGGTAATATTTTATTTGTATTTTAGAGCTCAAAATTCCCATAACGTTAGAGAAGAGTTTTTGCTTCAATTCGATCAAATTGTCGAAAATATTAAACAAACAAAACTCAAAGTCGAAAACAGAAGAACTATAGAAAAAGCCAAAAGAGATGAACTCAACGATACTTATCTCGAATTAATCGAAAAGCAAAGACTCTATTATAAAGGCGTTAAAGATTTCAAAGAGGTTTGCTATCATTAACTAATCGTTACTTAATATTTTAGTATTATATAAATTAATGTAATATTTTTATTATATTATTTTCTATTTATAGGAATGCAAAACAAATGAACGACTTATATCTGAATTGGAGAATAGAAAATTAAGAAATAACCATGTTTAAATTTGTATTTTAGGCCATTTATTAATTATATAATTGTTGGATTATTTTATTAAATCATATATATAATATATAAAATTTAAATTTATAAAATGTATTTTATATCAATGAAATTCATAGTAAAAATTACACTATTTTATTAAATTTTAATATTTTATAGCATTATCGTAATTATTTTTACTTTATTTTTCTCTCTCTCATATATTTTTTATTTGTTTTTTCTATGATTTTTTATACTTTTGGTAATTTTAAGATAATGTTAATGATTAGTATAAAATAGGCGTAAAATATCTATTTCTATAGTTTCATAAATTATGGTAAAGTTATTAGTTATTAACGGTAAAAATTTGGTATATGTTTTGATATAACTTAAAAATTAAAATTAATTTTTTAAATGTTTAGAATATTTTTTAACCTTAAACTGTACACTGTTTTAATCTATTATAAATTAATTACCGTAATTCAATCAAAATGATTGATTTAATTAATATCAAATTTGGTATTAAATTGTATTAGTATAGTAATACAATTAATTATACCTATATAGATACATATATTATATAGATATAAATATAAATTATACCTATAAAGTATATTTTAATTTTTTTAATAACTTTTCTTTTAATGACTTTTCTGTTACTAAAAATGTTATTAAAAAACATTAACAGTAATTGTAATTTTAATAACACTATTTATAGATAAGTCATTGTCATATAAAAATATAGTCATTATAAAAAAATATTATTCATTCAAATTGATTGATTTGACTGAACTTAATTTGACGTTGAAATCAAATAACATTAGAAAAGTTTTATATTATGCAGTATTATAGTCGCAAAATCTTTTCTATTTTTAGATTATTTATATTATTTTGAATTATTAACGCAATAATTATTATACTGTTGCTATAAATTTTATTTTAATAAAATAATCAATAAAACAATACAATAACATAGAATAATATAAGCTTAAAATATCTAAGTATTTAATACAGTATTTTTTGGTAAACTTAATTTATAATAAATTAAATTTGATATTTAATTGACAAACAAATTAAAATGTAAATAATATTTATCCAATTCTGCCGACACGTCCGCCCCTACCCTTTCCCCGAACTCTTCTTCTTGAGTTTCTTCCTCTTCCATTACTTCTTCCATTACTTTTACCACTACTTTTGCCATCACTTTTGCCAACACCAGACACTGAATCAACACCGACGCCATTACCCACCTGTTGACCTATCACTTCATGTATTTCTTGTTTTATAGGGTTTAAAACACAATTAATTATAAGAATAAAACTATAATACAATTAGATTTATTACCGATAATCAGTAAACAAACTGTCAATAATAATATAACAAATCGTTTATTCATTTATGATTTAATTCAATACGAATAGATAAGTTGATAATAAATTAATATTATATTAATTATAATATATTTCATTTAATATATATGTCTAAACTGACTGTACTATCACTGTTGACTGTCAGTATTGAACTAATGTGAATAAATTGTACTTGCATAATTTTCAAGAAAATTCAACAATCATATTAATACAAAAGCAATCATTTAAAAATAAATATTTCTAAAATTATTATTAAAAAGTTTCCTTTAATTGAACTTTTGCGTGATTTTCATCAAAAATATCTTATTTAATATATTGTATAGTTTTTATATTGTTTATGAAGTTTTATTTAACTTAAATAATAATGTAATAATAAGCTATATATTTTCTCATTTTTTTATTTTCAGTATTATAGCAGAACTTTATATTGTTTTTATTAATAACTAATAATAATTAAAACTACATAAAAAGTCGCATAAAATGTAATATTTTTTTCGTTTTGTTTAAATAAATATTTATTATTATTTAAGAATTAATGTCAATATTTTAAGATAGCGTTAAGTTGTGTATCTTTACTGTAAGTTTACTAACTGTTATACACTACTTATGACAACAATATTTAATTTATTATATAAAGACTAGTATTTTGCATTATAGGATATATTGTAGGACTTATAGCATTCATCACTACAATAATTATTATATGTATATAAATAGTTTTTAAAACATATTTTAAGACATAATTAAACTAAATTTCAAAATATTAATATAAAATTATTTTGTAATGAATTGAATTAAGTATAACTTTTAACAAAAATAATTGGTTTTCTTGTATAATAATGTTCTTCAAAAATAATATATATTATAAACCATTGAATTCTTGTTTAATTTTTAAGATAATGTTTTTTGTTGTAAGAAAAATAAAAATATTACAAAATATAACGAAATATAACGAAATCATTATAATGAAAGAACTGTTTTTATTCATTAACTCAAATATAAAATCAATTATTGTGTAAAAATCATTTATTCAAAAAATATAGATTATAATTAAATTTATATCATAACAAAATAGAGACACATTTAATCTTACAATCAATAAATAATTTTAATGTTAAGTATTTTTTAGTTAAATAAAAAATTGCAAAAAATGTTAAATTAGGGTAATTTTAAATTATAGCTTAAAATTTCTCGATTTATAATAATTATAATTAGTTATTTTTATAAATTAATTTTAGTTAAAATATGGTATATAGATGATATGATATTAATATATATATTATAAAAGTATATTAATTTAACTTTGTTTACTAACATTTAATTCATATATATTAGATGTATTGTCAAAGTTATTGAAACCAAAATAATAACTAATGTTATGAAATAATGGTTTTTCAAAAAATCAGTGTTTTTATAATAATTGTTATTAGGATTATTATTAAATGCTATTTTTGGATTATAAGTTGTGATTTAAATGTAATAAATTGTTTATACAATATTATAGTTTATATTATTAGAATTATTTATCACTTACGTAGGACATCATATCAATTAAAAGGATATAAAATTGTATTTGCATTAACCAACAAAATAAAGACAATTGATTTCCTATTAGAAACACATTTTTTAACAATAAAGTGATAGTAAATAAAATAACAGTATTTATCATGAAAAAGTTTTGTCTAATAAAATGTTAAAATAGCAAAATATTGAATTATAAAAATATTTAGTATATTGTTTTATAACTAAATAATTATATATAATGTTTTTTTATAAATGAAGAATTTTTTAAATGCTTGCAATATTAAACTTTATTAATTAAATAAATATTGTTATTAATAACTTAATATCTTTACATACATTTAGTTATATCGATTACATTTTATTTAAGGATTTGAACAAATATTTAAATACTAATTATAGATATATATCTTGTTGATTGTAATTTACAATATCTAAACTTAAATTAAGTTTAAATTATGATCTGAATTGTTGTTCATTTTTTTATCCATAATAACCTCCACGTCCGCCATAACGTCTACCTCCACCGTAACGTCCACCGCCTCCATATCTTCCGCCTCCATATCTACCGCCCCCACCATATCTTCCTCCATAACCTCCTCCATACTGTGCGCTTATCGTAGTGACTAAAAATATTTTTATCAATAATTAATAATTGATTTTATTTAATACTATAGAT
The DNA here is from genome assembly GCF_028296485.1 of Oppia nitens. Classification (NCBI taxonomy): domain Eukaryota; kingdom Metazoa; phylum Arthropoda; class Arachnida; order Sarcoptiformes; family Oppiidae; genus Oppia; species Oppia nitens. The sequence continues at coordinate 1,919,265 of NW_026533251.1, forward strand.
AATTGTAAATATATATTAAATAACTTACAGACACTGACGAGAACGAGAATCAGCAAAATATAAACTTTATTAAACATTTTGTATAATATTTTGATTATCTTTCAAATTAATAATCAAATACTTTTGATAATATTGTTAATTATTTACTCTTATTTATATAGAAAATTTTAGCGGATATTAAAAAAATATTGACTTAATATTTACAGCAATTCCTTTAGATAAAAAAAATTGTGGGGATGTCATGTAAATTATACAATTAAAAGGAAAATGTTTTTATCATTATATATATTAACTATACTTATATTATTTCAAATTAATCAAAACAACTGAAACTTTTTTGTAAATCTTGTATTTTCCTGGATAACTATTTTTTTAATTTAATTTATTTTGTTATATGTAAAATTTAATATGTTACAAGATAACTATCATATCTATGTAACTACTTTACTAAATTATGTAGTTTATGACTAAAATACAAATAAGTAGTAATTTATAAATTAATCAAACTAATTGTTAGATTAAATATAAATAAATATTATACAATTTAAATCGATAAACAAAAATCATTATTTCATGATAATTAATTCACATTTGACTGTATTATTTTAAAACAAATACTATATAATATAATAAAAAATTTCAATTCAATAAATAATCGACAAATAAACAGTTATTTAATAATACATATTTTTTTGTTAAAATCCTAATTTTAACACATTTGTACATTTATTTAAATCTAGAATCTAAGTTTTTAAAATATTTTTAAAATATGCTGTTTAACTTAGTAATTTTAAATTACTAAACATGATTTATAGTTACTTAAAATTAATTATATTTTAAAGGGACCGTTTTTATAATTAATTGGTTAATATCTTTGTAATTAATTTAAATTATATAATAATTATTTATTTTATTTTAACATGTTGAAATTAATTTGAAAATTTATAAAATAATTAGACATACAGTGTTTAGTTACTCCCTCACATTTAACCACAAATAGTACAGCAAACTACAGGTGCAATCACATCACAACAATAGCATTTGATGTAAAACATATGATTATGTGTATAGCCTAAAGCCAAAAAACCAGTCAATCGTACTATAATGATAGCACCGGTACCATAAAAAAATAAGAGATACTCGTATTTCCCATGAATTTAACCTTAACTCTAAACCACTTGTTTGTCATGTATTGTTATATTATAAAAAATCATTTTAATTTAAGCATAAAATAACCAAATAATTTAAATCCTTATTTTGTAAACTATTATAGCATTCATTCTTTTTATTTTTTTACAAAATATTTTCCATTTATAAAAGAGTTCAAATATTTTTATATCAATAATAAAAAATTGATTTATTTTTAGTCAAACTTGAAATATTTTGTATTTAATGGTTTCCTCATAGTTATATCCACATAAATAAATTGTGAGAAATTATGCAAAAACAAACTAAAATTAAATTAAATTTTGTTGTATTATGCTTTAAAATAGTTTTTGTTATATTTATAATACTAACTATACGACAATAGTAAATTTATATATATTGTAAATACAGTACTTTCCTATTTGTTTTAGCTTTAATGTCAATGCAATCATTATTTTGTAAAATATTATTAAATTTAAAGTAAAAATTATATTTGAATCCTATTTATAAATTTATAAATTTATTGTATAGTACTGTAGTAATAGAGTAATATGCAGTAGTATTTACTTTATTTATTCAGGTTTTCTCGATAATAATAATAATAATAACAACTGAATCAATTAAATTTGAGAAAAACTTTACTTCAAAATCAATGGGGAGTTTAGACTAGAGTGCACTGTTAGCTCTCTTTTTTCAGACAGGACTTAACTTTTTAGCTAATGTTTTGTTAGATAGTATGAGAAAATGCATCAAAGCGTTTGAAAAGTGATTTAGTTTTTAGTATTGAAATCCTTATCGGATAGCGAACAGAGCACTGGGAGAGCATTGAGAGGGACATAGAGAGGCAGATAGAGAGAGAGCACTCATATATTTCGAGAGCGAGAGAGAGTCGGTGGCAAACATCCGCTCATTTATATCCGTTTTATGGTTTCATTACATTTCATTTGTATTTTCACTGTTATTTTGGTTTTATATTTTAAAGTTTTCATTGTTGTTAATAAATGTACAAAAAGTTTTATTTAACTAAAAAACTATGTTTCAAAACTACAAACAATTTTTACAAATGTTTTATTTACTAACAAAATGTGATATATATCATAAAATAAGTGGCATTAAGTGATTTATAAGTGCTTTAATATATTTCTAATCAAGTGTTGAAATATTATTTTTTGGAAAACTTTTCAAACTTAACAAACACACACAAACATCAAGTGTCAAAAATTTAAATAATGTTTAAAAATGTAAAAACTCACTAATATTTAAATTAAATAAATATAAAAATTGAAAAATGTATTTAAATACTATTTTGAGTTTATTTTCCATCTCATCGACTGTCAGTGTAATGACATCCTTCAACACATTGGCCCCTAATTTAACCCTATTATCCCATACGACACTCAAAGATACAATTGATATTATGGCTAATTCTAGTCTACATCTCAAGTGCACCGGTAATAAACCCATGTACTGGCAGTTTCCCAATAATAATCCGGTAAATTATATTTTTTAATTAATACCATATGAACATTGACTTAATTTACATTATTATGAATATTACATCAAAATTACGTAACAATAATATTATTGAATATAAAATTTTAAAAATAATTGAATTACTACCGGATCCCTAGCAGTACGACCCGGTGTCAAAAGTGGCACAAATCCGCAGCAAATGTGATGACAACAGTGTACATAATAAATGTGTTACCGATGTTGTCATATCCGAAGTTACCTATGAAATGACCGGTTATTTTACGTGTCTATACAATGAATCGACACAATTGTCGGACTCTATCTATGTTTTTGTAAACGGTATGTTATAAATATTTCTAAACAATATACTTTTAAATATTAATTATTATTAATTTAATTAATTTTTAGATCCCGAATATCTCATAGTGCCTTACGAAGGAAACTATGATTTTATGTTTATTGCGGTATTTCAATCACAACCGGCTACCATTCCCTGTAAACCAACCAATTCCAGGGCTAAAGTGTCCCTTTGGAAAGTTCACACTAATTCCGGTATTCCTCAAGAGATACAAGTGAACAGTACTTTAGGTATTACATACAATCAGAAAAAAGGCTATCATTTTGAATACCCGCGTTGGGACGGGGAGACCAGTCTACTTGAGTGTAAAGTAGAGTTAGACACCATCGAAATGATCTCACAGATCAGTATTCATTGGTCAAGTATGTCATAGAGATTCTGTATATAATAATATTTATATAGTATTTGTTAAATATATTTTTATACTCCGACTTTCATAAATAACCTATAATTAGTATAATGAAATAGTAGAAAATAATAATAATAGCATAAATATAAATAGTTTCATAATAATTGATTGAATAACATTGAAATATAGTATTACCGGTTGAATTGCATCCTTTAATCGATGACAGTCGCGCTAAAAATGTGTTCACAAACAGTACTTTTACATTGAAATGTTTCGTTCACATTGAACTGGGAGTTATCATTGTTATTACATGGGACGTACCCAATAAAAATGTATTGAACTTTTTTTCAATCATTTATAACTAATTTGATATTTTTGATGAAAAATAAACTAATTTTCTGTTAAACTAATAGAGTTTGGGACGAATAGCTGAATCTTTAGCTGAAACACAACGAATTGAGGTAAATGGCAACAGTTATGATACAGTCTCTAAAAACATCACAATATCTGATGTCCAAATTGAAGATGAAGGGGTCTATCATTGCAATGTCACTGATGGAAATGGAAGAGTATTTAGCGCTTCCAAAAAAATAACAGTTTATGGTTTGTATAGTTTTTATAAAATTGTAGAATTTATATAAAGATAGAAAAATAAAAACATAATAATAATAATAGTAATAATAATATTTACTTATAAAGTATAGTATTAATAGGCTCTATCTTACAATCAGACCGCATCAGACTCCCGACTCATAATGTTTTGTGAATAACTATTAAACTATATTTTTAATTAAAAAATGACCACAAGTGGCAAAGTTATAGATAATTTTAGACTGGATATATTTATAATTAATTATTTTTTATTTACTCTTATGATTGGCCAGATAATTGCATCAGACCTGTTAAAAGAGGTCTGATGCAATTATCTGGCCAATCATAAGAGTAAATAAAAAATAATTAATTATAAATATATCCAGTCTAAAATTATCTATAACTTTGCCATTGGTCATTTTTTAATTAAAAATATAGTTTAATAGTTATTCACAAAACATTATGAGTCGGGAGTCTGATGCTGGTCTGATTTTAAGATAGAGCCGTATTAATACTGTAGTACATAATGATAAAAAAATAGTAAAATGAATATTACAATAATTGTATAGAGAATGGTTTGCCTCCATCTTATTTTAACTTTTCAATGGACATCGATAATGAAAAACCATTGATCAGTAAAGTGGGAGAAATGGTTAGGTTTGTGGTCGATGTCCTATCTTTTCCTGATTTTGAATCCGTTCATCTCTTTTGGTATAAAAATAATATGTTAATTGAGAAAACACATAAACATTATGAAACTGGTGTTTCATCAAATGGACAATATTCACAAACATATCTTGAAATAAAAACCATTGAACTCGAGGACAGTGGCACTTATATATTGGTCGGTAAATAAGAAAATTATTTTATAAGCATTTTAGTTATTATTGAATTATTAATCAACAAAATATTAGATGGGAAATACCAGTGATATGACAACCAATATAACAATGACATTATTAGTAAGTGGTTCACCAGCTATTAAAATGTTAAACTCATTGGAGTTTTACGAGATTAACAAAGCTTATGAATTGGAGTGTCTGGCTATTGGTTATCCAAAAGCTCTAGTTTGGTGGAAATGGTTTACCTGTTTGTCACCGGATAACTGTTCTCCAAGTGATGATGAGCACCAATGGATTGCTGTTAATAACTTTACCAACAATAGTCTACTAATGAATAGTGAACTATTGATTGCACCAAATATTAGTTCATTATATTTGAGTCCATTGAGTCTTCAAGTAATAGCCAACCAAACGGGAGGTTATCGGTGTTATGCCAGTAATGATAACATAACTATAATACAAAATCAAATATCTTTTATAGTTACAGGTATTTATCAAATGTTCTAAAATTAGGATTTATTTATAAAAAATAATTGTCTAAATATAATAGATGCTATCAATGGTTTTTCAATCCAATCGTCGACCGATGAGCCGACGGTCAGGGAAGATATAACACTGACCTGTAAAGCAAGTGTTTATAATTATACAAAACTCAATTGGATTAGAAGACCATTGAATTATAAAATTATAGACACGAATGATATAGATGTGGTCCATAATATAAGTGGTAAGTATCGGTAACTTATTATTTTTATATGAGAAACAAACATTTATATTATTATTATTTAAAACATGTATCTCCAGGTCTTATTTATAGTTCACTGATTGATGAATACTCTATAACATTGTCGATACAAATAAAATTGGCACAAATCAATGATTCTGGAGTTTATGTCTGTGAAGCCATTACACGGGACACACATACCAAACATGAAATTGAGTTCAAACTTGATATTCAAAGTTAGTATTTTTAAAATATAAAATAGTATTTTAATAATTGGATTTGTTTTATCTTAATATATACTAATTTATTTTTAGATGTTTCAGCACCGGTACTGATTGAGTCTAACTTGAAGGACAATATGATTGAAAAAACACCTTATACTCAATTTGAGTTGCGATGTATGGTCAGAGGTAGACCCAAACCGATCGTCAATTGGTATCGCAATAAGAAACCATTTATTGTCAGTGAAAATACCGGAATAATATTAGAGGACAGAAATCAGAGACTTATATTTACCAGAATATTAGACAAAGATTCCGGTCTTTATGAATGTGAGGCCCATAATAGCGGTGGTTCTGTCAAAAGATCTGCAAGACTTAAAGTGGACAGTCTTGAGGAAACTAACACTGGAGTTAGTACTGAAGAAATTATTGTTTTTGTTTTATTTGTTTTGGTCGGAACTGTTATGATATTTATGGCCATATATATCGGTAAAAAAATTAGACAAGAAAGGGTATGTTATTGAAGTAAAATATTTTTATGTAAATTAATATTAATCAACAGTTTTATGCAAAAACATTTTTTACAGAAAGCAAAGAGAGAAATGGATTTTTTGTCACATAATTTATTTGAGACAGGTCAAATTGAAATGTATAATCCGGATCTACCTCTTGATGAACAAATTGAATTACTTCCATACGATCCAAGATATGAGTTTCCGAAAGAGCGACTAAAACTAGGTTTTTCATATAATATTTGAATAAACAAATTTGTCTAAAAGTTGATTTTATTTTTAGGTCGTACTCTAGGACAGGGAGCTTTTGGTCGAGTAGTTAAAGCAGAAGCTATTGGTCTTGAAGATAGTGAAACATCATCAACAGTTGCCGTCAAAATGCTTAAAGGTTTATTAGTTAAATTTACTGTATATTAAGTGTTATATATTATTAGTAATTAATTGATTTAATATAGAAAGGGCTGATATAAATCAGAGGAAAGCATTGATGGCTGAGCTTAAGATTTTGATACATTTGGGTCGGCATTTAAATATAGTAAATCTTTTGGGTGCGGTCACCAAAAATTTAGTTAAGGGTGAACTACTGGTTATTGTCGAGTATTGCAAATATGGAAATTTACGGCACTATCTGTTGGCATATCGCGACTCATTTGTAAATCAATTAAATCCAAAGACCGATTTGATTGATCCGTCCATAAAGACAGTACAAGATATTAAAAAACACAATAGTTGTTATCAAAACAGTCAAAATGGCAAAACCATTGTCTATGAGAATGTATTCGCTGCCAATGGTATAGCAAATCCCAATTATACCACTTCTCAAATCACTTGTATTATTAATCCGAAGAAAGAGTCCGTTCGTTACGCAGATATAATGCATAACCAACAGACCGGTAGTTATACTAATGGTTACATTACATCTGTTTCAAGCAGTAATCAAGAGACTGGTCACGACTCGAGTTCGGCTAATGGCTCGAGTGGTGGCTATCGGGGAGAGTCTATACATAAAAGAAATAAAGATAAAATTGTCACCACTTGTGATCTCTTATGCTATGCTTTTCAATGTGCGCGAGGAATGCAGTATTTGGCGCACAGAAAAGTATTTTTCTAACTAATAGTTATTTATCGGTAATAATGTAATAATAAATTTTAATTATAATTTTTTTTAATTGACAGCTAATTCATAGAGATCTGGCTGCAAGAAATGTATTGCTAGCTGAAGACAATATCGTCAAAATCTGTGATTTCGGTTTAGCCAAAGATGTCTATAAATATGATAATTATGTCAAGAAAAATGATGGACCACTTCCTATAAAATGGATGGCTATTGAGTCCATTAGAGATAAAGTGTTTACTTCGAAAAGTGATGTAAGTTATGGTTAATACTGTAGTTTTATTACATTAATTGCTATGATTTTTATATTATTTTAATTAAAGGTTTGGTCATTTGGTATACTATTATACGAATTTTTCACATTAGGTGGTAATCCTTATCCGGGTATAGAAATTGATGAAGAATTCTATAAAAGATTGAAATCCGGTTATAGAATGGAAAAACCAGATTTTGCACCAAAAGAAATGTATATTTTATTAATATTTTAATATTAATTATTATATTAATTAATTAATTAATTAATTTGCCATTAGTTATGAACTGATGACTCACTGCTGGAGCGCTGAACCAAAAGAAAGACCTGATTTCATGGAAATCGCAGACTTTATTGGAGCACTTCTTGAGTCTAATGTCAGACAAGTATGTAATTAATTAACAGAAAAAATCAAATAAGATATGGATTTAAAATGTTTTTATATTATGTTTGAAAGCATTACTTAGATCTTAACGATCCGTATCAAAAAATTAATGAACAAATACTTAATAACAACGATTATCTACGGATGTCTTCAATGAACTCTTCGTCACGAAATGAGATTAACAACGATTATCTTAATATGAAGTTCAACGAAACGGATGAAACGGATAATAAATCGGAACCAATGAGTCATTACGACAATTTGGGACACATCCGGCCCGTCGACAACAACAGTCCCATCCCTTTTGTACCCATGGAAGTGGTGCCTATGATACAGTTAGACTCATTTGGACAACGATATGATGAACAAAATAGATGGTTGACGTGTGAGTCTCATAATAGTGACTATCTATCGATGGAGAACTGTATGGCCGTTAAAAACGGGAACTACAGTCAAGCTATACAACATTATACAAATGACTCGTCCGATGCTTGTATTCCTCCCCCGCCATACAGTCACGTCACGTGAATACCTGTGCCTTATATTTTGTATATTATTTAGTATTTTATTATATTTTAAAACTCGAAAAATTCATTATTCAGATATAAAGTATTTATTTTTAAAAATAATTTCTACACTTTTTAATATTTGATATTTTTTAGATTCATATATAATGTCTTATTTTAATAAATTGTAAAAATGTATATTTTAACAAATAAATCATTATAATAAAGATAAAGATTTATTTATAATTAAAATTTAATTTTGATTTTTACATTGATTATCGGTAATGAAAAGATTAATCAATAAGATGTTAATATATTAATGATATATAATTATGTAATCAATTTGCAAATACATAACAAATTATAAATGAATTTATTGTGATCTTATTCATGATAATATGTAAATGTCATGAGATATTTGATTATTTTTTGGTCAATTAAATAGTATAATTAATAAATAAACGATTATTGCTAATATTATAAACTAAAATGTATGAATTTTATATTAAATTAATAAAATTGTTTGTGACCATTATTATATTTTTGAATTGGTGATATTTTTAAAGCAAAACATTTAAATTATGTTATAATTATTTTGCTTAACATTTGATAAATTATTTGTTGAAATAAAAAAAATATTAAATTAAAATATACCGTAATTTAAATGCCAATACTATTATTGTCTTTCGTATAAAATTTGTTTTTGATGTCATCTATTAAATGAGTTTTTTCACAGACATTGATCTGAGATTTATGTAGACTTGCAGTGTCTTCAAAGGTTTCAGGAAGTGATCTGTTATGAGTTTCTGGTAAATTCATTGACAACAAACAGCATATCAGTGCCAATACTCCGCATATAATAAGTGGCACTTTTTCACCAAAATATGTCTATTAAAAACAAATAGTTATTGTTTTATAAAAAAAAACTTATTATCAATTGATAAAAATGTATTACAAGTTCAATAAGATGTGGAGCAAAGATACCACCAATCCTTGAGAAGGTCTGAAAAACGCCAACTGATGTACTTCTTATGACAGTAGGATATATCTCAGCCGTATATATATACAGCAATGTATATGAGGCCGAGATATTGCTTTTACCGAAAATGGCCACAACTGTCATGAGTGGACTGGCGTGCGATATGAAGAGTGTACTAACACACGACAAACCGGCCATCAATGATAACGCAAATAATACTTGTTTGCGACCAAAATAATGTAACATTACTGTCACTAATAGATTGGATGGTATATCTACCGCTGCTATTGAGGCTAGTGTTGCGTAGGTATTGCTGCCGAGATTTTGTGATTGAAATGATAAGCCATAGTATATCAATGAGTCAATGACCCTAAATATAGATTTTTTGTTATAGAAATTATCAATTATGTATATATATTATATATATATATATATATTATTATATCAAACAATTGTTACCAAATAAATAATAAATGAATTGTCCAAAAACGGACAGTTTTGTGTGTAAACAGACACATCGGGCCATAGGTTTGAATGTGATACGACTTTTGAGAGGAATCGGTTGAATCGCTTAATGTTTTCTTTATAAAAATATACATTTATTGTAATATTAATACAGCATTTAGTTATTGTTTAATTAATTCAATGAAAATAACATACATTATCACAAAATGCTGTTTCATTCAATTGAATGCCATTCCAATGGGCAGCTCTTCTCAATGATTTGATGGCACTATTGATCTGTCCATTTGAAACCTGCCATCGAAGCGATTCGGGAAATATCCTAACATTTAATGATTAATCATTTACTAATAAACTTAATCTTTAAAAAAATCTAAATAATTAAATAAATTTATAAAAACCATATTAAAGGTAGTACTAAAACAACAGGTATTGATATAACTAATTACAAGACACGCCAATGTCGCACATTATAAGCCATTAGACATAATATGATAGTTCCCGAGGAATATACAACTTCTTGGAGATTCACACAAAGTACACGATATTTGTCTCCAATGAATTCAACTCCTGATTATTGAATATAAAATGTAAACAATTATACTATAAATGTTAATATATTAAAAACAAATACAAACCAATAATAAATGATGCCTGGCTCATACCTGACGCGCACAGGGCGGTCAGTGCCGTCAATAGTGTAAACACTATTAAATTGGGTGCAAATGCCGTGGAAATTGATGATATCAAACATATAATGGGTGCAAATGTAAATGCAATTCTTCTACCATATCTATGATAAAATAATTAACATTTAATAAGTTGTATAATAAATAAATTATGTAAATGTATGCTTTGATATCTACCTGTCCGAGAGTTGTCCGAAAAACAGATTACCTAACAGGACTCCAATCATTAGACCGGACTGAGAAAGCGGTAGTTTCCACGAGTTGTCACAAACAATGTCCCACTGAAGCAAAAAAATATGAGTTAATTCATTGATATTTTTAATCATATTTATATCATAAATATTATCTATATATAGATATAATCATAAATATCAAGACTCGCATAACCAGTACTTCGGTAACAATTGTTGAGTGAAACTCTCTTTTATCATAAACATAGTGATCACAGCTTTGAATTAAATTTTTTGAAAACCATTTATTATGACAAAAGTTTGTATTATTATTATTATTATTAAATGTAAAATTATGATATTTTATATTTGAATATTTACGACAATTTTTATATTTTTCGGGTATTGAAAATGTATTATTCAAGTAAAATGTTTGCAATTTTTGTTCATATGATTCACATTCACTTATTAAACATCTATTAAATAAAAATAAAATTAAGTCTATTTTAAATGACTTTTATTTTTTAATTAATTTGATTTTACCTGTGATCAGGAGTTCCACTAATAAATACAGTCGACATTAAAACAAACCCGGAGTATAGTACAGGTATACATGTTATTAAAAATACAAACAATTGGTAATTACCAAATTGACCCAATTGCTTTATTGCTATATTTGCCTCAAATTTCATTTTTAATATTTATATAAAAATTAAAAGATTTTAAGTTTTTAAATATTAGTTAAAAGTTTTATATAAGTTATGAAAATATTTAATTTAATTAATGCGCTTTCATAAGTCAATGATGTGTAATATATAATGTAATTATCAATATTATTGATCATTTCATGTGATGTTTATTAAATAATCTAATGATGCGATTGATTCATGTGTTTTGTATAAATCATTTAGTTTTTATATAAAATTTCAATGAATGAAAGCAATTGAAAGTGTTTTAGCAATAAATTGTTTGGAAACACTTTACTAACTTTTAGTTTATTTGACCGATTGATTAACAAATTGTTGTTGTATTTACACTTTACTAAATCAATTATTTAATTATTTTTAATTGGATCTTATATTTAATGACGATATTATATTATATTAATACAAACAATATTTATAATAATTTTGGATTAAACCAGATATTATATAAATATGTACAAAGATATCGTTTTAATTTTAATTATCAAAATAAATATTTCCATTTAAAAAAAACATATGTCTGTTGAAAGTTTAATTATTACAAAACAAAACAAAAACAAAATAATAAATATTTTATATTACATTTATTATATAAAATTGTTTTATTTTTTAAAAATCTATATAATGCTATATTATTTTTTAACAATTTGTGTATTTAACAAAAACATTACTACAGTAGTATAATACTATCAATAATGGTAGTACTGTATATTAAATAATTAGTTAATTTTTAAAATTTAAATATGCCTAAATTAATACAATATTATATTATTATTTATTTGAAAATATCAATTATATATGTACTGGTATTTTTATTATTAGTATTAAATAATTACAATTTACAATCTATAATATAAGTTATAGATACTAAATAATTATATATCTTATTTTTTCATTTCAAACTTTTATTTTTACGTGTATAGAGTTAAATAAAAAAAATAATAATAAAATAATATTTATATTTTTATATTTATATTTGTTTACTAATCTATATAAATATATATATGAAATGTTATATTATTAATATTATAAACATAAATTATTAGTAAAAGTTTTTGCTAACAACCAAAACGTAATAAAAAAATTATTATTATTATGTATACAACAGTTTGGCACACTTGAGGGATGTGTAAGTTTATACAGTATGACATATTACTGTACTGTACAGTACATTATATACATTTATCAAATACCAAACAACTATCAATACTATAATATATTTGTTGATAATATACAGTTAGGTTAAAAACTGTCTGTCCTATCGATATAACGTCATTATAGACTCAATGTTGTCAATCAATGATTGTCTAAACAATGACTCTCTTTTATTCAATTTATATATATTTTATTTTTCATTAAGACTGACTAAAACCTCACTAAAATATAATATAAATTTAATTGAAGTAAAGACATTGAATTTAAATGTTTGACAAATAAAATTGTAATTTTTACTCTTATGTTAAAGCTTTTGATCTTAATTTCTGACTAAAAATTATGTTATTTAATACTTTTATTTATAAATATTAATAATAATAATATACTTATTTAAATTATACCAATTGAACTGTATTTCCTTTTATATACTATAATATAATTTTAAACCAAACCGTTTAAAAACTTAATACAATTTTGTTTATTATTTAATATTATACATTATATTCCTCTATACTTGTCATACAATAATAGATTTTTAATGAATTTATATCTTATAATAATTATTACAAACTGAAAACAAATTGCTAACAAATTTTAAAACTATGTTAAAGTTGTAACAGTAATTTTTAGTAATTACTAAATGCACTAATAAATTTGAAAAATATATAGTTAAAAAATTTAAAGTTAAAAATAATATAATAGTTTACTTTATACATACCGGTACTGTACAGTATATACAAACAGTGTACATATTTACCATTTCAATATAGATTATTATTTTTAAATAATTAACATTTTTATAACAGACACTTTTTATTTTTTATAATTAACTTTTCATATCATAAATAATTAAAGTTCAGTAAAATAATATTTTAAATATTTCTAGTTTAGTTACTATATTAAATTTAATTAACATTAATAAATAATAACAGTTATAAATTTACAATTATTTATATATTGAAAGTTTATTAATTTCACGTTTCACATAATTGGCATAGTTTTGGTCAACTTTTGCTAACTGTGCTAACATTCTATCTATAATAAACTGTTGTATACCAGTCATAGAAATTGCTAAATTTTTGTGCAAATTTTTTCGGTAACTTTTCGGTAAACTATAATATAATTGTCGGGCCTGACTGTAGTTATGGTCATTGCTATCGTCGTAACGAAAAACTTTAGTTGTCTTTATGGTAAACGGAGGCTCAAGATATACAGGATTATCGGTGATCAATGAAAATGAATTGGGATAATAGTTAGGCAAACCATCAAAATTATTGTCAACTCTCATCTGACCATCTCTTAGTGTGGGAGTTATGGCACCATTGATTGGCTCATTTACTGGTATTAGCTGATGGTTTGATCCTAAGCTAATGATATCAAAATTGGCAAAATATTAAAATTTTTAGCAATAACTAATTTTTATATTAAATGAAATAAATTATTAAATACCGATATCTTTGAGTATCTGAATATGAGAACAGTCTTCCCATTAGCATTCTGTCGGGTGACGGCTCAATACCATCGACCAAATTGGACGGACAGAAAGCTAACTGTTCTGTTTCGGCAAAAAAGTTATCGACATTTCTGTCGAGTGTCATAACTCCCACATCAATGAAGGGAAACCTGTCTTCAGGCCAATACTGTTCATTCAACAAACAAATAAATATATTATTAAATTTGTGTTTTAAACAACAAAAATACTAAAAAAATAAATTAAAACAAAACAAACTTTTGTTGCATCAAAAGCGTTAAACTCTAAATTGTCGACATCTTTTTGATTCATGACTTGTATTTTTAATGTCCATTTAGGATATCTATGATTAGTTATGGCATCAAACAGGTCCTGTCGGGCATAATCTGGATTTACACCTATTTAATATGTTTGACATGTTTTCAGATGAAATTAACAATTTATTTTATTTATAGAAAAAAGTGTTTGACTACCTCTAAGATAAGCAGCTGTATCTATATCCAGATTATCTATACCCTGGTGTGGATACCAATGAAATTTAGCGAAAACATGTTTGTTATGTGAATTAACTAATTTAAACGCATTTATACTAAAACCAGGCATATGTCTGAAACCATTAGGTATACCAAAGTCACTGAATACATAAGTAATCAAATTAAGAGTTTCTGAACGCAATGAATTGAAATCCCAAACACTGTTTTGATCCCTAAGTCCTGTCCGAGGATTTGGTTTGTTTGCGTGAATGAATGCCGGGAACTGTGATGCGTCACGAATAGCAAAAATGGGAACATTATTACCGACTAAATCCCAAACACCCTCTTCTGTATAGAACTTAACGGCAAATCCACGCATTTCACCGAAAACAGTGTCAGCACTGCCTCTCTCGCCCGTTACCGATGAGAACCTGACCGCTACGGGAGTCTCTTTGTCGACGTCGGCAAATAACGATGCTTTGCAGTACTGAATAATGTGATCGTTGGTCACCCGAAAGTGGCCAAACGCTGCGCTACCTTTTGCGTGGACAACCCTTTCGGGAATCCTTTCTCGACCAAAGTGTTGCAATTCTTGCATTAATTTGATTTCACGCAATAGTACTGAACTTCTGTCTTCAACTTTTATCTGACTATTCATTAACCGTTCAAATGACACATCTTCTTCTTCTTCTTCTTTTTCTTCCTTTGAAATGTCAAAAACATTAATAATTAAGTAATAAAAATCATTATAAAAACCATAATACCATTGAATGAATTGAATGAATTGACTGATTTTGCACTTTATTAAACATTATATCAATATAATCATGTGTTTTAATGATCTTAACTATCATAACAATAATAAACAAATTAAAATAATGAATTAATAAAAATTGCATTT
The DNA here is from genome assembly GCF_028296485.1 of Oppia nitens. Taxonomy (NCBI): domain Eukaryota; kingdom Metazoa; phylum Arthropoda; class Arachnida; order Sarcoptiformes; family Oppiidae; genus Oppia; species Oppia nitens. The sequence continues at coordinate 1,934,743 of NW_026533251.1, forward strand.
TATATAAATTTAAATAATAGAAACTATATAATTAAAGTTTATATTAAATATAATACAATTTAATACAATATAAGTTATATCATTATAATATACAGTATATTACTTATCGTGTATTACTTTCATTAGAAGTAAAAGTGTTGGAAATATAAAAAATAAAAATAATTTAATTATTTTTTGCAGTTTATTGTTAACGTTATTTCGTTTTGAAGGATAAACATAATTAAAATTAAAGATATAATTGAAGCGAAAACAATTTTTTTAGTTTAGTTGTTTATATATTAAAAAAATATTTAATTATGTATCATATTTATCAGTAAATTAGTAAAAATATTATACATGTTTACAAAACAATTTAATTATTTGATTATTATTGTATAATTTTTCTATTATATGCAAAATTATCATATTTTACAATATTTCGTTATACTGACTATAAATAAAATCAAATTTATGAGTTTTAAAAGTTGTTGTATAATAATTAGATAATTTAATAAATATAATCATATTCTAAATTGTTATAATTTTAAATTAAATTAAAATTAATTTTTTAAAAGGTATGTATTTTTAAATAAATTTTAAATTACTTTTAACATGCAAATTAAATTGATTTTTTACTTTTATAATTTATAAAGTATATATATATTTGGATTATATAAATATTAGATATATTTTTAGATTATTATAATATTATATTGAAATGACAAATAATATTAAACTCAAAATGAATAATTAAAAATTCTAAGTGCATATTCTTTAAAATAATTAATTGAAAGTATTTATATATAATATTTATTAATTATACTTTTCTATTCAAACAATTTTCGAGTTTCAATAATTATTATCAAATAATATTAAAACAAAAATTTAAATCATTAATTAATTTATATTTAATCACTTATTTTTGACAATTATAATAAAATCAAGCAATTATATAAAAAATAAAGGGTATTTAACATTATTACAGTATTTATTATTAATATTTTATATTAGTTATTTTATAAAATAAACTAATTTTTATAATATAAAATACATTTAATAGTAATTTTATTTTACATTATATTATAAATATTTATGGAAACAAATAAATTATTAAAGATCTGTTATGTATTGCTAAAAGTCACGAAATAATTGAAATAATAAATTATAGAATATTCTTATAGTATTTAAAATACTTGATATTAATATACAGTAATGTTATTGTACTTATTATATGTGTAAATTTATATACAGGTATTTATACAGATATATCTTTTATGAAAACACATGAGTGTCATAGTATTTGAATCAACAATGAAGTACAACAATGATAACAAATTCAATGCAAAACATATATTGCCGACAGAGATGAGGAACAGTGGGTCGGGAACTCATTTCTACAGAATAGGACTTTCATTGGATGTGTGCGATAATGTCCACAGAAATCAATGGCGAAAACCAATGTATATATTAGTGTTTGAAATATATTTTGTTTGTCGCGCTGTTTGTCTACTTATTTTACACCAAAGAAGTGAATTATTTTACAAAATATTAGGTGATTTTGGATACACTTTTGGCACAAGTCTTCACTTTAATTTGACAGTCATTTTCTCAATTTTGCTGACAATTTCATCTCATTTATTGAACATTTATAATCACAAGTATCACATCCGACCGACTTATATGAATGTCTTCAATATGATGGCCGGATTTATGACACCTAAAGATATTGGTCTTAAAAATAAAGAAATTATTTGGAAAATTATAAGTCGGACACAAGTGTTGTTTAAAATTGGTGATTATATTCCCATCTCATTGAGTACCACTATATTTTGTATTAATTTATTAGCATTTTTCTGGAGCTCATCACTACTTGAATTAGTTATATTTATTATACCAAATTGTATCCTATGGTATATGATTGTTAATATAGTCTATAGTATAATATTTTGGCAATTAATCTATTTTTATTTGATTGCATTTTATTTACAATTAAAGTTAAAAGAAACGAATAATAAAGTATTAGCATTTTTGGATAATATTAAAGATAATAATTATAACAAACATTTAAATTTGATAAAACTAGTGGTGAAATACAATAAAATGTATGATGAGATCAGGGAGTATGACATAACCTATTGGTCCAAATTTTTGCTGTTTATTTGGTTAACTTGTGCCACAATTATTAGTACCATTTCATTCTTCATTATATTTGGTGAAATGCCTTTTATTATTAGACTATTTTGTCTTTATTTCGATATATTTTATATATGTTTATTATTATTGCTTATTAAAACATGTGCCACACTATATAATGAGGCAAATTATTCCTATAAACTATTCAATAGTCTTATGGTTTTATCAAATATGAATAAAATGATTCATGGCTTCAAAGTATTTAATTTTTTTTTTAATTTTCAAATATTAATAAATTAAATCAATTATGAATTCAGTTATTAGGTCTAATTGAGCGCATAGGTGGGTACCAAATAGGGTTTACGTGCGGTAATATTTTTATTATCAACAATTTAAGAGGAGTTGAAGTTTGTATAAGATTTTTAATAATTTATTTAAAATAATAATAACAAAATAGCATTTGATATTTTTATTGATAAATAGACATCTATTGATATGTTAATTTTGATTATTATTACAGATTATATTGCTTTCGATAACATTTTGTTTAAAGTTTATATCTGCCCGACTAATAATCAATGAGAGAAGTCAATAAAATTTATTAACTAATAATAAAATTGTTAAAAACTAATATTAAATAAATAATAATTTGTAAAAAAAAGTTTTATAACAATTTTTTTTTATTATTTAAATCAATAACACTAATTCATTGAAATAAATATAATTTTAAAAATTAAAAATATGTTATTATTTGTACAACAAATTATTATATAATTTTGAAATCAATGAAAATTTTCATATAAAAAGATATCAGTTGTCGACCTATCAGAAGTGATATCATTATTATCATAAGGTTTATCTTTTTTAATGTTTTTGTTATCTGTTTTACTCCAATCAAAATCCCAACTAAACTCTTCAGTAGTCGATGAAGTGGTCATTGGGTTGTGAGCCGTCATATCATTTATTTGTTGACTTTCATTAGGCAGATAAGGTTTATGTGTTTTAAATGGTTTATTAGTACTTTTATTTAGATTAGATGATGATTTTGTTGGTTTATTTGAATTGTTTGGTTTACTAGTTTTATCAGTTTTATTAGGTTTATATGGTTTCTGGTTTGGTTTAAAAGGTTCAAAAGGATCCAGTGATTCAATTGGATCTAATTGATGATCAACTGAGATAATTGTATTTTCTTGTTTAATTGGTTTTAATGGTTTATGTGGTTTATGTGGAGGTTTTCCCCAAATATTACACCAAATGCCGGTACACTCGCGTTCCGGTTCCACTGTTGTTGGCGGAGACTTTGAGGCTTTAGTACCTTTAGTACCTTTAGTAGCCTTAGTAGCTTTAGTAGGCTTAGTAGGCTTAGTTGGCTTAGTTGGCTTAGTTGGCTTAGTAGGTATAATTGTAGTTATGGTTGTTTCAATCGTTGTTGGAGGTGCAGTAATTGGCGCAATAACTACTGTTGTGGGAACATCATTATCATTAATATCTACCACTTCATCTACCACTTCAATTGGTTGTATAGTTGTCGGCTCTATAGTTAAAGGACTAAGAGGTGTTGTGGGAACATTGTCTTCATTTTCATTTATATCTATTGGTTCAGTTGTTGATGGGGTTTCAGTTGTAGTAGTTGTCGGCTCATCAGTTGTCGGTACTTCTGTAGAAACGGGTGCTACTGTTGTGGTGGGCATTTGAGTAGTGGGTTCTATGATTTCTGTGTCATCATTGTTAGCAATGGTTACTTTAGTTGTCGGATCAGTTGTCTGAGCCGCTGTTAATGGCGCTATAGTAGTTTGAGGTATAGTTGTTGGAGATTGAGTTGTAGGCTCTAAAGTGGTGGGTGCTGTTGTTGTTGGTGGTGTTTGTGTTGTGGGGGCTTTCGTATTTGGCGGTTCTGGATCAGGTCCTTCAGTTGTTGGCTCTACTGTTTCTGCAGGTGATTGTGGAGTCGGGGATGGTTTCGGCGAATTAGACGCTGAGTCCATCCCTGCATTAGTATTAGTATCGTTCGGTTGTTTTGTTGGTAACACACCATTGGGACTATTAAGCCAAACATTACCTCCATTACCGCCATTTCCCCCATTGCCACCGGCACCACCAGTTCCTCCTCCTTCAGCATTACCTCCTGGGCCACCCCAACCTCCAGCTCCCCCATTGCCTATCCATTGATTTGTTCCATTAGGTCTAACAATATTTTGTTTCATTGTGACACCCAATGACACGCAAGTGACAAAAAATAAAATAAACTTCATTTTTATTATTTATAATAAACTTTATTTTATTTTATTTTTGTTCACTAATATAAAATAAATAGTTTGCAACACATTTATACTAATTAATAAAACATTTAATAAACTCTTTTTTAATTTTGCAGTTTTAAAAAAATTATTTTAATGACATATTTTGTGAGTAAATTTTTATTTATAAAGTAATCACTTCATACATCTGTAAGCTTTTATGGATCAAATCTAATAGTTATGAATGTTTAATGTTTCAGACATAACTATATCAGATATTGATATCTATAGTAACTTATTTGGTATATTTCAAATAACTATAGTTTTAATATCTGATTGTTAAAAATTATTTTAAGCTATAATTTTTAAAGAAATGATTTTAATAAAAAACTTATTAAAGTTAGAATTTATTATTAATTATAAAAATTATTTTTGTTATTTGAGAATAAACGCATATAAATAATCAAAACATTGCTGATTATAATATATAGATTCTCATTGAATAATATTATTCTTTAAATTATAATATATTTTTAAACACTTGTGCTCTACTTGTAAGCATATATTTCCATTGAAATGTGTTAACAAATTTCCGTAACATTAACTTTAATGTTAGCATTAGTGAAAAATTTAAATTACGTTAAATTGTAACAAAAAAAAATCTGATTAATGTTTAATAAAATAATTAGTTTTTGCAATCTCATGTCAAGTTATAAAAAGTTAACTCAAAAAATGCGTTTAGTATTTTTGCCATTAGTTTTTGTTATCATAAATTATTTGCCATTTATATCATCGACACTAAAGAGCTCAAACATTGGTCAGTAATGTAAATGCACTTTAATATTAATAATAATTTATTTTTGAAACTTTTAATTTGAAAAATATACTCAATTGTAATTTAGGTTTAACACAATTATTGACAGTAAAGGCAACATTCAATACATGTTTCAAATGTAATGTCGACTCTCATGTGTCAATGATATTGGACTCGACTTCTGTAGATTCAATTGACATGACATGCAATGGCTTTGTATACAATCAGATGTCTTATTATTATAAAGTTTTTATTGATAATAACCCACAACTGTTGACAATCAATCAATTGCACAGTTTTTCTGCATTTTTAAACGGTTTGATGAAATATTATTAAATGAATTTGAGATAAATGATTGTTTGTGACAAATACAGGTAATATGGTGTCGGTATGGAATGGATTCATATCCAACGGCACCTGTGCTGGTGATTACATCTATTCAGTTGTCTTTTCTAAAGCTGAAAATCAAAACGGATGTAATGGTGATCAAGGAGTCCGACAACTGTCGGTTATTTGGGATATGTTTCAGATTATAGGCAAATGTGACTCATTATGCTATGGCAAGGGATTCACAACATTAAGACCAGCCATAAGTAATAAAGGAATTGTTGAATATAAAGATATTTATTCTGATAACCAGTATTTTAGTTAATAATTGTTATCTTTTTTTAATTATTTAATTGTAATATAATATATACATTGAATTATAATAATTTACAAGTTTTCTAAATAATGTAATATAATAAGTCATAATTTTATACATTTATTATATTTATGTTATTTATGTTATGTAATTTAAAAATGTTTGTAAAATATTTATTTAAAACATTTATCAAATAGTGATTTGATATTTGAAATATGTTTAGTAAATCAATTAATTCATTACTAATGTAATACTAATGATTCATTAGTACTTCCATAAGAAACTAATAATACTGTAATAAATGCATTAAAGATTCAATTTATTTATTAATGCTAATATTTTATTTTAAAAGTTATAACTTATATAACTATATATTCAACTAACATAAATTCAAATATATTTATTTTATCAAATTATCACTATTGATTTAATAATCAATTGTCTTGTATAATTTCATATAACTAATTAATAATTTAATTAATTCAATATTTCTTTTTATTTAAATTTAATAGCTTTAATAATTACATGTCATTAAAAAATATATTTTTTTGAAAATAAATGTGTTTTACTTATAATATTAAAGTTATAAAATTAAGAGTAAGAACAAAGAATTTAAACAATTTTTGACATTTGTTTTATTGAATGTAAAAACTATAAACAGAAAGAATCAGAGAATCAATGGATGAAATGAGAGACCAATAAATAGATGACATATTTAGATCTGAATGTATCTCTCAGTCATCTTCAAACTGATCTAACCTTTTATGTTTAGGTTAGCCCTCAGGAGGTGGTGGTTGAGTGCTTTCGCCTTCGCCTTCTTTGGATGAGAACTCGAGTTCATTGAAAGACCTGATTCTTGGCAGTTGTTTCTCCTCTTCGGTAAGTTTTTCGATGTTCTTTCTGTGAGTGAGAACCAACAGTATGGAAATACCTGCCTCTTTGGCGGCGCGCGCCTCTTCACCCGATTTGGTCATAAAGAGACACTCCTCCGGTTTGGCCTTCAGTTTGGTCAACAATTTGGTGAACGTTTCCTTGTTGTTGAGCTGTCCCTCAGTGTTGTCGAAATGACCATCAATAAGAAGGTTGAGGTCGCCGTGAGTAGTCTTTGAGAGAGCCTTTTTAGTGAACTCAGTCCAACCATTGCTCAGCACATACAGCTTGACATCCATATCCTTCCATTTTCTCGCCTGAATTGGTACATCCGAATAGACCGGTGTCTCCAACTTTCCCTTTTCGAAGCCATAGAACCACATATGAAACTTAAACATCTGAAGACCTTTCGACTCTTTTTTTGAGTCAACCGCAGCCAACACATAGTTGGCCACTGAATCGTGTTGTTCTGCTTCGGGTGCGTTGGCCGCCGCAATCTTGACTCCACTTTCATCTTTTTCGGACTCCTTTCTCATTCTTTCGATGTCTCTCTTTGTGTTTTTATCCGTCCATTTCTCTTCCAAATACGCTTTGATGTCAGACTTGATATATGGGATGAGAATTTTCTCAATGAATCCCAATTTGACGGCCGTTCCGATCACATCCATGATAATGACCTTTGGCTTCTGTAGCTTTAGCTGAACCATAGCTCGATAGTTGACCACTGAATGATATATCACTTATAGATTGATTTTGTTAATCAATATAATTCTGTTGATATTTATTGTCGATTACAGTTATAAATAAATTTTTAAACTAATTTATTCTATTATTGCAAAACGCGTGTTTGTGACACGCGTTTGTGACACGCGTTTGTTTTTGGCCGGATTCCTAAATATGGACTTCGTTTTGATATTTTGCAATACAACAGTGTATTAAATACAATGATTATATTATGTGGGCGTGAATTAACTCAAATTTATTTATTTATTTTAAGTTATAGACTAATATCTATCATATTTTTAGTTATTTCCATTATCTACTATTTCATCCATCCCTTGCCTTATCCCTCACAAAACCAACCCACACACCACTTCCTAACCTCACACCCCACTAAACCCCACCACCACCTAAACTAAACCAAACAGGGATATTACAAGGCATTTATGCACTATAAAAACGAAGCCCATATACAGGAGATAAGTCGAGTAATGAAATTAAAATTAATTGTAATGAAAACATACATTTAAAAATGACAATCAATGTAATCAAAATTAATTTTTGACATTTCATTATAAAAATATTAAAATATGAAAAGTGTTGATTTTAGTTAATTATTAATTGGCAACAAATTATTAGTATAAAAAACATTATATTGAATTTATTTGTAACTTACAGGTATGAGATAACAAATTAAGATATTTAATATAATTGCATTATTCAAAGTGTATTTATTTAATTGTCAAAATATAATATTATTTTAATTGGTTATGATTTTCATATTTTGATACAAAAATGTGTAAAATAGAAGAAGTGATAAGTAGTAAACCGGAACAAATAAAAATTAATGAAAATGAACCGGTTGTGTCATATAGGGCACCGGCTAATGGAGGACCCAATATTGATGACATGCCTCGAAAGCAACTGATTAATCCAAATGTTGTGGACAGACATTCAATTCCCATTAGATCTACTAATATGATTGAAGTCAATGACATGTAAGAGGCTTTTAATAATAAAAATATTAATTAATAAATTAAATTTAAACTAAATTTTCAATTGACATACAGATAAACAAACCAAATAATATACAATCAATAAGTAAAATCAGATATTGATTCCAAAGAGGTATCAAAATAGTGACAAAACCGGCAATAAAAAGGCAACAATTGTTTATTGTAAGCGCCGTTATAGTCAATCCACAGATCTGTTTGTTTGAAATTTTATCACTAATCCAACCAAACAATAGTCTTCCCAAAACATTTGATATGCCAATAGCTGACACTAACATTGCCGACTGTCCTGAAGTTACCGGTTCATTACCATCTAATTATAATTTAATTAAAATCATTGAAATGTTTTAAATAACAAATTTAGTTAGATTACCACTAATAGTCATAGCGTATTGTGTAATATAGACAAAAGGTATGTAATAGCCAGTCATCCCAAAAATATTGGCCACAACTAGTAATACCATAACTGGCTGTTTCAGTACAGATAAATCAAATATTGTTAAAATAAGATTTTGTTTGTCATTATTTTGTTTGTTTGTAATTTTGTATTGTTTGTCATTATCCCAATTTTCCATGTCTTTCATCTCATAAAACATGGATTCACTGGCGATCGACAGTTTTTGTGCATATTTAGCATCAATTGAGTGGCGATTATTATTAATGAAAACACCACTCAAATTGCCGTTTGATTCAGATTTAATATTATGAGTACTTCCCGAGTAAAAGATGTCTTTTCTGGTCATTGGCGGCACTATTATAGATCTTTGGGATGAATGTATACTTTGTCTTTTGTGGAGAACCTGTGGTAATAGCTCTTCAAGAACTGGCGGACGGATTTCAGATTTGGATCGTATCTTATTTTGCTTAGAATTAACTGAAATATAATTAATATCTAAATTGTTGGACTCATGGACTTCAATATAATCAAAATCTGTCGTTAAATTAACTCCCGATTCTCTACTATTAATTGCTTTATTTTCTAGGAGATGGTCATCCAATTGATTGATCACAATATTAAGTGGTCTCATGAGTGCTCCATAGACAGCACAGTTAAGTATAAGACCTGCGGCAAAGTTTAGTTTATATTTTTATTAATTTTATTATAAACAAAATACCTGATAATATAATTATAGCATTTTGCCAATCGTAGATTGATAATAGCCATTGACATAACGGTGCAAACAGAAAAGCACCCATACCTGAACCACAAACAGCTATACCTGTATTGAAAATATATCCTCAATTCATTTATTGATTAATAATTTTTGTGATATTTGTTAAGTAATAGCGACAAACCCGTAGCAAAGGCTCGTTTTGTTGTAAAATAATAGCCGACTGTCACTATCGCCGGTAAATAAATTAATCCGAATCCGATTCCCGCTTTTGAATTAAAAAATGTAAACTTTTTTTTGCTAAATTAAATAATAAAAAGTTTTGTTTAATTTATGAAAAATCTAACCTATCATTCCGTAAGTGATGAGCAAAATGAATATATTTGGAGCTAATGTCGATGTAATGAATGCCAGACATGATATAATGCTACCAATTATTGTAATGGGACGACACCCGTATCTATTTGTTAGGCCGCTAACAAATACTCCTAAAATTATTGTTAAAATTATATTTTATTATTTTGTATTATTTTATAAATATAAATAAATGTTTTCTAAAGTGTAATTTTGTTTTCTTATATATTTTATTGCTATAATCTATTTATACATGAAATGTGTTTGAAATTTTTATACTTTTTTGAGTTATTTGAGTACAAAAATTTAGTATTAATATTAAATGATGAGACACTAAATTATTATGATAATTTAAAATATATTGTGATTCATTATTTTTGTTAGATTTAACACTTTATAACAACATAAACAAAATGATTTTAAATTATAAAAATCAGTTGATATTTTATTGATTTCTTTTATTTACACTTTTATTTAATATAAATATTTGTTGTATTTTGCTTAAAATAAATCTAAAAATACTTAATTTTTAAGATAACGCATAAATATTTATGAGTTAATGTCTAATTGTAGTCAAAGTACAAAAATAGATACAATAATATTAAAGATAAGCATATTATCAACTTATAAGTTATTAATTGATAGGCAATTAATACAATTGAGTATTAATTATATGCGATTATAAAGTTTATAATATAATCGTAAATTTATAAAAATATAAGTCAAACCTGCAGTCATATAACAACCGCTTAGTAGAGAACCGGCTAATGCTGTCATCGCTTTACTTGAACCATAAGAATCAACAAAATGATTGAAAAACAGTCCAAATGTATAACAAATGCCATCAACAGTGAGATTACAGCAAAAAGATGCCAACACTATAACCCAACCATAGCCACCATCCGGTGCCCAATCATTGATTGTCTTCTCACTACTGCTTACTTTTGAACCATTTGTTAGCATCTCTTCGGGAATTGCATTCAAACTAACATAAGGTTGAGATGCGTGTGATATCTATAATGCATTTCTCAAACATATTATTTTTATTTTATTCAAACACTTTATAAATGATTTTTATAGAAAAAACAAGAATCATATCATATAATTTATTTATATTTATTGTGTTGAAAAAATGGGTTTTGCTTGTAATATAATAAATAAAACAAATAGTATTAATGTTGTACAATCTTTGTATTTTAGAAAATTAATGGGAATTTTACCTAAAATTATAACAAAATTTACACTTATATTTCATTTTTATTCAGATTGATATTTTCTGATAAAAGATTATAATACAAATACCACATATATAATTGTTTTTTTTTAGTTTTAATTTCTGGTATATTAAATTTAAAATTATTTATAGAAAATAATTAGCTAAATAATAATTATAATAAAATATCTAATTTACTAATAACCAATAAATTTAACGATTAATCACTTATAATAACGATCATAATAAAAATAAAACAAGATAATAGATTAAAAATTATCAAAAATTAAATTTTATGTAATATTGTATTGTATTTATATATTGTTTGGGTAGATTTACATAGAATTATAATGTATTTAATAATATCATACATTATTATATATGGTTTACATTGTTAAACATTATGTAAAAATAGATAAATTTTTACATATTGTATTTTTAATTTTTGTAACTTTATTGAGAATTTTTTTTGCTAAATCTCTATTTATCAACGCTACAGATAATACATAATATAAATCTAATATATGATTAAACAATTGAATGTGTGCTTATAAATAAATAAAAACATTTGTTATTGTTTATTAATAAATACATATTATTTATATATATTTACTAACCAAATATAAAGTATTGGTATACAACTGGTAGACTATAATTTTATTCAAATAATTATTACAATAAATTTAATGTAATTGTAAGTAAATTTCTGCTTTTATTGAGTTACTAAGATTCAGTTTGAGTGAAACATTATGTTTATAAATATATAATTATTATACAAATATTAATATTAAAATAAATAAATAAAAAAATAAATGAATGAATTGACCCAACCTTTCTAATCCTTTGAGTTGAAGGCGGTATTAAAATATTATTTTTATAATCATTGATATTTGCATCAATCGGATCTATACTATTCATAGGTAGACTGTGGCGTCTATCCATTTTTGTTATTATTATTATTTTAAAAATAAATTATTAATTATAATAAAAGTTTTCACTTTCAATTTTTGATAAAATATTAAAATTATATGCACTTGAAAAAATTTTTAATTTCCCAGTTCAATATATTCTATTAATAATACAATTGTAAATTGTATATCTATCATAATTCACAATACTTATAATTTGTTTGTTTAGTTAAAACTCTCAACAAGTTATATAAATTTATATAAAACCACTTGTAATTTAGTATCATTTAAATTATTATACTCTTATAATAAAAGTTAACGATAACAAACAAAAATAAATATTAGACAATGAATTGAAAAAAAATGTTTGCAATTAAGTAATTGATAATCATTTTATTTGATCGCTTTGTTCTTATCATCAAATATTTGCTTTAATTTACTCAACAGTTAACTGTTATTACATACAGTATATTGACTGTGTGTTCACTTGCAAGTTGTAACTAATAATCAAACAAATATATAAATAAAATTGTTTATAAATATTCAATTATTATTATTACTGTTGTATGTATTATTGATAATTTATATATATTTTTATTTGACAATTATAATGTTGATAAAACCGCTAATATAATATTTAATAGTTATTATTTGATGCAACATAAACATAAAGTATTATTATTGAAATATTCCAATTTTAATCGTAAAAAATATTTAAAAAATTATTAAAGCTTAACACAAGTACATACAGTATACCCAATGAACTAACTTAAAAGTAATGATTTTGTTTTTAATAATAATGTCTTTTATGACTGATTATTTAATCACTGCAATGGATTGAGTTAAAAAAACTACTTTTTTAAAAACATTTTTTTAAATTTATGTTGTGATAAATCAATTTATTGTCTATTTCATTACAAATTAACATTTTAATCAAAACATATAATTAAATAAATTTTTAATCAAAAATAAGTTAATATTTGGAATTAATTATAAAAAAATGAAAAATAACTACAAACTAATATTTATTGATTTATAAATTACATTACAATTTACATATTATATTTTGTTAAAATCATGATAAAATTTTTTAAACATTTTGTTTAATATAACTAAATGTCAAATTTTAAATTAAATAAAAATTTCATAACTAGATTATATTTTTTATATGGAGTAAAAACGTATATTTTATCAAATTATTGATATAATATACCAGTAAATAAAAAAATAATTGTATCTCAGCTGAAATACTTGACGGTTAGTTAAAACCAGTAATTATGATTACTTTAAAACAAATACATAATTGTTTCGATAGCGGCCATAAATAATTTTAAATTTCTGTATTTTTTTAATAAATAGAAAACTTGATTTAAATGATTATAAATAATATTTTATATGTATTTCTAAGTATATTTTAGACATTTAAACTGTATATTTATTAATATTTGAATTAAATTAATTTACTAATTAAATTAATTAAATTTTAATATAAAGTAGAACCTGAAATGTTTTGATCACTATAAATATTACAAATGTTATTATGCTATTTAATGATAAACATTGACAGGAATTTCAATATCTTATATATTGAAGGCTGAATAAAATACTAATCGATTAATTGTAAGATAATTATAGTTAGTAATTGCCTTATAGGTTGAAATTATTAAATTTAAAATTTTGTGATTACATTTAATTATATTGATTGATTTACATTATTAGATTTTATAAGCTGATTTTCAAAATAAAAGTAAACAATAATTATTAAAAAAACAGCATAAAAAATTTAACGATAAATATAATTAAATTAACCAGATATTACATTTCAATAATAACAACAATAATTATACTTAATAAGTAACATTTATCATATTAACAAGTTTTAATAATTTATCATTTAAAAAGTTTTCTTGAGTAGTTAAATCTTTTTTTTATTAAAATTAAATTATTATTTATATAAAAGTTATAAAACTTTTTATACTGTATCTACTGATAAACCAAATACTTACTGAATTATAAGTCACAATTTGTAATATAACTTTATAACATACATTACATTGAAACTTACAAATATATTTATTTATATATTTTTATTAAAGATTTCTATACAGGAGCTGTCAGTTAGAATTTATGGAAAATAGAGTTAGAGTAAACCTAAAGAGAAATTAAAAAAAATAATTAAAAAAATCTATAATATTATTAAAGAAAATTTCTTTATATGAGATCCCGATTTTAAATTTGTTTTATCAATATTTTTTATTAGATAATATTATTAGTTATATTTTAATTTTTTAATAATATATATTAAAAGTAAACAAAAGAAATATTTTGTGTGTATATTTTCTAAGTCTTTGTCATCAAATATAATTATATTATTATTGATATTATAGAAAATTAAAATTGTTAATAATAATAAATTACATAAATTATTGATATCTAAGTTGTAATGTAGGGTTTAATCTTTTAATTATACTGTATTACATATTGGCATCGCATAGTAAAATAATAAAGTAAAATTTCTATTAAATTTTATTCTTAAGAAATTATTCAAAAGAAATTTTCTTATGGAAATTTATATGTAATTTCTGCTGATCTCTTCAATAACTTACTAGTGATATAAAAAATAATTAATAATATTATGTAATTTTTGCTCATCAATTGACTCATGTGCTAATCAAAGCGTATAATAATTTAATTATAAGTATATAATTTATAAATCATTTTGTAAGGAACAACACCTGTGATGTAAATATAGTGTCAAAAATAAATAATAATCTTATGTAACACTATTCATACTTTGTCTGTATAATACTGTAGTTATACTGTATATTATGATATATATATACATTTTTTGACAAACAGTATCAGTATTAGTATACATACTGTTATACTAAATTCAGTGATATTACTCCAACAAAAATGTATTTAATACTACATTTAATATAGTATGTAATAATAAAAATATAGTTTTATTATAGTTAACATTTTAATTAAGATATAAACTAAACCAAAATAAACATTTGCCAATTATTATTGATAATTGAAGATTGATAACAACAACAAATATTACTTTTAGTGATGTAATTAATTTTTATTATATTTATACAAATTATATTCATCACTTTGTAAATAAACTTTCATTTATTTGCATATATACTAATTTATTTGTATATTAACTGTATTGTATAATAAATTTTTAAAACAAAAATAGTGATACTAAATAAATAATGAGAGTTTAATTTTGAATGAATATATAAACATACAATAATTTTGATACTTATTGTATGAAAAGATATATTTAGTTGTATTGGAAATTTATTACATAACATTAATGAATTTTATAATAGAAATTGTCAAAATACAAAATATTATTTATTAATAAACTAAAAACAATAAAACTATAATTAAAATTTTATTTATTTATATTTTTTGATATTTCAAAATTTATTTTTATTAAGTTAACAAAAATAACAAAAAAGCATTTAAACATTAAATAAATATTAAATACATACATTAGATTCTAATATATTATATATATATATTTGCTTTTATAATAGTATATCACTTAAACACTTAACAGTATGAATTTATAAATTTTAATATTTATATTAACATTTAAATTGTAACATTAATTTTGCAAACTATGTAATTAAGTTAAATAAAAATGTCTTAATTGGCCATGCTCACATTATTCACTATATGAGAAACATATACTGCTTTTGGACATAATTTTTATTTAACTTTATTTGAAATTTGGTTATTTAAATGTAAACACATCATCGCTTTATCTTATAAAACAAATTGAAATAACACAATATTTATTATTTAATAATATTTATGTATACATCAACAAAATAACAAATAATTCAGTTTCACATTACATATATTTTAAAATATGTATCGATTTCACTATTTAAGCAAATTAAAAATTTAAATAATAATAAACACAATAAATATAATTTATATTTTACTGTTTATATTATAAAATAAGAGGCGCGTTGTTTGATTGTTTTTATTATTTTTTGATATAATTTAGTTTACAATAATATCTAGAAAACAATTAGGATATCTATTAATATCTGATACCCTCCCCATTAAACGGTGACTTTTTGCTTATCGCTTGATTATCCAATGATTTATTGTCATTAATTGAGGCCGAAATTGAATCAACAAATTCATCGTTTAAGTTATTGTCATCAGAATTGTCGTTTGATTTCTTAAATCTGATCCCTTCGTCATTAAAGGGACTCTTCTTGTATCTGATGCCCTCATTAGCAAAGGCGTGACCAGACTTCTTGAATCTGATGCCCTCATCATTAAAGGGACTCTTCTTATATCTGATACCTTCACTATTAAACGGAGTTTTCTTAAAACGAATGCCTTCTCCTCTAAACTTAGACTTCTTGTCCCGAATTTCTGTTTCAATCAATTTATTATTAATTTTATAATAATAATCATAATCTATAAATTTATTTACAAGTATTAATTAATAAATATATTGTAAAAGTAATAATAATATTTATTAATTTTTATTATATCAAATGCAAAGTTTATAAATAATTTTTTATTTTATTTATATAACATTATAGTTCAATAATTTATAACTTAATTTATATTTTTTTAATTTTGATAATAAATATTAACTATAATCACATTTTATTCATATTTGATACTTTCTAATGTGATAACAAGTTATAGCAATTAAAACGTATAAAAATTAAGTCTTAATCGCATACATTCAACAATCGATGAAAAAATAATTGAATTGATATATTGTTTTAATGTGAAAACAAGACAAACTTATTTTTATATGGCTTATAGTTATAGGCAATTCTAAAATAACTATTAAAGTATCCAATGAATCAATTTTTAAAAAATATTTTAATTAAAATAAATATCATTAAAGTTCAGTTTAGATTCAGATTAATCTAATTTTGTTTACTTCATAATTTATGAGTAGAGTTGAGGTAATAGAAAATTTTTAGTAAATTTAACATGAATAAATTTCTATAGAAATTTTACTTTATTATCATACTATGCGATCCCTATATCTATAGCTATTGTAATACTATAAATATTTAATATATTAATGAAACAATACTATTGATATATACTGTATACACACATGTACTGTACATACAAATGGGATTCCTATATATAAAATTGTGGTTTTGTAGTTTTTTTAATTTTAATGTAATAAAAAAAGATTAATTTTTATTTAAATTAAAATTAAATTGAAACTTATTTTAATTAAAATAATAATAATAATAATTTGCTATTATTTGTAATCAAAATTTATTATTAAATTTAACTAATATCAAAAGAACAAAATTAACATTAACCCCCCAATAGACAGAAATATCTTTTAGAAATTTTCTAGAAATTTCTATTATTTTATAAATTTCTCTTTTTGCAAACACTATTAATGAGTCATTAATATGTTTACTGAAAAAATTGTATCTAAAACGAGAAAAATATGGTCAACTTATATCTCTTTAAATGTGTAATTTAAAAAATCCGATTAATTGATTAATGGATTAATGACTACTAGAGTACTGTTAAACCTAATCCAACAGTACTACCAAACCTAATCTAACAGATCTAGATATTACCCCATTTTAGCCTAACTAACTAACCTTTTTTATAAATATATTAATTAATTTTTTATATATTTAGTTTTTATCACGACATTAATATAATTACCGATAAAATTGTATTGAATATTAATTGCGTGACAACAAGTAAGAGTTGGACTAAACAACAGCCGATTCATAGATTGAAATATACTGTAAATGACAACCAAATCATTTGACTACTTTGTATTGTTATATAACAAATAGTTTCAAAATGCATTTATCAAATAATTTTATGAGCGATTTAATTGTCATAACGTGTTATATTGTGATTTTAATTAAAAGTGTAATAATATGTAAATACGTATCACTAATGCTGATTAAACAAAATAATGAATGTAAATATTATTTTATTAAATCACTTATTTATAATACAGATTTAATTATTTTATATTTTGTTATGCATTATTGATTACTTGATACAAAATAAAATATAAATTATATACAGGTATTATACAAATGTTTTAATATACACATTCTTTTAATGTAAAAATTAATATTAATTAAAAAATAAAAGATATATTTATGAATACTCTAAAATATCTAGTTATATAAACTATATAGCAATAAATTAAATATATAAACTATATTTCAAATAATTATCAATTTTTTAAACAGTTGTAAAATGTATTATATAAATATAAACTCAAATATATTGGTAGGTATTATATCAATATCCATAAGCTTTACTATAGCCTATAAGCCGTATAAAATAAGGTTGTCTTGTTTTCTCATTGAATTATTAAAACATATAGTAAAATACAAAAAATACAGTACCGGTATATCAATATAATAAAATATTTTTTAATAGAAGTTTCATTTTTAAATTTTTTTTGTCTTACAAATCAATTTAATAAAAATCGTTTGCAATGTTTTATTTTATCAAACTATGAAACTATCAAAAATCTAAAATAATCCATTTTTATATATTTTTGAAAAGATATAAATGCTAAATAATTTATTTTGTTAAAAATGTACTTGCTACAATAAAAATCTAATTGAATTGCAACACATTTTATAATATTATAATAAATTATAAGACAATGTATTTAAAAAAAATTAAAAAATATGTATTTAAAATTATAGTTCTATACTATTGACTGATAAGAAATTGATAAAAATAGCAAAAGCATAAAACATTAATAATAATAATAATAAAGTTATAATTTATGGTATTGAAGAGCAATACAACTTCAAAACTTTGACACAATATTATGTAATTGGTTTAAATTATCATTCAAACAAAGATAGTATTTATGACTAAAACAAAATCACACTAAAACTATTTAAACAATTTACTAATTATATAAACTTATAGTTTTTTGGTGTCAAAATTATTTATTTCTTTGATAAATAATTGTAAAAATTTATCATTTTTAATAATAATGTCTTAATAATAGACAGAAATATAATTAAATAGGTTTTCAAATAATAAATTTAAGTGTTTGTTATGACAAATAAAACTAGAAATAAAGTAAAGTCATGCCTTCATTGTCGTCCAATTGATGATAGTTTGTGGCAAATCTCTTATATCTGATGCCTTCATCAGTGAAGACACTCTTTTTAAATCTGATGCCTTCCTTTTCAAACGGATTCTTCTTGAATCTGATGCCTTCTTCATTGAATGGATTCCTCTTAAACCAACTTCTGGAGAATGGATTCCATTTGAACCAAACCTCTGAATCCAAATCATTATTACTACTCCTCAAGAATCTGATGCCTTCCTTAGTAAACGGACTCTTCTTATAGCGAATGTCTTCTTCTTTAGGACTAAAATGTCGTTTAAATCTAATGCCTTCTGAACTAAACGGAGACCTCTTTGACTCATTAAATAAATCACTAATTGTTTGTCCCTTACTTTCTACACATTTATCATATAATTTGTTTAATTCATTTAATGTTAACCCTAAGTGGTTATCTATTGGGAAGAAAAACATAAAAATTATATAATAAACAAATTAATCAAATGTTTTAATTACAAACAAATGTACATTAAATATACATTAAATGTATAGTAAAGTTATAATAAAATATAATGTAAATAATATTATATGATTATAATTAGTTAAAATATAAATTCTTGAATATTATATATATATATATATATATATATATATATTTGCATGTATATAAAAATTGTCTAATAGTATTTTTCATTATTATTTTTATAGTAAATGTTTGAAAATAATATATTGTCATTAATTTTAATACAAAAGTTATTTAAAGTTTCTTATAAAACATTAATATTTATAATATAGTAAATTTAATAGACGTTATTTAAAACTTGTATTATAAAAACATTAACTTATTACATTTTATTTTTATAAAATTTAAAACATATACCGTTTCCCATACATGTATATGAATATTATATATTTGTTACAGTAATTATTATTTATTTATTGATGAAAACATTTTTTATTTAAATTAATAAAAAGTAGCAAATTCTGGATTAACTTAAGAGCTCTATTTTTGCAATATTAAGAAAATTATATTATTTATGATAACTATGATATAAATAATATATTTTGATTAATAAGTTGCGTAAATATATAACAATAACATAAATACTTTATAATATATTTTATCGATATATATTTAGTGCAGTAATACAATTTGTTTAATGCATTTAGTAATATAATTTCAGTATATTGTATGTTAAATTTTCATAAATTTTATAAATTGTGTAATACAGGTATACTGCTTAGTAAAATCTATTTTTATAAAAAGATATTTTAGTTACAAATTTTGTATACAAAATATGTGATATTTTATAAGAAATTAACACTGACTATAAAAATTGTTTTATTTAAAATAATTTTGTATATTTAATATTTAATAATAGTATAATATTAAATACTTGCAGTACAATAATGTATGTTTACTATTTTATTAAGTATACAAACTTTGTTTATTAAAGTTTACTATTTGTATGATTAATAAAACAGTTAATTTACACACTGTATTATTACATAATATTATAATTAAATCTCATTTCAATTTCATTTTCATTAAACCTATCTTTACAATGAAAACACTGGATAATTAATTTATTAATATATTACTTATACTTGTTATATGAAAGTATATTACATAAATTGATTGAAATGCAAAAATGATGTACTCAAATATACGTTTTTATCACTTTAATTATATTTACCCGGATGTCTGTCTAAAAATTAATGTAACCAATAGAAAAACAAATAATAAATTACTCATAATTTCTTTACATATAAATACTATTTTGAGTTTTTTTCATTAATACAAGTTATTTGCAATTTTCAAATATCATTTCTAAAACATTTGCTATTGATATTTATAAGTTATAAATTATAGCTATATTACTATTATATAGTTCTATATATTGATACTTAATAATAAATAGTAGTATCACAAACATTAACTGATAAAGTAAAGTATAGATTATATGACTTATAAAAAGTATTAATATTTTGAGTTAATATTAAGTAAACTTAATATTATTAAAAATATTTAATTTCTGCGCTTATAAATTATAATTCATATTAACTTCAAAATATTTATTTTATTTATTATATATTTCATATAAATTAAGTATATACTTATTTTTAGTAATACTTATTTTTAATATAAATTATTTTGCCACTAATGGCTTTTATTTTTTATTATTAATGAATTTATCATTGTTTAACTAAAATATACTAAATAGCAAATATAGTATATTATAGTTAGATATAATGAAACATGATTTTAAAATTTTATTTATAAAATCCTAAATTTATTTTAATATACTGTAAATGTTTGCTCTGCGCTTGAATAATAAAATAAAAATTTACTATAATATTATTAATAGATTTATTAATGACTATTTATATAATTATTTTATATATTAACTATTAATTGAATACTAAATTATATTAGATAAAGATAAAATAGACTCAATTATTGTAGAATTAATTAAAATTTTAGTTTCAATGATTGTGTTATACAATTGTATAGGTATACCAAATATAAATAAAATTATTAAAATTATTTGTTAATTTTTATTTTTAGATAAATAAAATTGTTGTAAATGTCTGACATTACTTTTTTAATACATAATTATTACTTCTTTGATATTAATGTCAGAATTTTACAAAACATTAATACTATTTTTTCGTTCATTTTTAATACAGTATAATAATAATAATAATAATTAATAATATTATTATATTTACACAAATCATGGCTCATAATAGATAATAAGCTTACATTTTAAAATGTTAGTTATTTAATATGATAATTATTGAATATTATATATTATTTTGGTTGTAAAAATTTATTTGTATATTTTTAAAATTAATTGAATACAACTTATTTTAAAAGTTTTAAAACAAAATTAACAATAAGTATAATAATTCTACTTATTATACTTTATTACTGAAACATAAATTTTTATCATAAATAACTAATAATTGTTTTATAAAAAGTTTTCAACTAACGGTAGTAGCAAAAAAATTATTAAATATCGTATAACCGCTATATTAATCACAAATTTTAATCTATATAATTGTTGATCACAATTGTCTAGACCTCCCACTTATGATATTTTGAAGTCAGTGTCACGTCCTCTCTGCCCACACAACATACAAATGTGTGCTTTCATTTAGATCCATAACCCATGTCTATACTTATATCATACAAGTTATATGTATATACTTTTTTAGTTTATTATATCTAATATCTAATATACTATATAATGATATACATTGTATATTATACTGTACTATACTTTTGCAGTAAACATTGTTTTAACCAAATCTATAATTCACTATATCTTATAATTCTAACTTTTGTTTCAATGATACATTTGATTTTATTTATTTATATTTATATTTTTGTGCTTTATTTTAGCTATTATTTATAAATAATATCATATTATAATTAAATATTAAAATACAGTACTGTACATATCATATGATGTAGTGTTTTGTATACTAAATAAAAAATTTAATATAAAATATTGCACAACTTATAAGATTATAGAAAAATATTTTGTTAATATCTTACTTATATCAAAGAAAATAATTAAATATAATAATTAATTTTTAATGTTTGTAAGATACACCCAATAAATAATTACATTATATAACTAATGAAAATCTGATTTATTAATTCAACATATTTTCAAATGTAGATATATAATATTGATTTAGTTATCTAACATTTTGTAATTTATCTAAAAATTTAGCCCTACATAAAAATATTATTTAATTAAATTATAATAAAAAGATAATTAACATATAATAAAAGTTGTAATACATTAACTTAAAAATAATATAAAATTTATAAAAATAAATAACTCTATAAGACTTAATACGGTATAAGATTTTTATTACACTGATTATTCATTAATATTAAAACTTAATTATAAGTTTAATTAATATTAAATTTTTTTGAATATAAAATATATTTATTGTAAAATTTTCATAAATTCTTATGATTGGTTTAGAGTACGATATTTACTACTCTATATATATTGTAAAATAGATTTAATCAAATCTTCAGAATCAAAAACAAAACATTCAAATATATCATAAATATAATAATAAATATTAAAATATTATCAAATTAATTTATTGTTAATTATAATAGATGTAGACATTATAAAAATTAGTTAATAAATATATTTAATTATTAAAATGCTAATCGTTAATTTTATTTTTATTAAGTTTTTTAGAAATTAATCTTATTCGATAAAAATTATCTTAAATAAATAATAGAAAAGTAAAAGTTTGGGTCAGTAATCAATTTATAGCTCTGTTATAATTAAATCATCTATAAATGGAAATATAATTTTTAACAAAAAAATAAATATTTTTATAATTGCTTATATAGAAAATTTCTATTTGGAAATTCTTTTGTAGTTTTTATTTTAAAAACATTTATTATTTGAGATAAATAATATTTTAAATGATAAAAACAAGATAATAGAAAAAATTTAAAAAAGATTTTGTTTTCCTTAAGATTTTTTATTCTATTAAGTATTTATATGTAAAAACTAAAGTTAATAGACGTTATATACAAATATAGAATAACATTATTATTAAGTTTTTTATGTAATGCTTGTAATTTAACTTTGAAAATTTCATAACATGTCATGCATTAAATCTATATAATAGTATTGTATATTATTATTATTTGTTTTTTCATATGCTTATATTGATCATATTAAGTGACTTATTGCATAAACATAGAAATATTCCTATATTAAACAGATTTAAGATTATTAAATGCGGACGTTATGAGAAAATATATTTATAAGATATATTAAAGACATATATGTGACACAAAAATTCTGATTTTATTTATGTTAAGTAAGTTTTTATGAATTCAAGTGAAAATAACGTTTAATTTTTGAGAAAAAACATATCAAAGCAAATATCTAAATCGTAATTCTTTATCAATAAAAGATATATAAATGTAATTTTATTAAATAATTTCTTATATTATTTAAAGAATTTATATTAACTATAAAAGTTATTTAATGAATGCTTGAATCCGATTATAAATCACAGCATACAGTGTCTGATAATGAAAGCCACACAACGTTTGAGTGCACCGTTATGTTTGACATTATTACAATTACCTCTATATATAATTATTTATCATTCAGTTTTGAAAACAATTTTTGAATCAAATATTTAATGAAATACTTGTATCGAATCATTAACCAGATTAGTGTCTCGTTTAATAAATTCCTTGAATTGCATCACTTGAACAATAAATTAATATTTATTATTATTATAACTAATCTCTCTCTCTCTCTCTCTCTCTCTCTCTCTCTCTCTCTCTCTCTCTCTCTTTCTCTCTCTTTATATATATATATATATATATATATATTTATTTATTTATAGATATTTTATTTATTTATTTAGTTAGTTAAATTTTTATAGCTAACAATTGTTATTATATCTAATTGATAATATTCTTTATACTTATATAAATTATTTAATTAATTTGTAATGATTATTTTATAATAATTGTGAAATGTTTGCAATTTTCATATAATTTAATTATTTGTCTTACATAAGTAAACATCACATACTGTCTTACATTTATATATAAAAATATTTGTATTAACACTAATGGATGTCCGAGAGAACAGTTAGAAAACAATTTCACCAAAAGATGTGTTTCACTCAACAGTTGTTTGTGTCGGTGATGTCTTTACGCTAAATTGAATATCACTAAAATATAACACAAAAAGTAGAGTATTTTT
Source organism: Oppia nitens (assembly GCF_028296485.1). Taxonomy (NCBI): domain Eukaryota; kingdom Metazoa; phylum Arthropoda; class Arachnida; order Sarcoptiformes; family Oppiidae; genus Oppia; species Oppia nitens. The sequence continues at coordinate 1,959,609 of NW_026533251.1, forward strand.
AATGTAATTGATGTGTTGGGTCAATGATTGCCATACAATAACAATAATATCAAATAAATTGATTGCTAACAACTCTGACTTCAATGATAAAAATATCACTTCCAGAGTAAAGATATTTTATAGAAAAAAATGTTTTATACAAATACTAAAATAGACAAACAAATAGATAAAGTAAAATAATAATTACGAGTTTTTTACAGTATTACAAATTATATAAATATCAACAAAAACTTCATTTTAAATTAAGGTATTTTTATAAAATTTGATTTTAATATTTATAACTTTATTTGCTATAAATGTTGTATTTGTCAATATTTATTTAACATATGATAAAAATATCTAGTTTAGTATTAAATAAACTTAGATGTATTTTTAAAATTATATAAAAAATGAAATACACATGAAATACATTTTTTATATGAATTATACTATATTATTATACATGTAACTTATATCATATTTAGTTTGCTTAGTACATATAATTACTCATTACGTATATTAATTATAAAAAATAAATACATTCAGAAATAATATATTTAATATATTATACCTGTATATCGTAAAAAGCTTATTTATAAATTATAATATATCAAAAAATATTGTATAAACATAAAAAAGATGTATTGTAATATATTTTGTACTCATATTTCTATTATAATTTAAAGATGAAAATACATTGATAACCAAAATGTTACATTATATATAAAACATATAATACACACATATATATATACTGTATAATACAAGATTATTAATAAAAAATAGTTTTTTAATTTTACAAAAAATTATGTATTACAATTATTAATAGAATTTTGTTTTTATTTAAATTATTTGTTTTTATAGATTTAGTAGCAATTTTTGACTATGAAATACTGAATTTTATTAATTTGATTTATTTCCATATATATATATATAACTCAAAATAAACAATATATATATATATATATATATATATATATATATATATATATATATATATATATATATATATATATATTATAAACAATATTAATTAAATTTGAGATTATATTAAAAGTAAAACTTTCAATTATTAACTTTCTAGAAATTTTGTTAATAAATTTTTTATTTACTTATTTGTAATAAAAATATTTTTATGTTCTATTAAATTGGTCTGCTTTTTGTACATAAATTATTTACAGTAAACCATTTATTAAGTGTTCAAATAATCTGTTATAATAAGCAGCTAATGACCGATCAAACAGTGAATTAAAACTAATCTTTAAATGTGATAATATTTGATTCACCGTATAATTGAAATTTTATTTTTACTGTATAATACAGTATACCTGTCTTTATAAGTCTACTTAAAACTTGTTTATTATTTAATTTGAAGCAACATTTTAACTTAATTATTTTGGATACTTGAACAATAAACATAAATAAATATAATTTTACAAAAATTCATTAAATATTAGTAAAAAAAATTAGTAAATATATATATATTAATATATAAATATAATTTAATATATATTATATACTTTTTTATTATATTTTCATTGATTTTACATTAAGTATAAATTCCTTTGTTTTTATTTAATTTTTTCTGTAAAGATTATGACTTTATCCGATAATCATTTACAAAAATAATATTTTTACTTTTACTTAACTGTTGATTTGATTTCATTATATTTAATAACCAATAGATTTTTTTGTCAAAATTATTTAAATAATTATATATTTTTGAATCTATGTATAAATTCAAATTATTAACTATTATCAAACTATGTACGCATTTAGTCTATGCGTTATTGAAAAACAGATACAATTGCTATAACATTATTGCAATGAAATCGTTTAAATTATTTAAAAATTATTTATAACAATTTAAATATTAATTTATTGCATTAATTAATCCATTGTAATAATAATTTATTATATTATTTGACAATTTCACACTTAGTATTTTATAAATGATATTTCCAAAAGTGTATAAAATGTTAATTTAATTAACATAATTGTATAATTTAGTTAATTTTAATGATTTATTTTATTGTAGATTTATATTAAATAAATAGTAGTTTCAATTGCAATATACTATGCATTCTAGAGTTCTATAAATGAGATTATTATACTTTTTCATAAAATACATAAACAAATTACTATAAATTATATATTTTATATAAAACGTAAATAAATTTAAACATTAAATGCAAATCTTATTTATTTTGCAAACAATGATTTCACTAGAAGTGCTATAAATATATTCAGTAATTTTATACTTATGTTAAAAATTTAATAATATTATTAACTTAAATAAAAGTCACTAAAAATATTAGTTTAATGGACTACAAAAAATATATACAATATATTATATAATAGAGTATATATGACATATATTATATGTATATATAGTACTTAAATAATAAGTTAATATGCAAAATATGAATTCATTTGAGACTATATTTTGTTTAAAAATAAAAGTTTTTAAGACTTAAAAATATATTTTTTTAATGTTCTTAAATATTTTTTATAATGTCAATACATTTCTTTTAAATTATTTAATTTGTTAATTGAGTAAAATTATTATTTAGATTATCTGATCTGAATGAGTAAAAATTAGACAATAATATTATTACTTATCAGATGATCTAATTGTTTTTTAGATCATTTTTATAATAATAAAATAGCATCACTAACAAATTATAAAAATAATTTATATCATTAAAATGATATAAATTATTTTTATAATTTGTTAGTGATGCTATTTTATTATTATATTATTTAAATATTTTTTTTATTAATAAATATAGAATTTATTATTTTTAAATACAAACAGTAAATACAGTATTATAAATAAATATTTTTATTATTGTATACCCAAAAAATATGTTAAAATGATTTAATGATTTACACCTAAAGGCATGCTTTTAATTAATTGTTTAGAATATATCATCTAAATTAAGGGATTATATTGATATCGCTAGACTTCACTATAAATTAGTTTTCACTGTAATATCTCATTAGATGTTTTATATAAGGGGCGATTCACATATTACGTTTGCACTTTTTAAGAAATCTAGACCCCTCCCTCCCCTATGTTCGCAATTATTCGCATTTAGTCAATAAAAAAATTACGTTTGCATGTCCCTAACCGCTACCCCCCCCCACCACAAGAAATAAAATATTATTTAAATGCGAACGTTCTTAAAGTCTCTACCCCTCCCCTCGTTCGCAAAAGTTCGTTTTGGTAAACCCCCTCTTCTCAAGTGCGAACGTAATATGTGAATCACCCCTAATATATAACTAAATAAATCATGCATGTAGAAATTATAAATACTGATAATTTAAAAGTAAGTACACTTTTATTGGATTATTATAAGCTTTAAATTTATTTTGTTTTTTAGCATAATAGTAAAAAATGTATATAGATTATATATACAACAGTTGATACAATTTCAAGTTTATCCTAATACAGAAATTAAATTATTAAAATATATAAATTTTTAATTTAAGCGTTAAATATGATGTACCAATTTTAATAATTTAATAATTATTAATAAATTCTAATTATAATTTTTAAGATTAAAGTTATTTTAGCAAAATTACAAGTTATAAAGCATACAGGTTTAAATATATAGAATTTTTATAATAATTTTCAAAAAAGCTAAATCTATATATTACATAATTATTTACATTAATATAATTCTATTAATATATAATTTTTCTATTTAACTAAATTTTTGTTTTTTAATTTTTTACTTAAACTAAAAAGTTAATACTATATTTAGTTAAGCTTTAATACAGTAATTCATTATTTACATTATTAAAAAATTATTATACTATTTGTTAAATGTTTAAATGACATAGTTTTTCTCAAACTTTTATTTTTAGCCAGAAGTTATTATAATTTTTTATTTTACATTTATAACTTACTGCCTATAATTAATTTTTTTTCGTTTATGAATCAATTAAAAATTTTATATTAAAAATAAAAGTAAATTTTTTATTTATTATTATTATTATAATTTTAGTTATTAAAAGACATTTTAATGCAATGATTTTACGCATAAAGAAACTTTAATAGTTTATTATTAAAGAATAATTTTTACTATTTTAATGTTTACTAAAATTTTAAATGCAATAATAAATAAATTATAAATAGTATTTTAGTAAACAGTTGTATGTTTTGTTGTAAAAGTAAAAAGCTTTTTTGAATAAATACAAAAATATAATAGTACTAAAAAATTTAATATCATTTAATGCATACGACTTAAGTCATAAACTTTATTTTGCAATAAACAACAAAAACATTTTTATAAACATTAAAAATACTTAGTTATAAATAAATAGACAAAATTATAAAATTGATTAAAAAGAAACAATTATTATAATTAGTTTTTATTAATTATTAAAAAGTATGCAGGTGGTTTCTATAATTTACCACTATATAGTCATTTATGCGCTTAATGTCATATTTCTAATATAGATTTTAATCACTATTTATGATTAATGAAAATGTTTTAGATGTATTTAATTATATTTAATTATTTTTTCTTAATATTAAACATTTAACAAATTTGTTTATCTTAACAAAAACCATTTCAAATTTCCTCTAAGTTTAATGTAATCGGAAATAATAGAAGCAAACTGTAAACCAATAAACTAACATACAATAGATGTTGTATTTTACACAATCATTAAACTTATTTTAGATATATATATATTTCTAACAGAATTGGTCTAAAATTAAATACAATATAATTGAGGTTTATTTGACCAAAAATTAGTTAACACAAACTAACTGTTGTTAAGAGTTTAATTTAGTCAAAACAAATTATTAAAATAACTTTTAATTGACTAAAACTTATTTTTATCCAATTCAATGTTTATCAAAACTCATTGAATTTAAATCAATTGATAAACTACTTATCTATAATTATACCATTGTATTACTAAGTTAATATTAACCATTTAAACTATTTATTTCATATAACTTAAATTAGAAAACTTTACATTTTTAGCAATTTTTCCAATTTAATTATCGCAGTTTAGATCAAATAATTCAGTCTCAATTAAATCTAATACTTTAATTTAGTGAAAGTTGAGTCAAATAAAAAATATTTGTTTCAAATAATTTATTTTTGATAAAGTGATGTAATCATTGTAATAGACGTCAATATTATAGGAATGAATTATACAATCAAACATTTAAGAAAATTAAGATTTTTATAAATATTAATCAAAAGATACGATTTTTATTTTAGAATTACGGACGTCCTTTCAGAATAAACCAAAGGATATAGTTTTAATACAATGTATTCAGTAGTTTACATTGTTATAATAATTTCAGGGTTAAGCAAGGTTTTGGATTTTAGGGGGGGGTATTGGGTGGGGTAAGATTTTTATTGCATTTTTATACGGCAATTTTTTCAAAAATCCAAAATCAAGGGGGGGGTCAAGAAAAAATTCCCTAAAAATTCCTTAAGTTCCCGAATATTCCCATGTAAATTCAATAAAATTCCCATAAGTTCCCGTATAAATTCCCGGGAAAATAGGTAAAATTTCCAAAAATATAAAAAAAAACTTAAAAATTAACAAAAACTTAAATTTTAACAAAAAATAATTTTTTTTTAAATTTTGAAAATTAATAAAAACAAATTTTAACAAAAAATAAAATAATGTATTTAAGATTTAAAAATAGTTGATAAAAGCATTAATAATACACTATGAGTTATTTTTAGTATTTTAATAATTTTTAACTTTTAACATAATTAATTTTTTAAATAATACTTAATGTTCATAGTTTATAGATATATAATTTTATTTTTAATGTTATTTTTATATAAATACTGACTGAATACTAATTATTAAATTCAAAATTTTTTAGATTTTTTAGTTAAAATTTTAAAAATTATTAATAAAAATCTTGTAATATAAGTATTTATTGTTTTATTAACTTATTAAACTATCTTAAACTTAATATTATATTGTAATATGATTACTTTTTTCAACAAATAGGTAATTTTTAATTTTTTAGTTTAATATTTTAATTAAAATTGTTATTTTTTCATGAGTTTTAACGTTATTTTAACTATTTTATTTATTTTTAATCAATAATTAGATTCATATAAATTTTAAAAACATATAAACACTAAAAAAACTAAAATTAAAATTTTTAAAAACTTAAAAAAATTTTCGGCGCCTTGGCGCCGAAATTTTAGGGGGGGGTCATTTCTCCTCGTTTTTAAGCGACAATTTTTCCCATTTGGTCAAAAAGTCTGGGGGGGTAAAATCCCAAAATCTCGATCTTAGGGGGGTATTTTGGCCTTACCCCCCCTTACTTAACCCTGAATAATTTGTATATTTAGGTTATTGTAAAACACTTGTTTGATTAAATTATTAAAAAGAACATTGATAATATACAAAATATAAATAAAATTGTTAATTACATTAACTATTATGAAATTATTAATATTTATAATTTATATTATTTTAATTTATAAAATACAAAAATTAAAAATTTATAAATTTTTTATTGAATAAATTCTGTAACACATTAAATTTATTTATTTAATGTATATAGAAATATATAAAGTATACTTCTTAAAAACTATTTTACAAATAATATTTTAACTATAAGTACAATATATATTATTATTTTTATAAATAAATTAAGTTTAAAAAACTTAAATTTCATACCATTTAAATCAGCCAACGATTTTTGACAATCGAAATCAATTAGATATGAGTTGCCATTTGTAAATGAAATAGTAGTTATTGTTAACAAAATTAACTTAAAACATGAAATTAGCATTATTTAAATAATTTTATTTGCTTGATAAATTTTATTTAAAAGTAATTTTTGTGATTGTATAGCTTATAATAAATAATTATCTTTGAAAATAAGTTACTATTTCAATCTGTAATAATTAGTATATAATATAAATTTTATAAATAGTAAATTTAAAAACTTTATATTTAAATTTTGCTTAAAATACACAAATTTATTATCAAGAAAAATGAAAACTCTTAAAATAAAAAATCTTTTAAATTAATAAATTTATTTATTTGTGAACAACTTTTATATATAATTCCTGTACTCTATTTGTTTCAATCTTTGAATAGTGAATAATGACTTAGAGAGTAGTATTGAGAGCTCTGTTAGTTTATAGCAGACGCCGACACTTTTAAAACACAGACCAACCAAAACTATACATCTCTATGACGTATGAATTTGTGATCAAGTTTTGCCTTTTATTGTATCACTCACTATAGGATTTGTTTGAAATGTGTTACTATTTTTTAACCATTGAATATATACATGATATACTTGTATATAATACTGTATGATATACTGTATAAATACATACCTAACCTTTATGTCAGAGTGTGATTAAAAAAAATGAGTAAATCCTATATAAAGTTTTTACACCTGATTTACTTAATTTATATATTTTTATTAAATATCTTTTTTAATATTCAAGAAATGCTGATTTGGTTAAACACATGATTATAAAGAATATAATAATAATATACTTTATTAACATTTTTTTTGGTTAAAACATTTTTTTTGGTTAAAACGTTCTTCAATAATACTATACAGTATTTGAATAATATAAATGCAGTAAATAAATAAAATTTATCTTGAGTTATGTATTATTAATCTGTATATTTACTAAAAATACAAATTATTTTTATAATAGACAAATTCATTTAATATAATGTAATAAAAAACTATAAAACTAATAAAAATAGTTGTTTTGTGAATATATTCAAAACATGTGATTAGAAAAAGCAATTATAATATTGAATTCAGTCCTTTATGTCAGAAAAGTTTATTATCTCAATAATTGTCTCATTCAATGAATTGATTGTCACATTTAGATAATAACAAAACATATAAAAATAAAACATTTATCATCAATAGATACATAGATATAACACGTTTACACAATACCTATAATATATTATAACAAATATCCCAAATGTAATAACAGTTAATGTATTTTATTATATGATACTAACCCAAACCTAATGTTAATATAATATTTTTTTTATAATAAATACAGTATATATTGTAATAAGCAAAAAATGAATAGCATCAAATGATTTTGATCTCCCAGTTATGCTTAATAAATATTAATTATGAGTTTAATATAAAAAATAATTTTTACTAGAATTTTGATTTAATATAAAGTATTATAATAAATCACTTTAATTAATCCATTGCTACAAAAAAATTGATAATAAATTTTAATAATAAAACAACAGATATGTGTAGTTAAGTTTTATACATTAGATGAGTATATAAATAATGTAAATCTTTTTTGTTGTTGTATTGATTGACTCTTCTTTTTTTTTGTCAAAATTCACAACAAATTTACTGTTTATTCTGTATTAAACACTATATATTGTATATAAGAAATAAGGTAATCACGAGTTAATGAAAACCACTTGATATATATATATATATATACAGTATATATATATATATATATTTAGAATATGCATATGAGTACTGCCATCAAATGCAATGCATTATCAAATTAGGTAAAAGTTAGTGTTGTTTACCAGAGAGTTATATGTGCTTTGGAACGGTATGTCATTAGACACTATCCTCTATTCTAATCATATATTATATTATATACACTATTACAGTACAGTATGTGATCAAAGATTATATTATATGTATGAAAGCAATACCTATGAGATTATATGTGACGAACAAAATAAAAACAAAAAATATAAAGTTATTGTTTTAAATCATGCTATTAATATATTTTTTATAACCAAAAAAATCACAATAAATTTGTACTTGCTCATTTCATATAAATTAATTTTAAACATAAATATTTTTATTTGTTTTTTAACATTTTGTTTTATGTATTGTAAGTTTGAACCAAAAAACATATACAGTATGTATTAATAAAGTATTGCATAAACTCTTAGAATTATAATTAAATTTATTAATAGTATTTTATACATCATTACTATTTAGTTTTTTGAACACAATTATAATATTATATTATAAATATTGTAAATTTTAAAATTGTGAACATAAAAAAATTAATTGACGATATATTTATATTATTAGTATTACTGTATTTATTTATGCATATCTTTGCTTTTATTATTTTCAAATGTCATTTATGATAATACAATATATTTTCTTTATAATACATGTAAACATTTTATTTAGTTTATAAAATGTAAATATGTTAAAAACAGTAATTAGATTTAGCAAACAAACATTACTATAATACATCATAATAACGCTAGGCGTAGTTCACATATTACGTTCGCACTTTTTAAGAAATCTAGACCCCCTCCCTCCCCTATGTTTTCGCAATTGTTCGCATGCATACTTTATATCGACGCGACAGAGAGGCAATACTATCAATGCTAGAGAGAGATATCTGACGTCATAACTTATATCCCTCTCTAGCATTAATGGTATTGCCTCTCCGTCACGTCGATATAAAGTATGTTCGCATGTAATCATTTAAAAAATTACGTTCGCCTGTACCTAACCGCTACCCCTTTCTACCACAAGAAATAAAATATCTAAATGCGAACGTTCTTAAAATCTCTACCCATCCCCTCCCCCTCGTTCGAAAAAGTTCGCTTTGGCTAACCCCCCTCCCCTCAAGTGCGAACGTAATATGTGAACCACGCCCTATTACTTATTATTGTCATAATCTTATTAGTTTAAATAGTATTAAAAATAAATAATTTATGAAAGTCTTCAAATTTATTTTATAATATTTTAAAATTATGATATTTAATTTTTTATAAAAATTATGACTAATAATTCACATCAACAATTTTTGTCTAATCAAACAATATTTAAAATTATTTTTATACTAAAACTTTTATTTTCATAAAAATTTAACTTGATTTGATTAAAATATAATGATAAAATGTTATTTGTATTGTATTATGATTTTTCAGTTATTATTTATGTTTTAAATATCTGATATAAATAAAATGAAAATTTTAAGTAAAAAATTCAAATATTTTCTTATGTTAAGTCTGTCTTTATTAATGGGTTTGTCTATAAGATTATTAAAAAAAAATTATTAAATATAAATCAATGTTTTAAATACAAATATACATTACTTAACATATTGAGTATATTATATAATGGATTGATATATTAATATTTATGAATTATAAATTATTACATTTATTAATTAAAAAATAATTAATTTAATAATTCATAATCTATTATTTTTATCTTATATTATGTTTATTTAATAGCAATAAATCAATTAATACATTGTTTGAAATATCATAATTTGATTCAATGGGACAAATAAATTGTTGATTAACGTTAAGGATTGTCATTAATTCAATAGTTTTTATTACTTTGATTGCTATTTCATGATTAGAAATGTCAGCAAATGAGCCAATCATTACTCGGATTTCATTAATATATTAATACCATATAAACTATTTTGTTTATATAATATGCACCAAATATTCACATTCATTGAATATACTGTATTAATATAAAACTATCCATTAATTAGTATTGTATAAATTTATATATTTAGTTAATGCTTTTATATATAAATAAAACTTCAGTATATTTTCTATGAATAAAATAATAGTGTATTTATAAATTAACAGCAAATACACAATATTGTATACTTTTTTAACAATTAGTAGTGTTAAATCAACAAATAAAACATAAAGTTACTTATTTTATAACAATTATTCATTTTAATTATACCAATTAATATATAGTATTTAAAACATTAAAATTGTCTATTTATATATTATATAATATTTTACTATAATACTGACATAATATAGTGTAAGTTATATATAAAGTAAATATAATGGTTATTTCATTTTATAGAAACATACAATATATGTATCTTTTTTCTCTTTATTTTAATACAAAGGCACTCATCAATTGATACCGCAGGACATGATTACTACAAAACTTACCCAAAATATAAAAGGCATAACTTTTTTATTGAATCATACAATTTGAGAGAACATTATTATAAGAGAATAACATATTTTGTTTATTTTTTTGTAAATAAATATCTAATAAATAAAAAATAATATGACATTACTTTTTTATTTTATATTCAATTTGCCAGTATATGAATTTACTCAATATTTTAAACAATAAATCAATAAATTAAATTCAAATATTAAATATTTTAAATAATTTACTCTTTAACATTAAAATAAAATACTCAGCAATTATTGTTAACTACTTTATATGAATGAATTAGTAGAATAATGACTGAATATTTTTGGTTTGATAAATATAAAATAGAAATTGTTTCAATAATTAATCAACAATTTAAATTATTTATATTACTATATATTTACTTAAATTATAAAAATAAAATAATAATACAGTAATTATCAATGCAACAAATTTTTATGCAGTAATGACTACCGATAATATCAATTATTAAAACATAATTACATAATTTTAAAAATAATTAATATGTATTTGATATAATATTGAATAGTTTATTGACCATGCCAAGCTTTTTGCTTTAGTTTATTTGCAACAAATAAATGTTAGAATAATATATAATTTATGTATTAATTTTTAAAAAATTATTTGATAAATAGTACAGTAAATTCAACATATCATTAACATATTTTGAGTAAAACATTTAATGTATTATATTGTCACTAATTGAAATTAAAAAAGCAAATATTATTAATTTAGCATACATAAGTCTAAATAATATTATTTCTAATTAACTTTTACTATTATAAACTATTATTATAAATTATTTACTTAATTTAGTGTTATATTAAATTGAAAATATTTGAAATATAATAAATAATATTTATATTATCTTGTATATCAAATTTTTATTCGTTTCTATATATTTAAGTAAAATTAATTTTTAGTTTAGTTTAATGGATTATAATTTTAAAGTTATTTGTTTATATAAACACAACTTTTATATACTGTATATAAATTAAAATTTCCAAAAAATTATATTACAAACAAAACAATTAAAAAGTTATGCAAACTTTTCAATGAATTAGTAATAGCTATTGATTGTATAAATTTGATATAATTTGTGATAAATCCAAATTGTTTGCCGACGTGTCGGTGCTCTTCGACCAGTAGTTTCTTCGGTAACGAATGCCTTCCTCAGAGCGCAGACAGTCTTCATATAGTTTAAGGACTCCACCCATAGCTACGTTGCTTTTTGAGGCAACGTTTCGTAAATTACCTGTTCATACAAATGATTATTATTAATTGTAAAAAATATTTTTTTATAAATAAATAATTGAGTTATAAAATAATAATTTTTAGTGAATTTTTTAAAAAATGTTAATAACTAATAACATGTGAGCAAAAAAAATTATTTTTTTAACATTACAGAGATGTGTTAAAATAGTCTAACAATTACTTAGATATCGCAAATTTGTTATAACATTGTCTACATTTGTATTACTATATACTGTATATACTGGTATTTAATAATGTTTTACTAAATTTTATCAGACATCTAAATTGGATAAAAGATTTAATCAAAAAACAATTGAATTTCTAAGTACACACATTGTGTACAACACCTACACTCAAATTGTTTGTAGAAATAAGACATATATATATATATATGAAACGTGATTCATAACATATTAATAGTCAAAATGCAACACAGAATTCAATTTATACTTAATTATAATATAATTATATTATTATATCTGTATTTAAGATTTTATCTATTTGTTAAGTTTTATTGTCTAAATAAAAAATATGTTTTTACTTATAAAATTTTCGATAATTGATAAATATTTTGATAATATTTATAAAGTTTTAACACTAACCTCCCGATCCTCCAACGGCTTTCCAAAGAGAAATACAGTCATCTTTTGATGGCAAACCTTTTTGAGCTGAAATAAATGTTATTTTATAAAACAAAAACAATAACACAAATTTTATAATAAATAAATGCATTTTTAATTGTTTAAAAAATATTTAATTTTCAAATACACATAAAATGTTTGAAATCTTAAGTTTATAAATATAAGATATTGAATGAGTAGTCAGTTTCAAATATCACTACTTTATATACCTTTGATTAAAATTATTAAAATTTATTTCGGTATTATCTCAAAGAAATTATAATTTGATTTTTTTGTAATTCAATTGGTTCAGAGTTACAAAAACATAATTTATAAGTCAAAACATCAGTAGAAAAAAATTATTAAATTTTGATTATTATTCAATGTATAATCAAAATTCATAAAATTTATTCTTGTACAGTTATACCTCTTAAAAATATTTAAATTAAAAATTTTATTCAATAGATTATATAATTTTTGTGTAATTATAAAAAATAAGTTATTTTTGGTTTTAGTTGCAGAGTTTAAACTAAACTAATTTGTTTAAAAATGAATAAAAACAGTATAAATTTAAACGACTATAATACGAGGTTTTAGTGTAGATATGTGTTAATTAATATAATTAGTGTTTTATTTCTGATCACGAATTTTACGAAAATCACACATCTTGAATATCTCAATAATTTAAATAATGATAAAAACACAACAAAAGTTAATAAAAATAATTTTTTAAAAATAAATAAATTTGTCATTAGGTTAGTTAGCGGATGAGTCGTCCTATTGACTGGAAAGTCGTGATTTATATCATCCTTTTAGTTAACATTACTTTATTGTTTGGAATTTATCTATAAATTAATATTTAAATCAATATTTTACTCAAATACATACAGTTATTGGCAATACTATTCAATAATTATTAAATCTAAATCTGATAATTTYAGTRTTGAATAAATCATTGAATTGAATTAAATAATAATTCAGTAATATTAGTAAATATTGAATCTAAAATTAATACAGAATATAATTGTATTGTATATATATATATATATACAAAATAAGACATAAAATAAATTAATCTTTAAGTTCTAAGATAGGTATCAAAAATAACTCTATTGAGAAAAGAATTAATAAAAATAAAATTATGATATAAAACAAAAGGGACGGAACGGGAATGCAATTTAGTAAATAATTTTAGACTAATATTTTATTAAAAACATATGTAAAAAATTGGCTAAAATATTATTATCATAAATTTGATTTTAATAATAAATTGTAATATTATTGCTGAGGTTATAAATAAATGTTAATTTATAATACTAGATTGTTATTATATAAGTATTTTTAAACTTTTATTATAGCTTTAGTGTATTATGTGTTATTTTATTAAATATAATCTATCGATAATTATMAAAAAAGTTATTTAAAAATATATATTTAAATATAATATATATATATATATAATTATTATATATATATATATAAATATATATATAATAATTTATATATATATATATAATAAATAAATATATATATAATAAATAAATATATATATAATAAATAAATATATATATAATAAATAAATATATATATAATAAATAAATATATATATAATAAAATAGAAACAAAGATATATGTATATYAATAAAAGTGTGAAAAAAGAAAGAATTTTAACAAAACAAATGTTTTCATATCAAATTTATATTTTAAAATTAAAAATACATTATATATATACATAAATTAAATATATTTCATTTAAAAACACATCGTTTTTATTGTTTTCAATTTTTATAGATCACTAATAAATAAATTTTTACATTTTACTAATAAATATTAACTTAATTTTTAAAAAATTATGTACGATTTGATGATTTATGAAATTAAACATTAAAATTATTTATGTGTATACAGAACTTTTATTTTTAAAATATATTATACAATATTTTATTCAATAATATTATGTATAAATTATACACACAAATACAGTATTTATYGTTTTATCAAATTTTAAACATTATAATATCAACAACAAAAATTTTCTAAAATAATAGGGAAAATTGTGTCTATGTGATTCYTATGTTATTTTTTTCATAATATTTGTTATCTTTGTAACAATACATTGTAATAATAAAAAATAATCCATTAAACTAGAAATATAATTAAATTGTTATTAAATTTTACAAAATAGATAATTATATTACTTTATGTGTAGGGATTCCAGTTGTATAGTAGTATAAAGTATATAAATTCTATAATATAATATAATGTATCATTGATACATTATTACAATAGCTATAAATATAAGGATCCCATAGTATAATATTAAAGTAATGAGAAATCTCTACTAATTATTATAAAATAATGTTAAAGTGAATTATGAAATTTTTGTAAGTTAGTATTGAACTACATTTTGTGATATCTAATAAATGACTAATTTAAATAMAAAAAAACAATAGGTTTATTTAATTATAAATRTTATCATTCAATACTACTTGAGAGTTAACATTACTTAATAACATAAAATTTTATAGTATTGTTATTGATGTAAATGTTATGAATTATAGAACTTAAAAATAACATTAATTATATTG